>NW_006399755.1:27977346-28018686 GCF_000299155.1 Elephantulus edwardii
ATTGGCACAGGATAGAGCAGGGTTTAGGGCTGTTGTACATAGGGTCGCTATGAGTCGCAAATGACTCGACAGCACATAACAACAACAACATTTATAATAAGAGCACAAGCCTAGTTCTACTAGGGGCATTAGGTTGGTAAATTTCCAGATATTAGATCAACTAACCTTCCATAGTATTTTAGCTATAAAAGGAAAAGGACTCAGAGTACACAAATTAGAATAGGCATAGTTACTAAAGTCAAGTCATTACTGTGGAGTCAGAACAAACTCACAGATGACCCTCCACTGGGTTTTCAGAGGCCGTAAATTGCTCAGGAGGAGACTGCGCATCTTTCTCCCTCAGAGCAGTTGGTGGGTTCAAACTGCTTGTCTTTCGGTTGGCAGTGCAACATCTTACCCACTAGGCCACCAGAGCTTCTTAATTAGAATGGGCATAGAACTAACTACACAGAACACCAAATCCTTGTATGTGCAAAGTTAGGCTAGGTGCCCTGAGTAAAATTTCCCCTGCATTTTACCTTCTATAACTTTGCAAAGTTGAAGTTATCTGGCCAGACTCGGATTTCCTTCCCCAGATATAAATTCCATAAAGCCCTCCATACGGCGCCTGCCTGCATTGCACATCACTGTCTCCAGAGCCTAGTATCTGAAACATGGCAGAAATTTAAGAAGCCCTTCTGAAGAAGATCAATGAAAACACGTGCAGATATGAGCACTTTCAATAAATTAAAATAAAAACTTACTGACAAAGCATGAGGGCTGAATTTCAAGGTCTCACCCTCACATAACAACAATAACAACAACAACACCCTCATTAGTATATTAACACTAATCAAAAGCCAAACTGGAGGCTCTATTCAATATGGTACCTTAGATACACATGCTGTTATCACCTCTTGATGACAAAGATTCAAGGAACTGAATGAAAAGGGAAAAAAACAAAAAAGATGTTGGATTCCAGAACTTCAAAAGGAAGCTGTAAGAAACACATTGAACATTTACTGGAATGAGAGACAGAACAAGGTCGGTGGGAAGGAGGATTTGTGGACTGACCATTCCCTGCCTGCCAGCACGGAATACAGTAACCATTTGGGGATGGCATCAAACCACCAGGAGTCAGGAACCAGTAGGGCAACAACAAAGCGATACAGATGGTATCAGGCTCCATGCATACAATTCTCCAGAGAGAAACTACAAGGTGGGGAGGTTGCAGTCACCAACAGGGCACCCCTGGAGGGAAAGCATATGGAGTGCACAGATTTGGAACCAGGGAACTTCAGGGAAACATCTCTAAGAGCAAAAAATTGACTGAGTCATCAGCATCTTAAGAGAAAAGCATGTAGACAGGGAGTTTGCAAAAAATGTAAGTGAAGGAACACAGGGATGGATGAGAGCTCCAGTGTCTCTGGTGAAGACTAAAGGGGAAGGAGCTAGAGATGAGTGCTTGTCAGTGGCGGAATCAGCCATTTATACTGGAGTCACTCTAAGAAAAATCAACAAAATAACACCTACCACAAGTCCCACCCAGGAACCTGCCCAGAGCAAGCAGTCAACCCACCTGTCATCTGCATTAGCATGTGCCCTAAGGCACAGGCAGATGGAGTAAAAGTATGCACAAACCTGGTCACACCCACCACCCACCAAAATAGGGAGGCCAGTGCTGAAAGGCACTAGCCCAACCACACCCCCTGAAGTACAGATGGCTAACGTTACAGTATGCATGTCTGGACTTGTCCACCACCCCATTCTGAGGTGCTAGTGAGCTCTTCTTCACCCTCTCTGTGACCACCGCTCTTGTCACCAGACCAGGGACCAGAAGTGTGCTATCTCCCCATTCACCTCTGCCATTCAGCCTGCTTGGAGGCCAGTGGCATGAGCGTCCACCCAGCAACTTGCTGTGAACACAAACAGCACTCAATCTGGGACCTGGTAAAAATTATCCCTGTACCCACACTAGTGACCAGGTGGGCAGACATATCACTTCATTAGGAATACCACTCACATCCTAACAGGTGGCATCTGTACCTCTGTCAAATGAACAGCATGAGATCCTAGTGCTCTCATCCAATATCCACCTGGCTACAATGTCACACATCCCACACACAAACAATCCCTGCTACCAACTACAACAATAACAACAACTAAGAGATGCCAATTCATGCAGAAACAATGGGGCTGCCCTGTCAATTTGAGTAGTACAACCTTACAGGGGACATGAAGACATCCTTACCAACTTCTGCAGAATGCATTAACTGCTAGCTCCAACCCACAAGAATCTCATGCTACCATAACACTTGGGAGCATTAAAGTTTTGTGGGACTATATCACGAAAGACCCTGACCACCCAATCCTTATCTTCCAATATTAAAGAAAGAGCCTGTTCTCACACCTTTGTTCAATCCAGTAAGGGAGGACTTATAAGCTTAACCACCAATGACACTCATGCGGTTGAGACCAGCCAAACTCACTAGTGACAAACTCTGCCAACAGACACAACCAAGCCCCACGCACACCAGAACCACAAAACAACAGAAAGCAAAATAAAACAAAAAATAAAATCATTGTAAAGAAAAAAGAAGAAACGAACTCTAGATACATCAAAAGAATTCTTTTAAAAGTCAGCACATAACATACATGTTATCAATAAATTTATAGACAAATTAATACCTTTAAACCCCAGCAACAGCAAGCAATAACAAATCATATTTAAAAAAACAGGACAAGATGACTCAAACAAGTGACCAAAATAAAGAAGCAGAAAATCTTGCGGAGGAAGAACTGGTAATAGAACTATGATAAGTAATTTAAAAAGGTTAATATATAGATTTCTCAATGAGATCAAAGCAAACACAAAGAAAAGCCTAGAATAATTGAGGAAAACAAGAACAAAACAAATAGGCAATTAGAGACTACACAAAAAACAACAGCTAGACATTCAGAAGATTAAAAACAAAATATCACAATCAGAAGATTAACAATAAAATGTCAGAAATCAGTGAAAGTACACAGAAGTAGAATAAAGTCAATGGAAGAACCCGTGAAGTTGAGAACATGTCCTTTGTACTTATTTGAGGAACATTCATATAAAAAGAATGAAAGAAAATTAAGAAAGCATAAATATTATGTGGGATAGTTATCAAGAGGAATCATTTACACATAGTAGAAATACCAGAACTGGAGAAGAGGCAGATAAAGCAGAGAATTCTTGAAGATTTAATGTTAGAAAACTTCCCTAATATGAAAGAATGTTTCTATCCATGAAGCTCCATGAATCCTATAAGGATAGACAACAAAGGAAAGTCAACAAGGGATATCATAATAAAACTTTCCAAAACCAAAGACAAATATTAAAAAAAATCCTCAAACAGCCTCTGAAAAAGAAATATCACCTGAAAGAGACCAATAAGATTAAGCTCTGGTTTGTCAGCAGAAACCACATAAGCAGGAATGAAATGAGGTGGCATATATAAAAATCTGAAAGAAAAGAACTGCCAACAAAGAATTAAAGATTTAACCAAATGTTAGCAAAATTTTACATTCTCAGATAAACTTAGAAACTAAGGCATTCATAAAATGCCATTTGCAAGGATGTAAATTATCCTTACAAGAAATATTAAAAAGAACCCTTTAGACAGAGAACCAACATCAGACAAAATTGTGAGATTAAGACCATAACATCATACTTAGATACCAAGCCAGATAAAGAATTCTCAAAAGTGAAATTAACTAGAAAAACTTGAAACAGCGACCAGAGATAACAATCTGTAAACAATAACAACTTGAAAATACAGACACGACATAAATTAATAGTGTAGCTACAGACATACCATATGGAGAATAAGTAAAAATAAAAAAAAGCTACACCTTAGTATTTTAAATTTAGGATGATTAAGGTGAATTTTACAGTAACGACTGAGAAGATCTGCTGTCAGGGACCTCTCCAGAGTGCTGAAGAGGAACAATGACATTCTAGAGACTAAGGTGCACCTGATTCAAGCCACAGTCTTCACAGTTACTTGCTATGCATCAAAGAGTTGGACAATGACAGAAAAGAAGACTTGATGCATTTGAGTTGTGGTGCTGGTGAAAGGTATTGAACATACCATGGACTTCCAAGAGAACAAACATGGTTGTCCTGGAGAGGGTGAAGCCAATGTCCTTTTTGGAGGCAAGGATTTTGAAGCTCCACTTCACATACTTTGGACATGTTGCCTGGAAGGACCTTGAAGAAGGTCATCATGCTTAGAAGAGTGGAGGGACAGTGAAGGAGAGGTAGACTCTGGATGAGATGGCTTGACACAGTGACTGGAGAAATGGGGGTAGATGCGTCAGAGACAGTGAGATTGGCTCAGGATAGGGAAGGCTTCAGAGCAATTGTGCATGGGGCCACTATGATTTGCAGGTGAATTGACGCACACAACAAAAACAATAACAGAGAAAATTAATAAATCTATTCATCAAAATAAAGACTATTAAAAATATTGAGAAAACACAATGCTGTGAAAAGCAGTGCTTTATACCAAAAGTAGTCTATAGATAAAATGCAACCTTGACATAAATCTCAGCAAGATGAAATTACATGGAAAAACTAAAACTGACTAGGGAACTCCCGTGGCCTACTGATAAGGTACGATGCTGCCAGTGCAAATGTGGTTCAAATCCACCAGCTGCTCCTCTGAAGATGGGCAAACAACGCCCGTGCGATGTGCGATTTACTGCAGCTGGAGACCCACTGGAGAATCAGCTATTGGGTTTGTTCCAACTAGACAGAGAAATTGGAAGAATTTGGTTTGAAAAAACAATGTATTTGAATAAACTGGTATAAATAAACACAAAAACCAATCTCCAACTTTATACGGAAAGAGAGTAATCTCTGAATAACTGAAGCAATATTGAAAAGCAAAGAGGGAAACCTCATACTTCTTGGTCTCTACACCAACTACACACCCAATGTAATCAAAACAACCTGGTATTGGTTCAAGGATGGAAACATAGACCAATGGGCTACCAATAAGTAAAAGTAATGCTCTCTGAGGGAACTCTGGTGGCCTAGTGGCAAGAAGCTGCACTGCAATCCCAGAGGCATGGGGTTCAAATCCAGATGCTCTGCTGGAGAAGGAGGGACAATCTCCTCCTGTACCAATCAGATCCTATTTAACGGTACATACACAAAAATAATAATTAATAATATGTACAACACAACACATTTAGATAACAGAAATGGCAAAGGACGTTGAGTTTTCAAGTATGGAAATACAAAGGAAGAGGAACAGTTGTAAGCAGACACTGGTGATTGGGACATGGAATGTGAGAACCATGAATGTAGGAAAATTAGATATTGTTAAGGAAGAAATGGAACGCATAAATATTGACATACTAGGCATCGGTGAGATGAGATGGACTGGCATGGGGCATTTTGAGTCGGATGACCATATGATATATTACTCTGGAGATGAAAAAGTGAGGAAAAATGGAGTTGCTTTCATAGTTAAAAAAGTCATTGCTAGATCTGTCTTGAAGTACAATATTGTCAGTGACAGGATAATATCTATACACATACAAGGAAGTCCAGTGTGAATACCACTATCATTCAAATATATGCACCAACAACCAGAGCCAAGGAAGAGGAGATAGAAGATTTTTACCAACTTTTACAATCGGAGATTGATCGAACATGCAACCAAGATGCATTGATAATAATGGGTGACTGGAATGCAAAAGTCGGGAACAAAGAGGAAGATTCAGTAGTTGGAAAACATGGACTTGGTGACAGAAATGGAGCTGGAGAGAGAATGATCGAATTTTGCACAATCAATGACTTATTCATAGCAAATACATTTTTAAGAGGCATAAACGCAGGTTATATACCTGGATTTCACCTGATGGCACGCATAGGAATCAGATCGATTACATATGTGGAAAGAACCGCTAGAGAAGCTCAATATCAGCTGTGAAAACTAGGCCAGGAGCTGATAGTGGAACAGACCACCAACTACTCAGATGCAAATTCAGGCTAAAGCTGAGGAAAATTAAACCAAATCTGAGTTTAGGGCTGTTGTACATAGGGTCGCTATGAGTCACAGGCGACTCGACGGCACACAACAACAACAACAACACAATAATAAATAATAATAATAATAATAAATAAAAGTAATACATTCTGAGTTTTTAAAAGTAGGACCACGAATAATGAAGACCAAAGAAAATCAATGCCTTTGAATTGTGATGTTAAAGAATATCAAATATCTCCTGGGCTGCCAAGAACATACAAATCTGTCTTGGAGCAAGTGCAACTAGGGAACTTCGCAGAGGCTCAGATGAAACTTCATCTCACATACTTTGGGCACATTGTCAGGGCGTGTCAGTCCTTGGAAAAAGACACTCTGCTGGTAAAGGTAGGTCAGCAAAAGAGAAAACCACCCTCAAGCAGTCGACTGACACAGTGACTGTAACAATGAGCTCAAACGTGGCAGAGACCATGAGGACGCCACAGGCTAGGGCAAGGTTCCAACCTGTTCTTGGGGTCACTATGAATTGTCATGGACGCAATGGCTCCTAAAAAGAACAACTGATAACTGGTTTTCAACAAAGGGTCTAAGTTCATTTAATGAGATGAAAACAGCCTCTTTAATAAACTATGCTGCAAAACTGGATATCCACATAAAGAAAAATTACTCAGAAGCCATACCTTATCCTATGCACAAAACCTAATTCAAATGGATAAAAGACAAAAATGTTAAGGCTATTAAGTTCCTGGAAGCTATCATGGGGTCAAATACTAGAGGATCTAATATTTTGCACAGCCTATCAAACAAAACTAAAAATGCACAAATGACAGAAGATAAACTAGGTAACCAAGATATCCTAAAAATTTTTACTAATGCTCATTAGAAGACTTTACCAAGCAAGCAAAACAGAGAACCTACAGACATGGAAAACATCTTTGGCAGCATTATGTCTGAGAAAGCTGTAATCTCTAACCAATAATGAAACTACAACAACTCAATTCACCAACAAAAAGATAATTGAATAAAAAAATGGAGAAAGGGCATGGAAACACACTTCACCAAAGAGGGCATTCAGGAAGCCAACAAGTAAAAGAGAAGACACTCAGGATCATTGTTGCTGTTGTTGCTTGGAGCTGTCTTGTCGGTTCCAACCCTGCCCTGGTTGTTAGAGGTCCCTGAGTTGGTTCTGACTCATTGTAACCAAATGCACAATGGAATCAAACTCCCCTGTCCTGGTTGTTAGAAGTCCCTGAGTTGGTTCTGACTCATTGTAACCAAATGCACAATGGAATCAAACTCCCCTGCCCAACCTGGTGCTATTCTCAAGATCTCTGTTCTGCTTACTGTTGTTGTTGTTGTTGTTGTTGTGTATAACTGGGTCAAAACCGACTCAACTGATTCTTCAGTGGGTTTTTAGAGGCAGCACGTCTCATGGGAGGAAGCTGCCTATCTCTTTCCTTTGCAGCAGCTGGTGAATTTGAATCACGTGCCTTTGGGACAGCAGTGCAGCTCTTTACCACTAGGCCACCAGTGCTCCCTGGTGTGTTTACTAGTGAAATGCAAATCAAATCTCACCCCTGCAAAAATGGCAGTGGTAAAACACACAAGAAAACGAGAAAAATGAAAACAAGAGCAAAGTTGTGGGGAGACTAGAACTCACATAAAGTGCTAGTAAGATTGTTATTTCCTCAGAAATCTATAAATATTGAAATATAATTCAGCAATCCCATTCATAGGAATATATCATTTCAGTGGCACAGATATATGCACAACTAGTATACTGCTGCACTATTTGCTATAGCAAAAAGATGGAAACAATCCAAGTATCTAATAAAGGATAAATAAATTTTGGTACATATATACAGCGGAATATTATGAAACTATAAAGTATGCAACTATAAAGAATAATGAGTTTTTATGCAACTCTAAAGAACGAGTCTATGAAACATCATTGATGAATACAAAGGACATTATGCTGAGTGAAAGAAGTCAGTCACAGACAAAAATTGTATAGCTCCATGATTGCAAAACGTCAAGAAAAGATAGACATAGAGAAAATAAAGTTACCAGGGATGAGAGTACAGGAAAGTGGAGTAACTTTCTAGAGAGGGGACACTAGTTACATTTGGAGATGAGGAAGGAAATCTAAAACATGGGTGAAGTTATCAAAGTAAATATAGACAATAAGAAGAAAGTATACAAGAAAAAGGGATCATTTCTGCAAAGGTTAAATGATTTTTCAACAATGGTAAAAACAACCAACATATGTATGTGATTTTATCAGTAGATATGGCTGCATATGTAGGGAGGCAAGTGTAATAAATGCACATGCATACATAGGTATATCTGTGGACATGTTTATACATATATTGTATGCTGGATATATATCCATATATTTAACAAACCACATAGGGGGCACTATTACAGAGGCTTCCTAAACACACCAAAACAACTTGTAGAATTGTTTGTTGAGTCAAATGCTTTGGACTAGAGTCCTGGGGAGCAATTTAGTCAATTGTCACAACACAGTTCACAAAGATAATATTCTATATCCAAGTTCAGTGAGTAGCATCTGAGATTTTGAAAGTTCGGCATCTACAATGCAACTATTGGTCTCTATCAATAGGAAACAAAAGAGAAAGAAGAAAATCAAAGGCTCAAAGTATAAACTACTTCATGGGATTAACAGCCTACACAAAACAGAGACCAGAAAAACTTGATAGCGCTTGCCTACCCTCTAGTTCTGTTTAAGAATATAATATAAAGTAAGTATCAGACAGGATGCAGGGACAGGGAGGATAAACAGAATAAAACTCAAATTCCTTAAAAAGGTTAGACCTACTAAACAAATAGTGAACGCTGGTGGTATAGTCTGCAGGGTGTGTTGCTGTTAACCCAAAACCACACCTCTCTTCTGGCAGTTTGAATCTACTAGTGGCTCCTCTGGAGAAAAATGGGCAAATTCTTCTCGTGTGATTTACAAGCAACTGAATGGCACATTACAACAACACTTGAAATATCCTTCCAATTTTCCACCAGCTTCAATGTGAGACATAACTAATACTTCACCCTGTCACCATTACATATTTAAACATGTACATTTCATGCCTCAGTTAAGGGGGGGGGGTCACCTTTGTAGTATGAGATCAACCAAAAATAATAGGTTTAAATTGGCTGGTTCTAATGGCTAATCCTTAAACGATTATAAAATCTTGAGCATCCCTAATAAACACATCTTTATCCCATGTTTTCATGATGATGATTGATAAGGATTGATCGTTTATGGTTACTACACTCATGTGTTTAAAATTGTGTTTCCAATGTGAACAGACTAATGTGTGTCTCTACTTAGTGGTATCACATAGACCTCTGTTCTTTTAACCATCAGTGGCTTGTTTTATTTGATGAGCTAGTTCTTCTGAAGTTTGATTCCTCTGCACTTCTCTGTAGTTAAACGTCTCCATCTCTCTTCTAAAAGCTTGTACCTTGTTACAAAACTCTTTAGGGCCCCTGACACTATGGAATAGAGTTAAATCTTCCCAGGTGTTCCAGCTGTTGCAAGGAGTGAGGAATGGTTCTCTATTCGGGTCTGAGTTTTAAAGAAAAGCACTGAGTGGTCACTTGTGGTGAATCCAGCACGAAAAGATGCTGGACGACTTTGAAAGTCCTTTTCTTTCCAACACTTGGATTCTGTTCATGGTAATGAATAGTGTGCTCACTCGTTCAACAAGGGATTACCGAGCATCTAGTGGGTAATCTGAGAGGCTCGGGGCTTACAGCGGAGAACAAGACAGATGTGAATCCTGTCTTCCTGGAACTTACAATCTGGAAAAGCTAGCAGACTTCAATTAAAGCAACATTAATTATGAAAATTCAGCTATTTTCAGTGCA
Organism: Elephantulus edwardii; assembly: GCF_000299155.1. Lineage (NCBI taxonomy): Eukaryota > Metazoa > Chordata > Mammalia > Macroscelidea > Macroscelididae > Elephantulus > Elephantulus edwardii. The sequence goes on from NW_006399755.1 coordinate 27,987,246, forward strand.
ACAAAGGAGAAGTACTCATTGCCATGAGAGTTGGTAACAAGGGGTGATGACCAGCCTGGAAGATGAGGGAGGTTTCCCTCAGAAGTTGCCTCTGCTGGTCTGGGATGAAAAAACAAAAAAGTATAATGTACTCAAACAAGCTACACAATTCAAATCTTCCAAAGCTCACAGTAAGCTCAGTAAGGTCCATCTCAGGAACATTCAGTAAAGGGACTATTGGAAAAAAATTAGACCAATGGGGAATTTTCAGGTGGATATTATTCCTTTATAAAAAGAGATCATAAATTCTGTTACATAGGTTCAGTTGCACTCATCCAGAGAAGCTAAGATTCCCCAGAAAAAATCTATCTCTAATCTTTGAAATGTTTATCTCAGAATATTACAGAATCTCTTTGTTTTCCCAAAGAAAGCTGTGAATTATTCTTATATTTTTATATATTTGTATATTCTTATATTTTTGGATATAAAAGGGAAGGTAAAACTACGGTTAACACTATATTTGTTGAATGAGTTAATAAGCGAAGAAACTTTAACAAGAAGTAGACCAAAGTCTAAAACTTTGTGTAAAAAAAAAAATCAATGCCACAAATATAACATTGGCGTTTTTCTTAACAAACACTCATGAGTAAAATCATTAAGGGGTTTAATTATCTACCACCTTACGTGGGATAACTATTATTATGAAATTTTCTGAAAGCTAACATAAACAAAAGCTATATCAATAAAAGTATAGTTTCCAAATCACAAAAAATAATTACCTCACCCTATTACTCTTCACCTGTCAGATCAACTCTGGGAGACTTGCGCTCAGTTATGAGTTTGGTCTTCTAAGATGAGTACTGATATATTTGGAAGCATATATAAGCTTATGCAAAATGAGGAAAAACTGAAGTAACTAAGGAAGTTTAGCCTGGAGAAAATTGGAAGAAAACCTGAGAGCTGCCTTTCATTATCTGACGTAATCTCATATGAGAAAGTGGTAGCTTCTGTTGTTCTGTCTCCAACCAGTCAGCACCAGGGCCTCCCACTTGGCTTTGGGACTCTGACTCAGCTTGCTCTGTGCTTCCCACACAGGCAGGATGCTACTGAATGCAACTATATACTAACTACACAAGTACCAAAAAAAAGATACTGTGGTTAACTAAGTTTGCACAAAACTGTACTAACATAGGATGTCTAACATAAAATGGTCTGAAATTTTCAAAATCTAATATCATTGTGAATATGCAAGACAAAAAGGTTTATTCCAAGTTTCCCAATTTTCATTAATCCCAGAGATCTCTTACAGCATGATATTCTTTCACACACTTAGCTCCAGACGTGTCTATTTCACTCGGCCCAGCACTGACACAGGTACAGGCGAGCAAACACTAAGCTTTAAACATGCTGCCAGTTTTCAAAGACTTCTATCCTTAAAGATCTGGTATCAAGCCTCAGCTGGATAACTCTCAAGAGATCTTACTGAGGGGAGAAAACACCTTGCTGGTTCACTGTTCATTTATACAGTAACCATGTGGTGTTGGCAAAGAATGCCAACATATGCCAAGAACTGCCACATTTGTCTTTGAGTGCAACCAGAATGCTCCTGAGGGGAAGGGATGGTGAAAGTTGGTCCCATATGTTTTGGTATACTATCAGGAGCTGCTAGTTCTTACAAAAAGACATCAGACTTAGCAGAGTAAAAAAGTACAGTCAGCAAAGGGATGGAAAACCCCCAACAAAATAGATTGACACGGTGACTGCAACAATGGGCTACAGCATGGCAGCAGGTGTGAAGATGAAGATGAAGATGGTACAGGGCAGGGTGAAGTGTCAATCTGTTGCAAGGGTTGCAATAAGTTGCAGTTGGCAACTTGGTGGCACCCAAAAGCGAAAACAACCAGTGGAGTAAGATGCCCTCTATGAGCCAGAATCTATGATCTTATGCATGTTTTAGCAGGGAGAGAAGGACTAAGCAATAGCCTTGGAATCTGTAATCAAAGACTTAGAATATTGGGAATTTATTGAGCTTTCTTTGTGGACACTCACCAACCTCTATGTCCACCAATCTTTCTTAACGCCTTCCAATTTTATCAAGTCCATCTACTACCAAGGTCAACTGCCACTCCCTCAAGGATGGGATATTAAATTGCTTAAAACTTTGTAAATTTGTGCCTCAAATTTACGAGTGCATTTTACTCACCTTACCTCACACGTGTAAGAAAAGACATAAAATCATCATTCTTTTTAGTTGAACCTAATATAAATTCCAGTTCAACTGCATAGCTGAGAGAAGGCTTGGATTTGGAACTCTTATTTTGCTAAAGGGTGGCAATAGAGTACTGAAAGGCCAAGACGATTTGTTCCTTTAGGGGCAAGGAGAGAGATGTGACCAATGAAGAATCTTATAACTTAGCTGAAAACCAACACACTGGAAAAGAATCACACCCTTGAGTGGATAATTACAAAAGAGAGAGCTGGCAGTAGGTAGGGAAGGTTAAGGATGAGGTGGGAATTCAGGTCTGAATTTGGGGCAGCAGGGAGGAGGAAAGAGAGGGTGTAAAGTGGGGTCTAATGGGCTTGAGTGTGTCAAAGATCACGAGGATTGTACAGGACACGGCCAGGTTCCCGCCTGGTGTTCACAGGAATGCTATGAGTCATTGTCAACTCTATGGCACCTGAGAATAACAACAGCAATGGTCTGGGGCCATCCCGAAAACACACCGTGTCCCACTCTGCCAAAAAAACATACACCCCTTCACAGACTAGGATGGGGTTTGGGTGTTATTTTCACGTTTCTCCATCACCTAGCAACTTAATTCCAACTTCCTACTCTCCTGTAATTTAGCTTTAATAAATCATAATGTGTTGCTACACAAAACTTGGGTCTATTAAAAGGAAAGATGTAGCACTGTGTTGAAACCTCCCTTAAATAAAAACGAAAAACTGGCTCATTCTATCATATTTCTTTCCAGAAATGAAAACATTTATAAAGGTCTCCTTGACCACTGAAGGAGGTGGGGGTGGAGATATGTTTATCACTCTATTTAATCCCTATGGACTCAATGGCCATGCCACTGAGGAGGCCCTCAAACTTCCTGCCTGGTGGATGTGATCCTCTGAAAGTAAAATTAGCCTCCCTTGGTTGAATGTGCTTGTGGCTTTTCCAATGTGTACACTTCATCAGGGCTGTTATAAATAAAATGCTATCTTGATTTAGGGCACATCAGCTACCGTTGCTATTTCCAGGGCTGCAGGAGCAGTCTAAGCTTTCACTGCAAGCAATGTTTACAGGCAGGAAAATGTTAGTGAAGAGTGCATACTTACCAGTGCCGAAGCTTTCCTCCCCACAAAGGGACAGTTTGCTTGCATCCATCAAATTTCCGAAAAACTTCCAGCCAGTTGGGGTCTCATACAAAGAGATCTTTGTAGCATTAGCCACCCTTCAAAGGCACGAAATCAAAGTTACATCACAGCAGGATGGTCAGCGTGGCCATGCGAGGGATGGAAATAGCCACCGTTATTGTAATCAAAGGTCCCATTTTGCATCACTCAGAGGTAAACATAATTCTCAGATTGGTGGGAAATCCTAAGAGAAAACTCATGCAACAAGGGACTATTATATGGGGCTTCAAGAGCAGAGGGCAGAATAGGAAGAAGAAAGAATTAACTCAGATCATTGAGTTTTAATGCTTTAGAGAAGAAAGCAACAGTAGCAAAATATGTTTAAACCTCTGTGTTTTGTATAAAAGCCACATCTACATTATTTCATAAAAAACAAAAGAGTGACGCTTGACTGCACTTCTAACATCACAGAGTCATAGAATATAGTGTCTGGGACATCATCATTTTACAGAGAAGGAAACATCTGAGCATGCTCTGTGGTCAGTCAGCCTAAGGTCACCCAGCCAGGACTGACCCAGTCAATGTACTTTTCAGTGGACCATAAAGGCCCAGAAGATATCCACTGAGGTCACCCATTTGCCTTAGCTTCATCCGCTGTGATTAGTGGCTCTCTTTTCCTCCCAATACATCATTTACTTCTCTATTTATACTATTTAGGTCTGTGGGTAGGACAAATGGTTTGTGCTCATAAAAAAGCAATTCATTTGAACACCCACCCCCTCAGCATGACAGAAGAGATGAGGCAGTCTGCTTCTGAAAACGTTCCAGCAAAACCAACCAGTCAACCAATTCAATGAAGTTCAGGTAACTCTGTGATAGAAGCGGCTGCATGTGTTGGAACAGAATTGACTCAGTGGGGTAGGTTTAGTTTGCGTGTTGTTTGACTACTGAAACTCTCCTCTGAGCATAGTTTTTAAGTTGATTTGTTTTTGCTTTTAAGATTGATTTCCCTTTAAACAAGAAAATTTATCTCATCAGTTTCATTCATTTTTCCAGCACAATGTGTTCCCAAGAATGCTTGCTTTAGTCCTAGCAAAGCAATGTCATGTTTGAATTCTCTAGCATTTCAGGAAAACTAAATTCAAGACATGTTTTAAAAACTGTGCAAAGACATTACACTTTTGTTTTAAAAACTGTGCAAAGACATTACACTTTAACCGGGGTAATGAGACATTTTACCTGAAAATCTCTACACTGCTTATAAATTTTTCTAAATATTGAAATGACATTGTTCTGGGCTGACAGAATTTGTTACAGAAATCCGATAGGTCTGTTTGCAGCATAATGACCACCAGCTAGCTCGTGACTGCAGGTGTGGAGCTGAAGCCCGGGTTCTGATTTGGCTGTGGGGTGGTGAACAAGGCTGCTCACTGCTTTGAATTGTGTGTGTGCCTCTTCAGTGAAATAAGGATTGCTGTGAGGATTAACTAAACCACACACAGCCATAACATGAGGATCAGCTCAACAGTAAAGGTAAAAGCATTTTGTAAACTATACGCCACTTTAGAAATATTTAGTAGACAGTAATAGGGAGGTCTGGTGGCCTAATGGTAAAGAAACTGTGCTGTAATCCCAAAGGCACAAAGATGGGCTATTTCCTCCCATGCAACTTACTGCCTCTGTAAGCCTGCTGGAAGGCCAGCTATGATTCAGTTCTGACTCAATAGAATACAACAAGTATGAATAATGAGTTCTGCTGGCCTAATACAGATGGAGTTATAGTCTTAACCCACAGGTAGCATCTGCCTGGTGGTTCAAAGCTACCCGCAGCTCTTCGAGAGGAAAATGGACAGTCCCTTCCTGTGCAATTTACAGCCTCCAAAAAACTGCTGGAGGTCCAGTCAGGAATCAGTTCTGACTCAGCAAGTAGATATGAATACTAGTAACTATTTTATTGTCAGCTGAAACAAAAGCAGCACTAACTCTGTAAGAGCCCAAATCTTGATGCAACCATTTACAAGCTGTGTGACTTGGGAAATGATAGTTTTCTGCTGTCCTGTTTTTCCACAAGTAAAATTAGATTATTAATAGCATTTCTTTTTTGAGGTTGGTTTGAGAATTAAGTTACTTAAAACACAGAAAGTACTTAGTATCTGGCACGAGGTAATGTTCAATAAATATAAGCATTTTTTAATAAAAAGGATCCCTGGTTGCAGCAAAAGTTAAGTGTTGGGTTGCTAAACGGGAGATGAGTAGTTCAAATTCATGAGCTGATCCAAGGCAGAGAGATGAGACAACGTCCTCCCATTAAGATTTATCGCCTCAGAAACTCAATGGAGGGTCTCCATGGCATAAAACTGTCTCAATGGCTGTAGAGTTGACTTTGGCTCTAGAGTATTAGAAGAGTCTAGATTTAAAGATTTTAACCCTCCTCCTACCTCGCTTTAATTTCCCTTGTTTTCTTTCTCCTTTCTTCTTTCCTTCCTTCTTGGTCCATCCTTCCTTTCTTCCTCTTTTTTCCTATCTCATATCTATTTCACTCCATTCATTCTGGAAACATTTGGTGGGTATATGGTATGTCCATGCACTCTTTTCCCAAATGTTTACATTTTCAGTTGTTTCAGATTTGGTCCCAGGTGGTTGTTGTTGTTGTTAATAAAACTCATAATGACCCTATGAACAACAGATATAAACCTGTTCTACCCCATGGAACCCTCACAATGTCTGACACATTCAAGCCCATTGGTATAGTCATCATGTCAACCCACCTGTCTTCCTCTCTTTCACTGCCTGCCCCTGTACTTTCCCAAGAATGATGTCCCTTTCCAAGGAATAACCTCTCCTACCAACAGGCCCAGAGTATGTGAGAAAAACCTTATCATCTTTCATATAGTCCCATAAGCTACTTTAGAGTCTCTGTATTATAAACATAAACAAATCTGAAATATTAACCACTTATTGTATCTGGTTCTTATAGAAGCAGAGGCTTTGGAGAGCAAGGCAGAGTTTGAGAGGGGAAAGAAAGTTTTGTATATGCATGTTATAGTATTTTACCACTTGACTTTTCTGCTGATTTAAATTTGGGGCAAATAAACATTTGCTATGTTTGTGTGTTCAAGACTTAAGTTTATAGGGTTGCTGTGAGTTGTATACGACTCAACGACACTTAAACAACAACAACAACATGTTTGTGTGTACATGAGCATCTGGTGAATATAGACAGGTTCTTTTCTGTAAAAGTTATATTGAAAGTCTGAAATTACTTAAGACTTTCACACAAATGCTGTGTTCATTGCTAAGGGAAATTACTACTACTCAGTACAATCAAGACCTGTTGTTGTTGTTATGTGCCATCAAGTCACCTGCAACTCACCGCGACCCTGTGTACAACAGTCCTAAACCCTGCTCTATCCTGTGCAAATAGCACTGCATCTGACACACCCATCCTGATTACCCCAGTCACTGAATCAATCCACCTCATAGAGGGTCTTCCCTCCTACGCTGTCCCTCCACCCTACCAAGCATGATGTCCCTCTCCAAGGACCGGACCCTCCTTACAACATGTCCAAAGTATGTCAGACAAAGCCCCAGAATCCTTGCCTCCAAGGAGCTGCCCAATTTAACTCTCTCTAGGATGAATCTGTTTGTTTTCTTGACAGTCCATGGTACCCTCAATACTCTTCTCCAGCACCACAGCTCAAAGGCATCAATTCTCCTTCTATCCTCCCTAGTCATTGTCCAACTCTCTGATGCATAACAAGTGATAGCAAAGACCATGGCCTGTATCAGACGCACCTTAGTCTCCAGAGTTGTTGTACATAGGGTTTTCAGAGGCCTGCTATTTCAGAAGTGGATGGCCAATCCTTCTTCCTAGTCTGTCTTAATCTGAATGTTCAGATTTAGAGGAGTATCTGACAGACAAGCAATTTATAGAACAGTGAAAGACCTAACTGACTCATAACTGACCTATGAGGAGGTGGAAGAGCATGATGGTCAGAGCACAGAGCGGGGACAGCAAACCCAAAACAACTACATCAATTCCCTCCTACCATAAAGATTTATCCAGCACATTCTATGTGCCATATGCCTAAACTGAAAGGGGAAGGATAAATCGTCCTGGCACAGGAAATAGCATGGTGAAGGCCAGTACAATCATTGACAAGGCAGACCAAGGGCAAGGGAGACATACCGGTCCAGGGCACCGCTGGTGGGCATGCTGCGAGCAAAGCCGCGTACCCCGGTCTGCTGGAAATATGGAATGCTGAAGATGTTGGCAGCAATGACAGCTACAGAGTCTGAGGGGTTCACAAAGAATCCATGTTTGCCCAGAATCATGTTCCGATCCTTTGGAAGAAAGGACATTAAAAGGAAGGCCAGTCAAACTGCTGAAAATAGCAAGCTCACTTACATGAAGTTTTTACAACATTTTACAAATACATAGTTTAACTCATGCTGAGTTTTAAACAATCAATTTTGTTCTTAATAGATTAATACAGTACCATTGGGCCCTTGGGAGTTACAACTTTTCAGTTAAAATTGCAGGTACAAATATTTGAGCTTAATATTCTATTTCTCTCTCCAAAGGCTAGCTAACTTTTTAACCTGGTAGATCTTTTACTAACACTGAAGCCAGTCACTTCTCCCTTAAAGGAGAGGAGAGAATACACTGAGAGAGAAAAGGTTGGCCATTTACAGAGGTTGGTAGGTCCACCAGACATCCTCCAAGGAGCAAAGGCAGACCTCTTCAAGAAGGGCTTCTAAATCCCGACCTTTCCATTAGCTGCAAGTTCTAACACGACATGCTGCCACCTTACTGTATCCTTGGTGCCTGGTGCAAGGATACATTTAACCAACTGAGAGCATGGTGGGGAAATTCCCGTGATGCACTACAACAAAAGACTGTATAATGGTATGTGCTATGAATTCCTTTAATTTCCCAAAATTTGGAGACTAGAAAAATTATTTTTCAGGAACAAGATTGCAACTGATCTTAGAGAAAAACAGCAACTACAAAAAGTCCATTTTCAACCAAGTGTGTATGTACAGTGTTTACGACCTTCCAGACACCAAAAATACAAACCTGAAAAAGATACTATCTTTTTCTTATCTATTAAATATTTACCAATTTAAAGAAGACCATTTTATTTTAATTAATCATTACAGAGAGAGGGAAAAAGGTTAACTTTTTTACTAGAATCTTGAGGTAGGCTATTAAATTATAGTTTAATCATCTAGCTAATGTGAATGAAGAAGTGGGTATAAATGAAAGCCAAACCCTTTCCATAGAGTTGAGTAAGTAGCCTATGGCTGGATGAGAGCAGAAACTTTCTTTTTGACAGTGCCCAGAACCCAACCCAGTCATGAAACACCAGTCATTATGACCATACCACTCTTAGTAAACCTGAATGTCTGAAATTTAGCAAGTGGGCTACACTTCAAGTATATTATTTGTGTCCTCTGCTAATTTAGCCCTGACTCCTGGTGCAATGAGACCCTCAAGGCTACTCAGCAGGTTCCTAGGACCAGGCAGAAGCACATACCACCCCACCACCACAGCCAACTTCAACCACACCCCTCAGCTCTGCCCTTTACTTCTACCTATCAGATCAGGCCTGGCCTGCATCAAAGTTTACTTAAATCCTCTTATACCCACCCCATCGCCATCAAAGGCAGCCCCAAAATCATGCTCTCCTGACTTCATGGTCTCCACCAGGTCTGCTGCATAGGTGAGGTTGGGGTCAGGGTGGTGGCCACCAAAGTCCTCCAGGGGAACACAGTTGACAGCCGAGTTTGCGGGGGCGCCGAGTTCCTCACACAGGATCTTCTTTACATACGGTCCCACAACTACGTAAGGCATGAAATAAAAGTACAAGGAATCATAAGATAAATATTTTTAAAGCATAAGAGGGCTCAGAATCATTCAGGCAATAGAATGGTATGAACAAAATGAAAATATGTAGCCGATAATCAGGGTCCAGTGAAGAGATGAGTCTAATTAGATAGAAAACAAAAAACCCTCATTGCCATGGAGTCAAAACTACTCTACAGCTGACTCTTCAGTGGGTTTTTAAAGCTGAAAATCACTTGGGGGGTGATTACTCATCTTTCTCCCACAGAGCAGCTGGTGGATTCAAACTATCTGCCTTTGAGTTGACAGCACAACTCCTTATCAATAAGCCACAAAAGCTTCTTGTGGAAGCATCTGGTTGGGAGCCCTAGTAGTATAGTGTGAAGAGAGTTGTGCTGCTAACACAAAGCAGCTCTTCTCTGTGGGTTCAAATTCTCTAGCAGTTTCATGACAGAAAGATAAGCAAGAACAGTGCACATGAAAAGAAGTTTACAAATGCCTGTGGTCAGTGTATGGGAGGAATAGTGAGGCAAAGGAAGGGAGTTAACACAGAGTCTCTGCTCCAGTGTCATGTCAGCTGCTTTTCAAGCATTTTATCTACTCAGTCCCTCAAATAGCCCAATCAGCACTTGAGTTTAGTGCTCTGGAGCCAGAGTGCTAAGTTCAAATCCCAAACAGGCCAACTATTGGCTGTGGGTAAATTAAATAATCTCTCTTTGCCCCAATGTCCCCACCTGTAAAATGAAGATCATGAGAGTTGCTACTTCACACAGGGCTAAATGAATAAATCTGAAGTACTGAGAAAAGTACCTGGAACATATGTTATAAATGTTTACATGATGATTATCATCTTCCAGTTACAGTTTTTTATAAGAAAATTGAGATTGTGAGGTAAAGGCATTTAATCAAATTTTATAGCTTGTAGGGGTTGGGAGATGGTATTTAGACCTCTTATCTTTCTACTATACCATGCTGTCTAATTGGAAGAATTTGTTAAAAGCAAACAAGCAAAAACTAGCTAAAAAAAAACCATAGAAATTTAGTGAAGGGGAAAACCAATTACATATTTTTATGGTAACACTTTGTATAACTGCTAACATTCAGCTCTAAAATGCTGAGAATGTATTTGCATCCATGAAGGTACTGACCCCAATATACACCACAGGATCAAAGCAGCGTAAAATATGTGTCTCCTGTTGGGAGCCATATGTTAAGCAGGGTGTTGACACACCACAGAATGAGGCCAAGGCAGCCAGGGCCATGAGGGATATAGAAACTGAGGCATTAGAAGAACAACTGTCAAGCAGGAGAAAAGAAGTCTACATTAAAACTAGTTCCTCCTTCCCAAGGGACCCGCACAAGCTCTGTTCTCCAGTTTGCACAAACTTCTCCTCACTCTACTAATGTGAAAGCTATTTTTAAGCCTGTAGGAAAGTTGGAAAATGAATAAGGAAGATCGAAGAATTGACGCCTTTGGATTGTGGTGGTGGTAAAGAATGCTGAATATACCATGGACTGGGGAAAAAAACCCCAAAACCTCAAACAAATCTGTCCTGGAAAAACAGTGCAGACAGAATGCTCCTTTGAGATGCAAGTATGGTGAGATTTTGCCTCACATACTTTGGACATGTTGTCAAGAAGAGTCAATTCCTGGTAAAGGATATCATGCTTGGAAGAGAGTCAATGAAAGAGAGAAAAACCCTCTGGCCTGATGCAGAGACTATAATGGGCTTTAGCACAGCAAAGGACGGCCCAGGACAGGGCAGGATTTCATTCTGTTGCACACAGGGTCAGGCTGAATCAGAGTTGACTCAACAGCCCCTAACACCAACAGTCATTAGCTCAGGTGGGAATGACCCTCATCTGATTTTCCACCACGCTAGATCATTCTTTCATACAAAGTGAGTTTACTGCCGTCTCTTTCACAAATTTTCATGATGTACCTAGTCAAACCAGGCCTTCATCCACTCTTCCAGATAGAATGCTCAATCTCTCAATAACTCTCATTTTGTTGACCTCATAGTAGTTAGCTCTTAGCCGCCATCCCTCCTCAGAATTGTAATCCTTGTGAAGGAAACTGATAAATTTGTGCTTACCCTCAGGCATATGTTTGGTAGGTACAGATTACACATCTGCTGAATGGCCAGAAGTGACTAGATATGGGTTTTTTTATTAATTAAAGCAAATCCTTTCTTTTTGACTCCAGAAGTCAAGCAAGTACCCAAGAGAAGACATCCCAGTGACAAAAGATGTCAATCTACTAGAACAATAAGAATGGTTTTACAGTGTAACAAAAGACATTCTTCAAGCAGAGGCACGAAGTAGTCCTCAAGCAGGCAGGGAGTTTAATTTTACACCAGAGAGAAGCTTTAGCACACAAAGATTCTAAAATTCTTTTTAGAATTAAAAACCAAACAATCAGACCACTCTGAAAGGGATTATAGTAGAAGATCATGAATAGAGTTGGGGAAAATGTAAAACAAAACCCAAAACATAAAAAAAGGCGAAGCTTGCTGGTCAGAGAGAGACCAGACCGGTGGAACCCTCGGGTCTATGTTTCAAGCCTGAAACAAGACCCACCCTGTAGATCAACTTGCAGCCAAACAATAGACAGACCTGATAGGTGAACCCCACCACAGGGAGACACTTACTCTTTGGAATATAAAGCTCAGAAGACATGAATAAGAATTATAGAGACAAAGTGGGATGGAATTGCAGTTATTGTCATTAATAATATAAAATGTATGTGGACTATTGAATGAAACACCAACTGCTTTATAAACATCCACTCAAATTACAGGTTTAAGGGAGAGAAAAAAGAAAAAAGAGGAGAGGGAAGGGGGGGGAAGTAACCAATCTAAGGGCCCAGGAAATATCAAATGAGCACTGCCACTCATATTTATCAGGCCAAAGCATCAAGGGAGGAAGAAAAGGGGGAGACACACATGCTGTTGTTCCTCAATCAGATCCTCCTTGTCCTCCTCCTCTTCTAAGAAAAGAAGTGTGTGAGGACAGGGGCTGGGGAGTCAGGTTTGTGGGCACATTTATCACATTCTAGCAGTGGTCTGAGAAGAGAGTGTTAAAGAAAGAATGGAAGGTATCTTCTGAGGGGGAGGGAAAGTTCACAAAAGTGTATGCTACCCCACGCCTAGTTCCTGAGGCTTACTGTGGAAACACTGACTTCCAGACTAGTTAACCGTGAGGAATGTCTCTAATATTTTTGTAGCATCTGAGTATCTGTGCTTAGATGTTTATCTGTGTGATTGATGTGCTGAATTAGTTGCAAAAGTCGCTCTTTAAAAGCAATCAAACAAGGAAAGATTTGAGAAAAGGCTTGTTAAAGCATCATGGTACTCATCCTAGAAAGCAGCTTTATGTCTTTCAGAGAAAGGAATGAAAGAGAAACAGCCTCATACCTCCATGCATGGCGTCGATGCGGATCTTGAGTCGGTTTGGCCCAGAAAGCAGTTCTTTCAGTGCATTGAAATCAAAGATGTTTCTCAGCATTGTGGCATAGGCTTCCACTGAATCCACAATTTCCACTGTGAAAACCAGCAACATCAAAAGATGAAATAATCAAACATTTAGAAATGTTACACTTGAAAATTAATAATATACTGTAATTGGGCACTGGTTATTTTCAAAGGGTAGTTATTGTGTAGCTTCAATATAGCAGGTGATTGCATGATAACTTATTCAATCCTGATAATTGTCCTGGGAGATGTAAGTTATTGGTCCTGCTTTATAGATAAGGAAGCAGATTTCAAGAGGTTTAAGTCAGCTGGCCACACAGCTAGTCAAGAAATGCTTTCTGACTAAGGATTGTCTGCAAACTCTTTGCTGCCATACTGCGTCTCTGCAAGAAGTGTGGTTTGTGTCTTCCATAATAGAAAAAGTAACATCTACTGCTCTTTTTCCTTTTTTCCAGGTTCACTGCCATCAACATTTAATGGTAAAAAGCAGGAGGAAAAAATTTAATGAATCATTTTTCATATACACTGCTAAAAATTTAAAACAAAGATTAAAAAAATACTGCTGTTGGATTTTTCGAGACTCAGAATATTTGCAAAACATGAAATGTTTAGGAAACTCTCTGGTGTTTTGAATCCCAAGAATGTCTTTGAGATGTACTAAAATGTCAGTATGCATCTTTGTCAAATGTGATTGTCAGCTCTTGATAATACGTTCAAGAGGGGGGAAACGCATTCCGTAAAATTGCAGTCTAGAGAAAAGAATACATGTTAGGGCGAAGTAAAAATGTAAATCATATTACTGAACAGCTCATTCTCATTTCACTCATAGGAATAAAACATTTTTTTCTTTCAATTATTATAGCACTTTGTCATTCAACACAAAATGTTAATAACCACACATAGGTGGGGCTTTTAAGTTCCCCTGTAAAAAAAAAAATAAATAAAATACTTGAGTCATTTGTTTTACCGAATATATGTGTAACAAAACACATCCACTGCTGTGGAAGTAATTCCAACTCATAGTGATCGTCCAACACATTTTTGAGGTGGTGAATCTCTAAAGCACTCTGGTAGCATAGTCGGTAGGGAATTGTCTGTGCAGCTAAACCAAAGATTGCTCTTCTCTAGTGGTTCCAATCCACCAGCTGCTCTAAGGGAGAAAGATGGGCTATCTCCTCCCATGTAATTTATAGGGCCTCTGAAAACCCATGGTCCACTATGAGTCAGTTCTGACATGACAAGAATGAGTTGAATGAAATCTTTATGGAAGGAGACACCCAATCTTTCTCCAAAGGAGCAGCTGAAGGATCCAAACCAATGATTGTTTGGCTCAAAGCACAATATGTAATGCTCTGCATCACCAGGGGAGGCATTCCTGTCCTCTTACTCTCTCTCTTTTTTTCTCTCTCTCACCCTCTTCCTCCCTTTTTTCTGTCTATAATTCTTTCACTTTATAATTTTTCCCCAAATATAACTGTATATACACAATGTCACATGAGTCCTTGTGGTATATACCCTGTAACATGTTGCAATGCTAACCCAAAGGCCATGCATCTCTTGTGGTTCAAATTCACCAATCACTTCAAGGAAAAAATGTGCTGTCTCTTTGTTAGCCTGCAAGCCTCAGAAATTCTGTGGAGGGACTCGATGACAGTTAGGTGTGTATCAAAGCCTTAGTTTCAGAATTGTGCACATCTGAGGTTGAATCCTTATTTTTGTCACTTACTGTGTCTGTGTAGGGAGCTCTGGTGGTTTAGAGATCTGAAGCTGTGCTGCAATCCTGAATTCCCCAGCTGTTCCCTGAGAGAAGGATGGGCAGTCCCTTCCTGTGTGTTTAACTCCCTCTGAAAACTCACTAGAAGGTCTGCTATGGGTTGGTTCCAACTCAAAGGTACACAACAACAGTTGTCTGTGTAACCTTTCACTTTTTATTTAACCTCTCTGAGGCTTTGCTTCTTTATCTTTAAAACCATAGTGCTATCCACACTGGACTAAAATAAGAATAAAACAGGGCAATGCACGTAAAACCTTGGCACTGAATAGGAGCTCGGTAAATGTTAGTAATGAATATAATCTTAGAGGTTTTCTTGTCAAGGTCATTTTTTCACAGTTGTAGGAATAGAGGCCCGGTGAGTTGGAAATGGCTTACCCAAGGCCATTGTGATCACCAGTAGGGTCTAGAGAGTCCAGGTCTCTAGACTTCCAGCCCCAGTGGCAGAAATGCTAATTAATAGCTGCAAAGCTTAGCAGACGAAATCCTTTCTAAAGCTGAAGACTTTCACTGTCACCTTGAGAGGCAAATTCTTCACATTGAATATGGGTGGGGGGGGGGGAGTAAACATGCCTGTGAAGGGTTTGAATTTGTTTTCCAGGTCAAACTGCTGCTTTCCCAAAACTCCAAGATCTACTTTCAGGTCAGGGCAAATTGCATACTCTTCAATTGTCTTGCTAATTTGGAAAATTTTATCAGTTATTGCTTCTGGAGCAGGACCTAGGAATTAAAGAGCAAACAGTGAGCCATGTTGTACTGTTGACATGAAAATAAAAAGAATGCTCATCCATTCCTCCTCACTAGCATAACCACCATCCCATCATCAGATAGCAAAGTATCAGAATTTCTGAAGGAAAACACCCCATCTGAAGTATGCCTCCTCATATCCAAATCCAAAAGGATACAAAGCATTTCAATTCCCTCTTTAAAGGTCAAGACTTGTAGGATGATTTCCCAAGGTCTCAATTACTGGTTTATCTTCATGAATATAAAATAGTCCTCAAAATAGCAACACTCTGCTCAGTCAAGGTGTACAGAAGACATACAAAGAACTTCTAACACATTCGTTTTACACAACCAAGACAAGGACAGAAAACGGGATGATCAATATTGTGCTGACCTTTTTATAAAAGGATTCCATTCTGTCTAATGACTTTTTAAAAGTATTTGTTATTGCTATTTGTTGACAAGGTGTCAGCACTCTCTCTCATTATTCCTATTTCCTTTCTATTGATCTAGTTTCTTCTCTTTGACTTCTCATCTTTGCTCTCGGATAAATGCCAACCAGTTGGTTTCACTCTTGATTGTTTATGAGAATACAGTACTCTTTGGTTACACTGTTTATTTTTATAAGCCAGCCTTATTTGACTGAAATGTAACCTGCACAAATAGCTTCATTATCACATCCAAAGACTGTTTTAGCATGACAAACTCAGGGATTCCTCCAGACACTATCATATCATAGGTCTGGCCTTTTTTCGAGTTTTGTTCTACATTTTCATTCCGTTCTATTCAGGACCTTCTACACTGACCCAGATTAGAACACTGAAGTGGTAGTGGTAGCTGGGAACCATCTAGATCTTCTGGTCTCAGATTAAAGAAGACTCTGGTTCATGTAGGCTATTACTCCTCTGAACTATTTTTCTTCTTTCAGTCTTTGGTTATATGCATTCTCTTGCTCTGTAAGTAGAGACGATTCTAGGCTATACTTTTTACAAGACCAGTTCACCAAATTGTTTGCCTTATAGAGCCAATGGTGGTTTTGAACTGCTGACCTTTTGATTGGCAGCCAAGTGCGTAACCATTGTACTCCCAGGACTACTTATAAAAGCATTTATCTCCCAGGGGGAGGGGGATGATGAACAAATAACAGCAGTCTAACCTCCATTAGAAATGTTGAATTTTATTCCAAAGTCTCCATTGGGCCCTCCTGGATTGTGGCTGGCTGTCAGAATGATCCCACCAATGGCTTTGATTTTTCTAATGATGCATGACACAGCAGGAGTGGAGAGGATCCCATTCTGTCCAATGACTAAGCGACCAATCTAGGAAAAGAAATCCAGAGTACACCTTTTAACATCAATAATTTAACAAGAGCTACCCACCACACAGAAACACCAGCACTACAGGTAGATGGACAAGAACATTTTCTAGTTGACTGGCAAAGACTTTCTTTTATGAACATCTACTGCTTGGATGTTCTCTAACATGTAATAGAAATAAGATTTAACATCGTTGAAAGGAGTCATTCCTTCAGATAGTATTTTGAGCCTGTGGTTTTAGAATAGCGTGCTCTGGTGATTATACAAGGTTCTATCAAGAAAGTATGTAGTATTTAAAACAGAGTCTTTCCATACTAAGTTTTCCATTTTAATGCATTGGGAAAATTGTGTATAGACCCACATTTTTGTCCAATTCAATCATCATTTCAATCCATGTTGGCAAAGAATATATAAATTAACTCGTTAAAAGGATTCTACACAAAGGGAAAGATTTTGTAAAATAAAATTACTTTCAAGCAAAAAAAAAAAGGTAAACTTCATATGAAGAATCTTATAAAATGCATTTATTATATACTTGTGTTTCCCATTAAGCTTGGATTTTCCTACAGTGGGTTTCTTTAAAGCAGAACTCTCCCACCCCTGTTATCTTGTACCTGAGTTACATCCTGAGCCTAAAGCAAGGAATGCTGGGAGTTATTACTGAGTAAACCAGTTGGAACCACCTACATGAAATATTTTTGTTGTGGTCTTAACTCACCTTCCCATATCACTCACAGATGATATTATCAGCACAGCTCCTAAATCTTTCTTTGCTAAAATGACAGTAATTTATATCTGTTTCAACATGACCCATGTTGGAAAAGAAGTAATGGATTCTGTCAGTTGTTCTGACATAACTGAAGAAGATGTGACTGCTACATAAAAGGACTTCTGAAATGGGAAGGTTGTGCCCTTCCCCCATTCTCCTTCCTGAGAGAAGGAAGAGAAAGAAAGGTTCTTAAAGTTTCCATTAGTTATTTCTTCTTTTTTTCTTACTCAGGATAAACATAGTTCAAGAAATGAATTGATGGTTCAGGTGCTGAAAACACCTGACCATGATGAGATACCTGGATTATCTGGAAAAAAATATTTGTTGATTACCTCCATCATTGAAAAGTTGACTTAAAATTCAACCTTCATTTCATCCAAGAATCCTTGTTGTATACTGGCTAAAGTGCTCAAGTGCTAACCAAAAGGTCAGTGGTTCAAAGCCACCAGCTTCTCTCCAGGGGAAAAGACCGGCCATTACAGTCTAGGAAATGCTACAGAGCAATTCTACTCTGTCTGATAGGGGCCTCTAGGGTCACTATGAGTCAACAAAAGGAGTCAACTCAACAAACAGTACAAGACAATAACTACCAACCACATCCTAGGAAGTTTTGGTTCATTTCTGCCACCTCTTGGATCTCATATGTCTTGGGATTACTACACTAATGTATTCCACCTCCCCTGTGAAAGGCTCATGATCAGGGTAGATGTTGTCACTAGGTTCCTAAATAGACTAGAGGAATATGTGTGGTATGAAAGCAATGTCAACAATCACTACTAGACTGCAGAATGCTTCCTACACTCCACAGCATGTTCAATCCATCCTCACATTTGCTCCTCGCAAGTGGTACTGCATGAATGAGAAGTGATGTTTGGACTTGTCAAGGCCTTGCCCATTGCATCATTCTTACATGCATCCAAAGGCAATAGTAACAGATATTTATGGAAAAGCTCTATATCAGATACAGGGATATACAGGTAGACAAAGTCATACAACAAATTAGAGGCCACATTGTTGTCATTATGTACCACTGACTGAGATCTGACTCATAGCTGGCCCTCCAGAAGTAAGTAAATTGCACAGGCAAAGAGTGACAGCTTTCTCCTCTTGAACAGCTGGGGATTTGAACCATGTGCCTTTGGGTTGGCAGTGCAACTCCTTATAACGAGGGAGTGGGAACTTTTACATTTCCTGACTCAATACAGTGGGAATGGTGACACCTCACCATTTGAGCAGTTTCCATAAGTAGTTCTGATCAGAATTAACAAACATGGTTCAGTAGCTGCAGAATTTCCATAGGAAGAACCTGGGGCCAGCAGTGGGATAATCCAATTAGTCAAAGATTTATTGTTATGTTTGAGTTGGAACTAACCCATAGCTGACCCTCCAGCAAGGTTTCAGAGGCAGTAAACTGCACAGGAAGAGACTGTCCATCTTTACAATGGGTGGATTAGCTGGTGGATTCAAATCACGTATTTTGAGGTTGGCAGTGTAGCTCCTTAGCCACCAGAGCGCTCTGATTAGCCAGAGGGACAGGTGGAATTATCTGGAAATTTTATTTGCATATAAAGTAATTCACTCACTATTCACTAGATTATAAATGCGGGTGTCAAAGGGTAGGTTGATTAATATTAAGCTATATCTCCAAGTCATTCCTTAATTCTACCATTCCATATGGTGTGATTTGGTCTCAGACTGAAGGGATTATATACCAGTGGATAAGAATGAGAAGGAAAGTCAAGGAAAAAAAGCAAGCAAAGTCAATGGTAGTTTCTCTTACTTGAGCCAAGGAAGGTACACATGGGCCACAGTACTCTCATTCTAGGGCAGACTCTCTTCCGTAGGACTCATCCTCTGGAATTTATGAACTTTAGTCTGATAATGGGGAGATAAAGTTTAATAATTCTTGAAGCGGCTCCTGACTCAAGCTCCATCTACACCTCCCTTGCTCTACTCAAGCTGAATAAGTCTCATCTACTCAGGCTCATTCAACTCATCTTTCTAAAACAAAGTTCCAACTCTTTCTCAACTTCTAAATGCCTGCCAAGTTAGAGATTACTTATTCCTTGAGTTTGACACCAAGAAACCCTCCCTCATCAGTCTCTCTTGCCTTTTCTTCTATCCCACCATACTTGAATAACTTACACCATGCTACCAAACAGGATACCTCTTTCTTTCTCCAGAATATTTTATAGTCAAATATCTCATGGCAAAAAAAAAAAAAGTTTAAATGTTCATTTTTTTAACAGATAGTTTAATTTGCTCTCCTGCTAACCATACACATTGATTCTACTCTCATGTCATCTAAGAGCTCTGGGGACTGAATGAAATATCTATATTCCAAATAGGGCCTCATCAGTGATTTATTTTGTATAATAAAACTTCCTTTATCTTCATACTGTGCCATTGAGTTGGAACGAACTCAGTGACCCTGCATGCACAGGAAAAGGTTACCTATCTCTGTCTCACAGAACAGTTGGTGAATTCAAACCCTGTACCTTTTGGTTGGCAGTGCAGCTCCTTACCACTAGGCCAGATAGCTCTGTGCAAACAGGGAAACTCAAATGGTAGTAAACCACAAAGAAGTTGTGCTGTGCATTGAAAAGCAGAGCCTCTGTGGTGGTTTCAATTCTTTAGTGGTTCTTGGGGTGGGGTGGGGGGACAAGAAAGATGGGCAACTGCCTCCAGGGCGATTTATAGCTGCCTTCCAAAAACCCACTGGAGGGTGAGCTATGAGTTGGTTTCAATTCAATGGCAAGGAGTTTGTGGTTTGAGTTTGAATCCATGCAAATACAAACAAAGGGAAATTTTAAATGAAAGTAGGATTAGTGTCTACAATCTACAAATATGCCAATAAAGATGTACTAACTGGAAAAATTAAGTGATCTCTATTTAGTTCATTAGGCTGATAAAGCCCAAAAATCTGCTCAAAAATGCTGTGGGGACTGAAAAGGTGAGGGAAGAACACTGCTTTCTACTAAAATCCGTGACAATAATTCTCGTTCTTTCCATTTTCTCCCTCTCGTCCTATCTTTGAGTAGTGATTAAGGATACAGTCCACAATCAAAGAGATTTTAAAACAGTAAGAACCTAGGATATGCATGAGGAAAAGGAGAAATCAAACTATGTAGGAATTGTCAGGTTTTATCAGATCAAAGTGCTTTACTGGTCTACTAACTGTTTTAAGTAATTCAGTTGAGTAGTAGCATGACTACTGCTTTAAATGTAAAGCTATTTTTAATAAGCCATGTCCTTGAAAAGAATTGAAAATATTGCTTAAGCTGCTGTAGCTCTAACAAATAGGCAGCTACCATATTTAGTCAATGATTATCTCTTAAATGTATTATTTAGCAAACCTACAATCGTAAATCTGAGAAAGTCTACAGGGTCTGCCTGAATTACACATTCCTTCCACCTCTTCCACATCCTTCAGCTCTACACAAAAATGAAATGAAGCCAAATATATCACAGCAAAGGGGACAGTGTACTAGATCCACTCAACAGCCGGGATATATGCAGAGAAATAATGTCCCGTTCGCTCTCTTTCCAAAGATTAAAAGCATTTTAATATGATTCCCTTTATAGTGCCCCTCAAACATGAAATTTACAGCATGTCACATTTTATCTTGAAAACATGTTTGCTTCATAATAATTTCATGTTTGAATGCTTTATCAGCAATTTTAGCTCTAGAGGCATTCAGATTCTGAGACTGAGTATCAACAGAAAGCTCTCACCAAAAAAACCAGGACGTTCCCACATACTTTAAACTTGGTTTCCTGGTACAGGTTTGGCTTGGTTTTGTTTTCCTTCTCGTTTGGCTTCTGTAATTGCACCTGCTTGGCTTATTAGTAAAACAGATTGAAAATGAATGTATATTCATTTTCAATGCTCAATGTTCACTTTCAATGCTCAATTTTATGTTCCCAGAACTCACATCCCTTCCCTTCTCCACCTCCACTTCAATTTCTAGGTATTGAAGGGCTGTGTGCTCTATTTCTAAACACTGTCTTTAACATGAAAAATATACTTTAGGTCTCGCAGTGAAATTGCCAAAGTATAAAACAGCAATACCCTTCCTGTAAATCAGGGAGTGCTGTAAATCGTTAGATTATCAAGACCAATGCTTTCTGGTGCAATTGTCCTGATTTGGTTAATCTAGGCAGCAAGATTTTGACAATGCAAAGCTTTAACACACCCTCCTTATATCACAGTTTCACAGGCACTATTATCTCTACCCAGTTGCATGCACAAAAGCACAGCACACAGGGCTCCTTTGTGTCCAACGTCATTATAAGCAGGTTCCCCTGTAACAGGTCCTTCTGGAAGGCTCACACCTAACATTTTACAATCCCCTCTTATCATAGCTGCACAACTACCAAGATCCATAAACAACAGCATGCCCTGGCTTTTGTTTCCTTGTTTGACAAGTGACTGAACTTCAACAAGGAAGCCTTTGAAAGAAAACAAAACCCTCCCCTCTCCACCTCTCATTAGAGTTCTGTACATAGGATACGGTGCCCCTTGAGCTAGTTAAGACTATAGATAGGACAGCCTAAGACTGGGAAAGGGTTTCAAGTGTCTAAAAAGCAACAGGTACTTTTCAAGCAGCAGGGACAGATCACAATACACAAGCAATTGAACTTGCATTCCTAAATCTGCTAACAGAGGTAAGGTAATCCCGGGAGTACTTTCACAAAACACAAACCCTGAGGTCACAGTGAAATTTAACTGTATGTTAGTAGAATTGAGATTGCATATAAGGACACCACACACATATCCTGCACTTTTGTATATTTCTGCAAAATGAAGAGATAATTGGGAGAGTCAGAAATGTAACAATAAATATACCAACCCCATTGGCAGCAGCCATCTGCACTATTGTTTCTATTGCGGATTTATTAAAATACCTCCCATCTCCACCAACCACCAGTGATGATCCCTGGCGCTCTTTTAGGTCTATGGAAAAAAATATACTCTGGAGGAAATTCTCCAGATAGCAAGGCTTTTCCTCAAAGTAATAGGTTTTCTTCCGTAATCCACTAGTTCCTGGTTTCTGGTCATTGTAGGGAGCCGTAGCAAAAGTCAACAGCGGAAGAGGACCTTCTTCCATTTGTCCATATTTCCCGGAAATCCATTCATCAAAATCACTCATCTTTCATTTCCACCACTTGGCTCAGAGCATGTATCCAGAAAGCCGTCAAGGGTCCCCCAGACAGTCTATCAAGACTGAAGCTGCATTGGTGCCATCTGAGAGACTAAAATAGAGGTTTTGCCTGGACGATCACTCTCCACAGGAAAAGAAGCACCTTTAATTCCTTGTGATTGTCGCCTCGTATTTTTTTTTTATAAAAGGCCACATACCCACTCACACCCCAACGCAGAGCAAATTTTCAAAGTTGTTTTGATGAGAACACTTCTGCCCACATATCCAAGACAAATACCCTTCAATTATTTTTGCCTCATTTCCCCACTAGGGTGGAGACAGCTCCAGAGGGTGTTGCAGGCAGCTACTTCTGTTACAAACAACAGATGGCTGCCAGACTTCACTCCAGGAGACCAGGCGAAGCACAGTGGTTCCTGTCCACAGAAGCAGATTCGTGAACAGGACACCCTGGGGTGGCTCTCACTCCTCCTGCCACTTCTTAAACCAGAGACTCTCTGCGCATTCATCATGGAGAAGGCCATCTGCAGCTAGAGTTGCCCCATGCCATCTAGCACGTTAAAAGGTCAATCTTTAAATGGAAGTGAGGGATCTCGGTTACTTCAGGGTTCTCGGCATCACTGTCATTTTGAAATCCAGGGATTTTTCACTTCCCATATAATATTCGAGGTAGAAGGGGGGGGGGAATAAAACCTCATCTAATGGGATTGATACATTCATTAATCCCCAGCGATTTAATTTTAAAAACTGCTCAAATCTAGAATCGGCTACTAGGATGGTCCATATTGCTTTTAGTTGCTACTAAATTGAGCTGATTCCAACTCCTGGTGACCCCTGTACCAAAGCCGAACTGCCTATAGTTTCTAAGCCTTTCAGAAGCCAATTGCGATGGTTAGCTGCAGATCACCAAGGGAACATCCCAAAGAGCCTCTGAGTGGATTTGAACCACCAACCTTCTAGCTAGTAATCAACTGCTTAAACTTTTATACCACTGGTATTCCAAAGAAGACCAGTGTTTTGTTTTTTAAATGTATAATGAACTGAAGGTGAGAAAGCACAAATTTTGAAAGTGTAAGCCAAACAGTGGTGGAAAGGAGTGGAGCTTGTTCTAATTATACGAGACTTACTCAAAGTATGGTTCAGAAAGTAATAGTATGAGTGTAAGAGTAAATGTTTATAGATTGGTGGTGTTTTTTTTGTGGGTTTGGTTCCCCCCCCCCTCAGTCTCAAATAGACTTGGCTCTTAAGAAACAATTTTTAGTTAAATACTTTTAAATGTTTGCATTTGAAGAACCTGAGAGGTTTAAAAATATTTTACCTGAATGAACTTCATAGTCAATCCCATTTTAACCCTCAGAGTTTATTACAATATAATGTAGTTATAATGTATTTAATGTGCATGTTCTTAATCAAGTTAGTGAAGCTGTGCCAACAAAGAAGTTCCATTATCAAAGGTTTAGTAAACTTGGTTACAAATGCTTAAAAACACACCAGGATGCACTCACTGCATGCTTTGGGATTGTGGGGTGTAGTGAGGAGTTAAATGTTTTCAAGGGAAAGGTAACCATTTGAGAAATAAACTCTAACTATTTTTTCTACAAGTGTGTTAAGGGTCAAAAATGAATAGGCAATTTGAGCAAGCAACTGCCTTTTCTGTGGTAAAAATGCCCCAGTGTTCCAGGAGCTGTTACAGGTTATTAAAAAAACACATCCTAGGGGAGCTCTGGTGGCCTAATGGCAAAAAGCTACACTGCAATCCCAGAGATGCACAGTTCAAATCCACCAGATTCTCTGCTGGAGAAGGGGGGGGGGGGCAATCTCCTCCTGTACCAGTTAGATCTGATTTGACGGTACACACACAAAAAATAATAAAATAAAAAAAAGAGCAAAGTAGCCTTGACAAATAATTAAAAAAACACATCCTAACTCTTGATACCTTTGAGCTGTGGTGTTGGAGAAGAGTATTGAATGTACCATGGACTGCCAAGAAAACAGATTTATCCTAGAAAGGGTTAAACCAGGCTGCTCCTTGGAGGCAAGGATTCTGGGGCTTCGTCTGACATACTTTGGACATGTTGTAAGGAGGGACAGATCCTTGGAGAGGGACATCATATTTGGGAGGGTGGAGGGACAGAGTAGGGGAGGAAGGCCCTCTGTGAGGTGGATTGATTCAGTGACTGGGGTAATCGGGATGGGTGTGTCAGAGGCAGTGCAATTGGCACAGGATAGAGCAGGATTTAGGGCTATTGTACATAGGGTCGCTATGAGTCGCAAACGACTCGACGGTACATAACAACAACAACAACAACTCTTGATAGCATTGTTGGTGTTAGGTGCCACTGAGTTGAAAAACATTCACAGTGACCCTATGCACAATATATCTGAACCCTGTCCTATCTTGTGCCATCCTCATCATCTCTGACATACTAGAGCTCATTGCTGAAGTCACTCTGTGAAAGCATCTCGTTGGGGCTCTTCCTATTTTTTGCGGACCTTCCTGTACCTTGTTTACCTGTCCAAACATCATGCCCCTTTCCAAAGAATAGCTTCTTCTAGTAACATGCCCAGAGTATGTAAGATGAAGCTTCATCATCCTGGCCTCCAAGGAACACTCTGGCTACACTTTTCTAAAGATATATCTGTTGTTCTTTCAGCAGTCCGTAGGCACTCTTCTCCAACACCACCAAAGGCATCAAGTCTTCTCCATTCTTTTTATTCATTGTCCAGCTCTCAGACGCACAGGAAGGTAGTACATAGTGAGTTGTGTTGCTTATCCAAAAGCTGTGCATCTCTCCCTGTTTGAATCCAGGAGCAGCTCCATGGGAAAAAGACAGGCAATCTCCTCCCATTGCTATTTATAGCCTTGGAAACAGAGTGGAGGCTCTAAGTGAGTCACAACCCTCTTGACAGCAATGAGTCTGAAGTGGTATTTTGGGGGTCGGGGTGGGAGTGGAGATTTGGTTAACCTCCAGTACTGGTGAACATGGCCTTATGTGTCTTTGAAGATGTTTTAGGCTAACATGAGACCATGCTGGAGTGATGTGAAAATGGTGTCATATGAAAGAGAGAAGAGACACAGAGACAAACTCAAACTCACTGCAGAGGAGTCAGTTTTTATTCGTGGTGACCCATAGTAGGGTTTCTGATGCCATAAATTGCAATGAAAGGAGACCGCCCATCTTTCTTCTGTAGAATCGCTGATGGATCTGAGCTGCTGGAGACACTTCACCTTTTGGTTAGCAGTGAAACATGCTTCCCACTCCACTACCATGAACTCTACAGAGACAGAACAGTGTGGCCACAGAGTTACAATGCAGCTGCAAATCAGGGACTATCTGGGGTGACCAGATGCTGTAAGAGATAAGAAAGGCTCATCCTCTTCCAGCCTTTGGATGGAACATGGTCCTGCAGGTTCCCTGAATTTGGACTTTGAGCCTCTAGAATGGAGACAATAACTTTTTCTAAGCCACCTATTTTTGTGATGGTTTGTACTAAGAGCCCTAGAAATCTAACGCAGGTTGTCTGCACAAGACTACAGGGCTGAACAGAAGGCAGGCCACTGGCAAATGGCCTCAGTCCCCATCAAATGACAAATGGGATTGGCTCATGTGCATGGAAGACCTCCGGATGTAACATTCAAACAATTCTCAAGACAGGGCTATTAAGTTAAACATCCGTAGGCCAAAATATAATGACTTTATATAGCTTGTTTTGGCTCTTATTTCATTTCAAAACTAATTTTTAAAAAAAAAAATTTTAAGTATATGTGAAAAGAGAGTTAGTGATTCAGACGGCAGGAAGGAGTAGCAAAGCTAAGCGAATGGAAGCAGGGTGGGAATGAGGAGTGCTCACACGTTGAGGCGGCTGCAGCCTCTGCCACAGGACAATCTTTGTGAACTGTTGAGTGGGAAACGAATTTGCTTTGTGAACTTTTACCCAAACCACAACAAAATGTTCACAGGATCAATAGAAAGAGAAGTTTGTTTTATGAACAGTAATTTATACACCCATGGTTTCTTTCTTTTCTTTTTTTAAATTCACTACAAATGTGTTTTCGTAAATCATACTAATAAAGTTCTGTGCCAGGTTTCCTTTGTTTTCAGAGAGATTTGCAAACTGGGCCAGCATATGTGCTTTGACATATTCAATAATAGATACAGATTTATGTAACAGCAACACAATAATCACTTCACTGGGAATAACAGAGCAACCAAGCAGATAATTGGGAGCTTTCTTAATGAGGTCTTTAAATCCCACGGCAGACTCAGAAGCATTTGGGCACAAGGTTCTCCTACACGTCCATGCAAGCTGCTCTGTTCACTCAAAGCCCCACATTCCAACATCATTCCTGCTGATGGCCTGCCTCTCTCCCTGAGCGCTCTGACGGTGGGACTTGTTGGGTCCCATGGAGTCAAGTATGACTCACAGTGACACCATGAACGACAAATCCAAATCCTGTTCCTGCGTCATGTTCATCATCTCTAACACACTAGCCCATTGCTGCACTCACTGTGTCAATCCATCTTCTGAGAATCTCCCTTTCACTAACCCTCTACCTTTCTAAGCATTATGTCCCTCTCCAATAAAGTCTTTCCTAGCAACATGCCCAAAGTATGTGAAGTGAAGCTTTGTCATCTTTGCCTCTGAGGAATATTCATCAGGAGAATAATGTTTTGAGTACCCAACCATTATGTGCCTGGCATGGTTTTTGTCAGTACACAAACCTATTTCAGTTGCTGGGGGATGTGTGTGTGGGGGGCGTGTGTGGAGAAAACCATAACTCTTGCCTTGGAAACACTTCATATTTAAAAGGGCCTGAGTCATAATTTTATGGACACAATAGAACTCAACTCCATATAAAAATATTACTAGAAGCAGCAATGTTAGATGGACTGTTAAGTGGGGTTTAAAAAAAAAAAGAAGAGGCATTAAAAACATTAAGCTTCGTAAGACGCATAGACTAAGTGGAGCGCCTATTAAGAATCTCATTTGTTTCAGCTCTCCAACAAAGGTTGAACTTCATCTTCAGAAACGTTACTGTCGAGCATAGCGGACCCAATTTGGCCTAATGAATTCACCAGCATTGCCAGTACTCCTTCACAATGACACAAATTACATTTAAACCATATGGGGCAGTTAAGGATTACTCCCTTCAGACAAGGGACTTTCATATCGGTCTTGGGTCTAATCAATTTCACCCTGGCAGAGTTATGAACCCCTTTGCGTCCAGCTTCATAGAGTCTCCAGTCTCCATTCTGATCAGAAAAAAAAATGCCACTGTCCTGTTGAAAGCAGCAGAAGCTATATACTTGCTGGTCTTTTGCTTACATTTTTTTTCAAGCAACACATTCTTTTTTAATTTTTTAAAAAATTTTATTATTTTGTGTGTGTGTGTGTGTGTGTAGCATCAAATCAGCTCTGACTGGTATAGGAGGAGATTGTTCCTCCTTCTCCAGCAGAGCATCTGGTGGATTTGAACTGCACAGCCCTGGGACTGCAGTGCAGCTTCTTGCCAGTAGGCCACCAGAGCTCGTCAAGCAACACATTCTTAATATGGCAGCTAAGGCCCATGTCCCACGTCCCAGGCCAAGGCTGAATTTGGAACCAAAGCAGGTTCACTTCTTTATACCAAGAGCTCTTTTTTAGCAAATACTACAGTAGACGGTACAGTGCAGGGGACTGCCAGTTGAGTCCCTAGAACAAGTGTTTGGAAGAAAGCATCTAATTCTGCTAATAGGAGTGAGATCATCAAACTGTCAGCCCAAGGTCTTATATGTTTAATGACTCCAGGTGCTTGCCCTTGGGCTTGAGAATTAAGGATATTAGTCCCCAGCAGTGGCAAGTGTAAGCAAGGAAATGCGTATTTATTTCTCCAACAATAGTCATTGAGCATGCAGTAAATGCCAGCTCCAAGATGAGAATACCAACATAATGGAAAGGCCACGAACTTGGAAACCAGTTACAACTAGGATTCAATTTTGATTGCTCAGGCCAGTTTGAGCCCTGTTTGGTTTGGTTTGCTCTGAAAGCATTCCCTGAACTACTCTTTCCCTCCTACTCCATCCCGTGACAGTGAATTTGGAAACCTATGTTTTCACGATGGGACCATGGCACCAGGTCAAAACAAAGTACTCATCACGATCAAGTTGCAATCAAGCCATAGCTCATCCTCCAGCTGGTTTCCAAGAATGTAAACCACAGGGGAGGAGACTGCCCACAATTTTTCCTCAGAACAGCTGGTGGATTTAAACCACCTGCTTTTGGGTTGACAGGCCAACTTCCTATCCACTAGGCCACCAAGAGGACTCAAAAGTTTACTAGTCAAAGTCAGAGTCAATTGGCTCCTGAGCGGAACACAGAAGGGATAGTCACTTCATGTGAACATTTGGTGAGTTATGACTGAACGATGATAGATGAGAATCCAGGAAGGATCCAATCTTGTATAATTTATGCATCTTTGAGGGTCGAGGGCAGACATAAAGGCAGAACCAGAGGAAAACTCCGAATGGAATTAACCAATAAGCAGGGTCCATGACCTCTCAAGTGTGAAGAAGTTGCAAGTTCATCAGACTTGAGAATTCATAAACTGTGGGCACTTTTAAACCTAGGAAGATTTAAAATTAGGCATAAAGTTGATTAAAATTCATAGCACAAAAATAATAAATGAAATCAAGCTTAGAGTGTTAATATTTTTACACTCCATTTGGGGGAAATCTATGTTTATTGACTATAGAAAATAAACAGTTATTCATTTCTTCAAATAGCCAAATGTTTTCATTTCTCCAACCAAGTATTTTAAATATTTTAAAGGAATTTGGGATATTGGCTTATATAAAAGATAAGCCCTGTGATTTAATGGGTAGCTGAGTCACTTATTTAAACGTCTGATTTTAAGCTTAAAGAATAAGACAATTTTATCAAAATTACAAATATTGGGACACTTAAGAAAACTTGGAACTTACCCGATTTTTGATTTAAGATTAAATCCAGACAATGTACCAAAAAGATTAAATACATAGACTCTAAGGCCAGATGATAAGGTCTGAGCTCCAACTCTGGAGTAACAAGGTATGTGTGACCTCAGACAGCTTCATTGCTGCTTCCATTTCCTCATTTGGGAACACTGGGATTGTACTCCCTTTACCTCATTTGCCCTTGTAATTGAGGGTATACGTAAAGTTCATAAACCACGGCAGGTACAGCATGCTCTACACAAGCTGCTCTAACACTATTGTTATCATTACTAGCTTGTATGAGAAGTTTAATTCTTTGGAAGTTTTTCTTGTTAGATAATTTTAAAACTCAAAGATAAACTAAACTTAGTTTAAACATTTGAAATATTCACAAGTTTAAGGAAAGGAGTCTGTGAGTAAGATCAAAACACAAATTAGCAAAACCAGATTTACGACAGACAAGTGGGTCACACAAGAGGCAGGAGACAGTGAGACAGACGTGCTGAGATAAAGAAAGATGAGACAGAGCAGCTGCAGAGGTCTCAGGCTGCTGAGAAACCCACCTGCCTGTCCTGCCCCTAGTTCGCAAGAGACGTCTCTCTATTCTCACGACAGAGTACACTTGGAAGGTCACTGCAGTTTGTTCAGGTGACTGTTACTTGCCACCAACTCCATAACTCTTCTTGTGCTGCTCTGAGCTCTACATTGTCCAAGTCCAGTTGTGAGCCAGGCCTTCTCTGTTCTAGACCAGCAGGAAGAGGACAGGAAGCCATCACAACTTCTCCCTTGCTCCTTAGTCAACAGCAAACACCCAGGTCAAGTTAAGAAAAGGTCCTTAACTTGTTCATGCCTCCATTTCCTTCTCTTTAAGATTGAAGATTTAAAAACTTACCTATAACACAGGCTCTTCTGTACAGTGTTCTAAGTACAGTGAGTTACTAAATGTATAGGTAGCTTAGAGCAGCGCTGAGTAAGTCTTCCTGTAAGTATTGGCTTTTATTTACTATCCTTTATCCAAAATGTAGGCATGTCTCATACTTTTAAGAGACATAATTGGGAGGAGGGTGTGTGTGCGTGCATGTGTGTGTGTGTGTGTGTGTGTGTGTGTAGATATATATTGAGATGTCTCTATTACCTATCTATCTATCTATGGTTTTCACAATATTTCTCACAAAGGTATGAGACATGCCTGCAAAAGGATGGGCAATCTCCTTCCATGAAATTACTGCCTGTGAAAACTGTCTGGAAGGGTAGCTATGGGTTGGTTATGACTCTATAGTACATAACAATAACAAAATGTATACATTGTTTTTGTTGTTGTTTTGTGCCATCGAGTTGCCTGTGACCCACAGCAACCCTATCTACAACAGCTCTGAAGCCTGCCCTGTCCTGAGCTAGTCTCACCGATTTCCAACACACCTATCCCCATTGCTCCAGTTACTGTATCAATCCATCTCATCCAAGGTCTTCTCCTGAGCCTTCCTTCCACCTTTCTAAGCATGATGTCCTTCTCCTAGGATTGGTTTCTCCTGACCACATGACCAAAGTATGTGAGATGGAGCCTCAAAATCCTAGCCTCCAAGGAGAAACTTGGTTTTACCTTCTCCAAGACAGACCTGTTTGTTTTCTTGGCAGTCCACGGCATGTTCAAGACTCTTCTCCAGCACCACAGCTCAAAGGGATCAATTCTACCTTTCATCCTGAGTCATTGTCCAGCTCTCTGCTGCATAGCTAGTAATTACAAAGATCATGGCCTGGATCAGGCACACCTTAGTCTCTAGACTGACATCGTTGCTTCTCAATACTCTGGAAATGTCCCTGACAACAGATTTACCTAATGCAACTCATCTTATTTTCTGACTGTTGATGCCAAGAGTGTTGATTGTGGAGCCAACCAACCTGTAACTATTAAAACCTCAATCTCTTCTCCATCCATCATGGTGCTGCAAATTGGCCCAGTGGTGAAAATCTTTGTCTTCTTGATGTTGAGTTTTAATCCAAATTGAAAACTACCGTCCTTGACTTTTTGCAGCAAGCACTTCAGGTCCTCTTCAGTTTCAGCAAGCAAGGCTCTATCATCTGCATGTGTGTGTGTGTGT
>NW_006399755.1:28018786-28048195 GCF_000299155.1 Elephantulus edwardii
TATAAAACTAGGAAATTAGATACTAAATTATGAAGACAGTACAAGGTCAGAAGAATTACTAGGAGTTCAGGGTTCAATTGTTGTTGTTATTAGTTGACTATGACTGATAGCAACCCTATAAACAACAAATCTGAACTGTGTCCTATCCTGAACCATCCTCACCATCTCTGAAATGTTCAAGCCTCATCACCGTGTCAGTCTATCTTGTCCAATGTCCTCCTCATTTACTCTACTTTTCCCAACACGATATCTTTTTCCTAGACCTGGAACCTCCTGATAATACGCCCAAAGTATGTGAAACTAAGTTTTGCCATTCTGGCCTCTAGGGTGCACCCTGGTTCAGAGCCAAATAGAAACCATCAAACCTGTTACTGACATGTCATTTCTGACTCCTGGTGGCCCCAGTGTTAACAGAGTGGAGCTTCTCCACGCAGTTTTCTTGGCTGTAACTTTTACAAAATCAAATTATCAGACCTTTCTTCCATGGCACCATTAGGTGGGTTTGAACTGACAGCCTTCAGGCATCAAGCGCAAATGTTTGTGCTCAGGAATCTTACAATCTCACACGGTCCTGAGCTGTACAAAATCCCAGGTTCAGAAAGATTGGGAGGGGGTAGGGTGTGGGGAACTAAACAGCTGTCTTCCTAGAATGTCTGCTCACTGTCTATCTGCCCTGCGTTAGCTATGTTAAGTTGTTTTATTGTATAATATCATCAAGAACTGTGCTCCACAGAAAGATGAAGAGGACTTACTCTATCAAGAAGCTCCTGGTATGGTGAGCTCTGGTGGCCTACTGGCAAGAAGCTGCACTGCAATCCCAGAGATGTGAGGTTCGAATCCACCAGATGCTCTGCTGAAGAAGGAGGGACAATCTCCTCCTGTATCAGTCAGATCTGATTTGACGGTACACACATTAAAAAAAAATAAATAAAAAGTAATAAAAAAAAAGAAGCTCCTGGTCTAGAAGACACAGAAAAATCAACCATCAGGGAAAAATGGAGTAAAGAGTACTCAGTTGAAGATCATAGAGAGCTACGAGAGTCCAGAAGAGGGAAAGAAGTTTGGACGAGGTGGTCCCCATCTCCACATACACAATTTCTTAAGAATAAAAAGTTTAAAAATAAGCTCACCAGTTTCTCAGTGCACAGAGCTCAGAAACCCCTTTTGCCCCTACAGAAACCAGAACTGTCACCCAAGCAGATATATACACATTCATGTTTATCGTCACTTTGTTCACAATAGCAAAGAGTTGGAAACAACCTAAGTGCCCATAAACAAACAAATGCAAGAGAAGCTATGGTATATTCACACAATGGAATACTATGCAGCATTGGAAAAAAAAACAAACCAAGGAACTCATGAAATATACAAAATGAGTGACCCTAGAGGACATAATGCTGAGTGAGATATCTCAGTCACAAAAGGACAAATACTGCATAATGCCACCATTATAAAACAGGACTGACATGGGGGTTGGGGGAAACTAAGAAAAAAGGGGATAAATAATGTACATTGAAACAGATGAAAGACAGAACTGTATAAAAGGAATATATGATTAGGTATTATTTCCATGACATAAGTCCAGAATAAGAGCTGCACAGTAAAGTGAATTCGGGGGCAGAGTGGGGGGACAACTGTACAACAATGAAAGAATTTTTTTCCCAAAAAGTGAACCTGAGGGATGAAAATGAATGAATGAATATCCGAGTTTTCCATAAACTTTCATTAAAATCTCAATTAAAAAAAGAAACCCCTTTTGTGCATAACACACATATGTAGAGGATTTCTGTTTAATTGAGCGAGCAGTTCTGGTGGCCTAGACCATAAGATGCTGTGCTGTTAACACAAAAGTGGTGTCTCTCTGGTTAAAATTCACCAGTGACTCCTCAAAATAAGGATGGCCAATATCCTCCCATGCAACTTACAGCCTCTGAAAACCTGCTAGATGGCAGCTATAAGTCAGTTCCAACCAATGAGTTTGAGGGAGTTTTCTGTTTTATTATAAATTACCAATAGTCAACTACTTTGAACTATAAAATCAGCACTTTATATACTTCATGTTAAATGTTTACCTTTTATCTTATTTCCGTTTTGGACCATTCTTAGGTAAATGTTCACTTGAATTCCTTAAGAATATTTATTTGCTTATTTGGGGTTTTTGTTCTTCTTTGATTCCCTTGTTGTTGTTTTTGTGTGCCACTGAGTGAGAACTGACCTATAGCTGACCCTCCAGCTGGTTTTCAGAGGCAGCTAATTGCACAGGAGGAGCTGGCCCATCCTCTAGAGGGCACTCTGGTAACTTAGTGGTAAAACGCTGCCCTGTAATTCCAAAGGCTTTCCCTTCATTTGGAAAGAAAATGTCTTTGGATCTACAAGATGGATTTCTCATATCTTGGCTGTTACCAGGAGCTAAGTTTTAAAATTTCTTGGTAAAAAGAAAGAGTCTGGTGGTGCAACAGTTAAGCGCTCTACCAGTGGTTCCAATCTACCAGGGCTGCTCAGAGAAAAAAGAGGAATTAGTTGGCTTCTGGAAAGATTTACTGCCTTTGAAACTCTGTGGTGAAATTCTACTTATAAGTTGCTACGAACTGGAATTGACTTGATAGCCTTAAGTTTGATTTGCTTGGGTTTGGTTTTTAAATACATTTCAATTTTTTAAAAATGAGAGGGGGCGAATTGCTTTATCTTAAAATCATTCATGGTTGTATGTTTCCCTCTTGTGGTAGAAAATGGAAAAACAGGATTTGCAGACTGCTTCAGAAGGGAAAGCTCTGACTTCTTGTTGCTCTAGGACACCCCCCTTTTCCCTCCCCATGGTATTATGCAGCACTAATGTAGGGGCCCCTGTTGACATGGAGTACAGTGGAGTGTCGTTGTGTGGTGGTGTAAAGAGTTGTCCTGCTATCCCAAAGGTCGAGCCTCTGGCCATTCAAATCCACCAGCTGCTCTGAGGTAAAAAAGACGGACACTCTCCTCCCATGTGATTTGGATACAGCCTTGGAAGCCTGCTGGGGGGCCGGCTATGAGGGAGCTCTGATCTATGGCAATGAGATCTGGAGTTTTGTGGTGGGAGGTATTTACCTCTCCATCACATAATTAAAATAAGGCAAGATTTCTGAGCTTGTAAGGAGAGGGCAAGAACAATCACTGTCTATCTCATTATTCAGGAATTTTCTAATTACAAGCAGGATGTCCACTTACAGAGAAAATTAATGAGGGTGACCACAAAGTGGGGAATGCTCTTTTCTATGGGCTCTTTGTGAATTCCTATAAAACGAGGATAATAAAATCTCCCTTGAAAAGTTCTGTAAATAATTGAGGAAAGACATGTAAAGGCTTATCAAAACGCCTAATCATATAACAGCCACTCCATTGATGTTATAGAAACAAAGGAGGAGCTATATAAGGCCTCCTCATCCTAACACATCCCTTGATCTCAAAGCAGGTGAGTCCAGGAAGGAGACACCCTTTCTAAAGATTGGTCTGTGTGATATGAAAGAGGAGTAAGCATCTTCTGTAGGCCAGGCCCTTGGAGGAGGGGAGAAGGGGAGGGGGGGAAGGCAGGGCAGAGCTGCAATCAAGCACAGTAACGGCTCCAAGCAGGGACTCTGGACTCAAACATGAGCCTGAATTCTGCCTCTTCCAAGTACTAGAGAAGAGGACTGAATATTCCGTGGGCTGCCAAAAGAACAGACAGGTCTTGGGAAAAGTGCAGCTAGCCTACTCTAGGAGGCAAAGGTGTCGAAGCTTTACCTTCATACTTTGGACATGTAGCTGGGAGAGGCTATTCCTTGGAAAGGGACATCATGCTTGGAAAGATGGAGGGTCAGCAAAGGAGAGAAAGACCCTCAACAAGACAGAGTGACAGAAATGATGAGGATGGCACAGGATAGAGCAGAGTTCAGGTTGGCTGTTCATAGGGTCATTATAAGTTGTACTTGATTCAATGGTGCCTAACAATAACAACAACAAGCTGTGTATGACTACTCTGGCCTCTGTTTCCTTATTTGGAATTCAACACAATGAAACCTTTTTCAAAAGCTGTTTAATAGATCATTTCAGTAGCTCAAAGTATTTTATAAGCACCAACTTAAGTGAGTTGGTATTAAGTGATACACACACCTTTGTGAGGCAGACACTACAAATGCAACCTCTATCTCACATGAGGAAAATAGGAGATCCAGAGGTCCGCTCAATGTCAAAAACGGGCTAATTTAGAATTCTGGCAATCTCTCTCCAGGACCCAGCTTTAGACGACCATGCTGTGTTGTCTTTTTGGTATCTTGTAGCAAGTGAACAGCAAGGCAATATTTAAACAATGATCTAAAGAAATAGGAACACCTGCTCCCCTCTTGCAGACCCACTGGTGGGAATTCCTGGGATAAGAGGTAATTCAAGGGAGCAGCCACAAGGCACTCTCTCTTGACCATAAGGCTTAAATGAGAACAAGGCTTCAGGAATGTAGGCAAATTTAAAAAGATGAACCTGAACATCGAATGTTTCAGGACTTTTGAACTACAACCCTAGCACTGCGATCAAGATAATTGGCTGCTATCCAAAAAGTTGTTGTTGTTGTTGTTATGTGCCATCGAGTCGCCTGCGACTCACAGCGACCCTATGTACAACAGCCCTAAACTCCGCTCTGTCCTGTGCCAATCGCACTGTCTCTGAGACTTCCATCCCAATTATCCCAGTCACTGAATCAATCCACCTCATAGAGGGCCTTCCTCTCCTGCGCTGTCCCTCCACCCTCCCAAGCATGATGTCCCTCTCTAAGGACCGGCTTCTCCTCACAACATGCCCAAAGTATGTTAGACGGAGCCTCAGAATCCTTGCCTCCAAGGTAGGTTAGCTTAAACCCAAGAGAAACTTCACGGGAGAAAGATTAGGCAGAGAGCGTCTGTAAAGCCCGACAGCCTTGGGAGCCTGATGGGTCGTTCTCTGTCGTACACGGGTGGGATGTGTCAGAACTGACTCCACAGCACTGAGTCTGGTTTTGTTTTTTAAAAAAAATATAATTCTAGAAAGCTCTCTTTTAAATGTCAACCTTAAGGAATTCCGCAAAGAGAGAATTTAGATTTGAATCCTAACTCTTGATGCTTTTTAGTATCACAGTGATCTTAGGCATACCTGCTTCCTCCTCTGTAAAACAGGCATCTAACAACAAATCTGTTAGAGTGGCTGCAAAGATTAAAAGGAGTTAAGAATGGTGGAAAAGATTAAATGAAAGCAGGAATTGGGCTTAGCAGGAACCCTAGAATGGCACAGCAGTTTACCTGTTGGCTGCTATTCAGAAAGTTAGCAGTTCAAATCCACCCAGCAGTTCCAAAGGAGAAGACTCTGAGATGGTTTTGCAAAGATTGTTTTGATTTTCTGTGTACTATTGAGCTGGAACTGACCTACACCTTCCCCTTCAGTAGGCTGTCAAGAGGCAGTATTTCACAGGTAGTCTAGTGATAAGAAATTGTGCTACTAACTCAAAGGTGCATGGTTCGAACCCACCAGCTTCTCTGAGGGAGAAAGATGGGCAATTTCTTTCTGTGAGATTTACTGCTTCTGAAATCCCCCCTAAAGGGTCAGCTCTAAGTAGCTTCAGACCTTCAGACTAAATGCTACATAACCAAGCAACAAGAAGCCACCAAAGCTCCCTTTTGAGGGCATTTCACTCTGTCCTATGGGGTCACCATGAATCAAAAAATCTACTCTGTAGCATCTAACACAAAATCCTACTAATATGTAGTCATGAAAGCAGCCCTGTGATGCAGGTGTTTTCACTATTCCATTTTACAGATGAAGAAACTTCAGACTTAGATAAGTAAAGTGACTTGCTTAGAGCCTCACAGCTAATCAGTGGAAGAAGCAGATTTCAGAGCCAGTTCTTGTGGCCCTGTGGTACGAAACTGTGCTGCAATCCCGAAGGCATGCAGTTCAAGTCCATCACCCGCTCCTCTTGAGAAAGATGGACAATCTCCTCCAGTGTGATTACCTGCCTCTGAAAACCTGATGGAGAGTCAGCTATGGGTCGGTTCCAACTCAGTGGCACACAAGAATAACATTTCTCAGATAAGCTTGGAGAAAATAAAGGAGAAATAGAGCTCAGGGGACTCCCAAAGACACAATGCCCAGTGAGCTCTGGTGCTTAATGGAAGTCAGTCAGAGCGAGGCATTTTTGGTAGAGAAAACCACACACACACATAAATGAGCATGAACACACATTCACACACACACAGACACACCTTCCTTCATCAAAGGTACTACTCTTCTACTTTTCTACCACGCATTTTAATCACTGTGCCACCAGGGTCTATGAAATCAGGAAAGAGCTCCCCAATACTAAAGAATTAGCATTAACTTACTGGATGATCTCACAGCTAATGATGCAAACTAGAGTGACTCATGAACTCCTAACATACACCTCTCTACACAGTGATAGTAAAGTCCATGTGACTAAACTGTTTGAGAGAGTTGACTGACTTCCGGGATCATGGTTTCTGATGAACAGAGGTGGTTATTTTCCTGGTAGTAGTTAGCACAATGTAATCCTAGTGAAGCAACAGGTTAAGAGTTGAGCCACTCCAAGGGAGAAAGACAAGGCAGTCTGTTCCCATAAAGGTTTATAATATTGGAAACCTGATAGGGTTGCTGAGTTGAAATCAACTCTCCAGCAGTGAGTTTGGGTTTTAGTTGAGTCAATCCAGGTTTCCCTCCTAAGGTAAATCTATAGTAAATATAACATTCTTCCTACCAAAGCACAAACTAGTAGAAGGCACTTAGTCTGCAAAAAGGCCTACAGACATGAAAGCCTGTCCAGGAAACAGATGCAATATAAGTGTGGCCTAGTCTGACTTCTACCTCCTTCATAAAGGGGAACTGTCCCATTAATACTATTCCTGGCAGCAAACATACAGCTGCTAGGTCAGACACACCTCCTGCATGCTCCTGCACCTATTTCTACCAATCATTGGTGGATATTTGTTGTTGATTCATAGATTTTACTCACAGTTGTGGTACCAAGAGTGGGGTCTATTGAGGAAATAAGTTGGAGAGTAGAGGAAGCAAAGAATATCACTCAATGCAAGTCCAGGTTGAATCCAGAAATCACAAGCAAGATTAACAGCGAAATATAATTCCTCAGTTAGTAAAAGTCCCTGATTCAGTTTAATTTAGTAGCATAGATCCAAATCATCCAGCAAGGTTTGCCTCTAAGTAATTATAAGTCAGATTCTCCTTCAATCATCCAGCAAGCAAAACCTTTAACTGTGGCCAGGACAACTGAAAGAAGCCTCAGGTTACACCTTACCACACAGTCTCTCCACCACAATGCTTCAATCTTTCCATAACCTCTCCACCACTGTCATTGCCAGGGTCTTGCTATACAGTGTGGAAAGCACTCTCTCTCTCCTATTTTAAGCTCACAACTGTTGATGATTTTCAAGACCATGTGAGTGAAGTTCAGTGGAAGCTAATGTAATGGCTGGAAAAAGCCAACTTTTTTTTATTATCATTATTAATTTCAATGAACATCTAACAGAGATTTTTGGACTTCCATTGATTGTTGCATTTTTCTCCCCACCCACTCCACCTCCACCCCCAGTTCATTCCTTTCCTTGAAAAGCAAATGAAAAACTCCTTCATTGGTACACAATCCCCCGAACACCCCCACCCCCACCCCGAGTATACTCCACTCTGCAACCCTCATTCTGGACTCTTATGATAATCATAATGCCCTAAAATATATTACTTTTAAATTATTCTCTCCCTCATTGGCTTCAATGCAGTAAACATAATTTATCCAGTTTTTCTCAGTCTTACCCCCACCCTGATGTCAGCCTCATTCTACAACAGTGGCACCATATAGTATTCGCCCTTTTGTGACTGAGATATTTCACTCAGCATAATGTTTAAACTAACACCACAAAGACCAATTAGAAATAGAACTAGAACCTGCAGCAGCAAAGGAGGGAGAACTGGTTGGTTAACCAGACAATTAAAGTTCTGAACCTTCAAAGGAAGACTGGCTAAGTGTAGGTGGAGACTTTGAGCCCCAATGTCAGCACTCATATCAGAAAATGAACTTCAGTGTGAGAAGGGAAAGTGATGAGTGAGAGTTACAGAGTTGGAGACAAAAAAAAACAAACAAAGAAAAAAACAAACCACCTAACCAAAACAACCAACTCAAACATGAGGGGAAGAACGATCCTCTGCCTTTCCCCAATACTGGAGAGAGACCTATAGGAAACAAGAACCCCACCTCATATCTCTTTGGTAATCTTCTGTGTCTGCAAGTGCATACTTGTAGATCTTTTTTTGTGTCAATTTAAAATGTCTATTATATTTTAAAACAAGTATTTTGACTGTACTCAATGTGCTTTTTAGATATTAATTTATCTGAATTTGCAGATTTCCCTATTAGAGAAATCAGGTTGCACAACTATGTTACAGATTATGTAACCTGCTAGGTGAAGAAAGGAAGTCTTGGCAAGCTGATAGATGTCTCCTATATAACGGCACAAATATTGAGACTTATTTCTAAATATGTGTTATCATTCTCCCTTACAAATAGTCTTTTTGGAAATAGATCACCAAGCCTTTCCTCCAAGACTGTCTTGGTCTGGAAGCTCTGTTGAAATTTTCCCAACATAGGTAACTCTTACGGACTTTGAAATACCAGTAGCATAGCTTCCAGTAACACAGCAACAGGCAAACTACCACCGAATAACAGACTGAAAGAGAGGTGATAACTCAATGGACTCAAACATATCATGGAAATGGCACAGGCCAGACAACATTTTGTTCTGTTACATGAAAGGTCACGGGACATAAGATAGTTTGGCAGCAACAGGCAACAACAGCCTGAGTCTACAAAATCCTCACTCCTATCAGAATGATGAGATCATTCTAGGCCTGGGTCTTTGGTTGACCCCAGAGGTAAGGTCCTGTGTGATATCCTCCCAATACTTTACTCTCTCTCTTCTCATCTGAATTTCAAAGTTAATATGCAGTCTTGTCTTTAAGTCTAAGGCTCAGTGTCTTCAAAGGCCTACTTGTTTTGGATATGCTACTCCCTCTGCATAGAATACTTGTCCCATCTCCCCATGTCTCTACCTTTCCTAAATTTCGTTTAACCATCCCTCAGGCCTTGGCTCAAATACCATCTATAATTCCTCAGTGCTCTCCTCCCTAGAGCTCTCAGATACTGCAATGATGTGTTCCTCACATCCTCCATGATGCTTCCACAGGACAGGAACTGTTGATTGCACCTCTGTATGCCCCAATGCAGTGCTGAGCAATGAAAAAATACTCAGTAAATGTTTGCAAGATGGAAAGCATCCTTTCATGTCTTGTTAGGAAGTGGGGTTTGTGAAACAAGCAGACCCAAGCATTTACCAAAACCATCCTAAAACATGAAGAATAAAAACGTGATATGTAAACACTGAACACTGGGTTGCCTGCACTTTAGCTATGGCCTAGAGGTAAGAAAGTGCACCGCTATCCCAAAGGCATGCTGTTCGAATCCACAGGTTTGTTCTGCAGGAGGATGGGCAATCTCCTCCCATGCAATTAACAGCCTCTAAAACCCTACGGGAAGGTCAGCTACAAGTCAGGTCAATTCAGACTCAATGGTACTCAACCACACACTTACTTTTGGCTGCTACTATGTTTCTCTGAGATGAGAAAGCTGATTACCAGGCTGGAGTCCAGCATTATGGAAACCTAAAAGTCGTGGTTGTTGCTATGTGCCAATGACTTGGAAAGTCATTCTAGCTGACCTTCCAGTGGGATTTCAGAGGCTGTAAATCACAGGAGAGGAAAGTGCCCATTTTTCTCTTGTAGAGCAGCTCGTCGATATGACCACTTATCTCTAGAATAGCAGTGCAACTCCTTGCAGACTAGGCCACCAGAGCTCCCTTAAAAATCTATAGACCAAGATTTCTTTATCAGGCTCTGTGAACAGAAAGGCATTTCTGTTCTGAAATTTATAGGCTAGCAGGTGTGGGCATCTTACCAGGTCACTGGGAAGAAGAGAAGTGAAAATTGAGAAGGTAGGAGCTGGATTTCCATCAAAACACTTTGTAACCCAGTACAGAAAACTCAACCAGCATAACTACATGTACAGTATTATACCGGGCATTTTTTTGCATTATCTACTTCTTAAACATGCTTTTGTGATGTATTATTTTTATTTCACAAATGAGTAAAGAATTCATTTAAACCACTTGCCCAAGGTTAGTAATTTATAAATAATATATCCCAGAATCAAACGCAAACCTGTTTTACATTAAATTCCATATAACACAACAACATTGTTAGGTAAAGTAACTAATTCTGGTATTTCACTCAAGTATACTCATGGACACCAAGTTGGAACTGACTTGTAAATGACCTTTCATTGGGTTTCCAAAGATGTAAACTGAATGAGAAAAGATAGCCTATCTTTCTCTGTTGGAGCCACTGGTGAATTTGGACACCCAGAGAGATGCAGCCCTCGGGTTAGCAGCACAACTCCCCAAGAACTACACCACCGGAAATCCTGACATCCCACTAATATCCTCAAAATGGCACAATGCCTGTACTTTCTGGGTTATTCTTTAGTACATCTGAGTTTTGGACTTTGACAGATGCTAGAGAAACAAAACATTTGCTTTGGCAGGAAGCTTATAGTAGTGGGGTGACTTTCCCAGGGAAAAACTTGAAAAGCAACCACAACAGGTCACACAGAGCTTCTAAAACTTTTTGCATGCATATTATTTCATTCAATTCTCAGAACTCTCTTGATACAGTAGTTGTTAAATCTGACCTCATTTCATCGATGAGAAAACTGAGTTTTAGATAAGAATGCAGGATATTATAAACTAAAACTGAGATTTAAACCTCCTTGGGGTGGGGGAAAGGTATTATGTTGGAAAAGATACAGGGTCATTAAAAGAGAGGAAGACGAGATTATGTTGTTAAAGGTTTATTGTTCAAAGTGACTTTGCCATGTGCATGGGTGGGAATATGTGAAAAGGCATGTGCAATCCCTAAGGAACATGGTTCAAATCTGTCAGCTGCTCCTTGAGAGAAACATGGGCAATCTCCTCCCCGTGAACAAACTTCCTCTGAAAACCCATGGGAGGGTCAGCTATGAGCAGCTTCTAACTTGATGATGGCAAATAACCACAAGTCTGCCCATAAGAGAACTGGCTAATCTCACCATTAAATTGAGCCAAGTTCCAGCAGTAGAATTTGAGAATCTCACTACCAGAAAAGCAGCAAGAAAATGCACCACATCCTATAGGGTGAGGGATTCTGAAGCCAGCCAGACGGGCCCACAGGCACAACAGCCATAGCAGCCAGAGCAGAGAACCAGAGACCTGGCAAGAGATGGAGCGGACCTGGAGCCTGCTATGCCACCGAACCAGAGCTAAGAGATTTTGTCCAAGCTTGCTGGGGGCCTTGAGGTGGGGGCAGGGGTGAGGGAGAGCCATAACTAGCAGGACTAAAAGCCTAAAGCCACAAGGCTGAAGGCTGAGGTTCCTATGAGAACATTTTGGAAACTGTCCCAACTAAGTGATTGTATTCTGCTACTGACCTGAATTATATAGTCTTCTGACTTTCCTAATATGGTTCTGTGTGGTCTGTGAGCTATCACAGTGGATTCTGGACCCAGTAGAGCATTAAGATCGATGTTGATATGAGTTGAAGGGGGTATGAGAGTGTGGGAGACACGTTTGATTTAATGGGAATTAGTTTTGTGTTGCTGATAGTGACAGAGGCAGTCCCCATTT
This sequence comes from Elephantulus edwardii, assembly GCF_000299155.1. Classification (NCBI taxonomy): domain Eukaryota; kingdom Metazoa; phylum Chordata; class Mammalia; order Macroscelidea; family Macroscelididae; genus Elephantulus; species Elephantulus edwardii. The sequence continues at coordinate 28,030,555 of NW_006399755.1, forward strand.
GTGGAGTTGGTAAAAGACATGTATGGCATCCCCACAGGACCTTACTCTGTTTACACAGATGAACTGACACAATGACTGCAACAATGGACTTGACCACGGCAGAGATCACGAGGAAGACAGGTCAAGGTTCCTATCTGTTCTTCATAGGGTTGCTAGGAGACATAGGAAACGCAATAGCATCTAACAACAACAAATTCAATTCTAGGGGCTAACAATAGTTTGTTTCAGGGGTAGAATGTTCACATTGCATGCAGGAGACCCAGGTTCAATTCCCGAACAATATGCTTGATGTGCAGCCAACACTCAACCTGTAGAGGCTTGTGTGTAGATAGGACATTGAACAGGTTTCAGAACTTCCAGAAGAAAAAAAAACAAAAACAAAAACAAAAACAAACCACAACAAACTAAGAAAAAATACCTGTCAATCTATTTCCAACAATCAACCAATCTGTGGATCACAATGGCCCAACAACTGGTCAGAGAGATGGTTCAGGACCAGCCATATTTCCTTCCATTGTACATAGATTCACCTTGAGTCACAGGCCACTGAACAGCTAACAATACAATGAACTAAAACCATTTGGTTAGATGCAAGGAACCACTGAGCAGTCTGTGTTCCATCTTTCAGCTGAAGATTACCATTGTTGCTGTTGTTAGGGACTGTTGAGTCCAACTCATAGCAATCCTATGAACAGCAAATCCGAACCCTGCCCTATCCTGTGCCATCCTCATCATTCCTGACATCCTTGAACCCACTGCTGCAGTCACCCTGTGTCAGTCTATCTCACTGAATCCTGTGTCAGTCTATCTCACTGAATTGCTGTTGTTACCTCCCTGATTGTTTATCTTTTTGTACTTGCCTCAGAAGTGACCTCGTCTGGGAATACATTCTTGTTCTCTCCACTCCTCTCAAAGTGTAGCAAGAGACCCACATCTCTATTTCTATAACTCCCCAAACTTCTCTTCTCACACTAGTTCTAGTGGGTCGAATGACAGTGCCTAAAAGATATGTCCACCCAGATCTGATAACATAACCTTTTGTGGTAAAAGGGACTTTGCAGATGCAATTAGTGTTAAGGTCCTGAGACACAGTCATCCTAAATTACCCAAATGGACCATAAATCCTATAACAACTATGGTTATAAAAGATGAAAGAAAAGACACTGACACATAGGGAAAGCTGTGTAAAAACAGAAGTAAAGATTAGAGTTAGGCAGCCTCTTCTCTTACCTCCACAGAGGGAATATGGCTCTGCTGACACTTTAATTTCAGACTCTGGACTCCAAAATGGTGAGAAAATACATTTCTGCTTCTTTAAGATATGCTGTTTATGGTAAGCTGATACAATAATCACAAGAAATCATTTTATTAGTAGTTGCATTGAGCATATCTGCTGTCAAGGACTTCTCCAATGTGCTAAAGAACAAGGATGTTAGTTCAAAGACTAAGGTGCACCTGACCTACAACATCGTTTTTTTCCATGTTTTTGTATGCATCTAAAACTTAGAGAATTAATAAGGAAGACCGTAGAAGAATTGATGGCTTTGGATTGTGGTGCTGATGAAGAGTACTGAATACCCCAGGGATGGCCAAAAGAACAAACAAATCTGTCTTAGAAATGCAGACAGGTTATTATTCCTTGGGTGGTAAAATGTTATCCCACATACTTTGAGCATACTGGGAAAGATACCATGCCTAGAAAAGCAGAAGGTAATAAAAAAAAAATGAGGCAGACCCTCAATGAGATGAATTGACACAGTAAGGACAACAATGGGCTTGAGCACGACAGAGATAGTGAGATGGCACAGGATAGAAAAAGGTTCTGATCTGTTGTTTGTGACTTGAAGTCACTTGATAGCATTTAACTATAACACCACCATATTGTTGTAATTATGCATGGAATGCCTGCTTCATCTACTAGCACGAATATCCTGGGAATAAGGACTTTTTGTTCTTCATCTTTGTATCCCCAACCATCTGGTATAGTCTGCAGCACACACGGGGTATTAAAAAATACTTGTTAGAATGGCAAACCCAGGAGTCCCAAGTTGTCTGGAGTGCCTGCCGACATTCCCTGTAGCTCCTTATTGGCAGCATGGCAATGGTCTGAGCCTGGTAATATTTTTCAACTCCATTATGAAAAATCCCCTTCCACCGTGTTCTCCTGTCTCAAACTAGGTAACGTTCCAAACTAATGGGCCTGTTACTGCAATGTACAACCACTGTGAGCTGGTGCCTGATGGTGATGAAACCCAAAGGGCTGTGCTGGGGACGAGACAAGATAGGATGACCCAAAGGGTTGTGCTGTGGACAGGAGGTAGGTGTGGGCGTAGCGGTGATGGCAGATGAGAAGAGCCTTGTTTTGGGTCACCTCTTTGTCCCTCCTGTTCTCCAAGGGCCTCACCATTTGGAATAATAAAAATAATCATTAGAATCATGCAATTCTATTTACTAAACCTTTAGTATGTGTATAAAGAACAAAGGCTGTGTGGGGATGACCATATTTGATCGTGGCCGACTCCATAATGGGGAACTGTCCCTGTCAACAGCACAAAACAAATTCCCATGAGGTCAGACATATCCCCTTTGCTTCCACATCTCTTTTTATGCCTCTCAACACCAATCTTACTGGGTTCAAAATCCATTGCGGTAGCTCACAGATGACACAGAACCATATTGTTGTTGTTATGTGCCGTCGAGTGGCTTGCAACTCATAGCGACCCTATGCGCAACAGCCCTAACCTCTGCTCTGTCCTGTGCCAATCGCACTGTCTCTGACACTCCCATCCCAATTACCCCAGTCACTGAATCAATCCACCTCATAGAGGGCCTTCCTCTCCTGCGCTGTCCCTCCACCCTCCTAAGCATGATGTCCCTCTCCAAGGACCCTCCTTACAACATGTCCAAAGTATGTTAGACGGAGTCTCAGAATTCTTGCCTCCAAGGAGCAGCCCTGTTTCTTTTCCTAGTAGTCCGTAGTACCTTCAGTACTCTTCTCCAGCACCACAGCTCAAAGGCATTAATTCTCCTTCTATCCTCCTTGGTCATTGTCCAACTCTCTGATGCATAACAAGTGATTGCGAAGCTCATGGCCTGTATTAGGGAAGCCAAAAAAAGTATGTTTCGGGTCAGTAGCAGGATACAATCAGTCAGGATAGCTTCTGATAGATGCTCACAGGTGCCTCAACCTTGAGCCTTGTGGTTTTAGGTCAGTTTTACAAAGCTCTCAGTTACGGTTCCCCAACCGCCTCCTAGCTATCCAACAAACTTGGGCAGAGGCTCTTAGCTCTGGTTCTGTTCAGGGTAGCAGTCCCAAAGTCAGCTCTGTCTCATGTTAGGTCTCTGGTCCTCTACTTCGGCCACAGCTGCGGCTCTTGTAGGTCTCACTGGTGCAAGAATCTCTGGCCCCAAAGGGCAAAACACTGAGTGCCTGCTTCCTTTCTGGTGGTGAGGTTTTCCAATTCTGTTGCTGGATCTGCTTCATTTAATGACAAGACTAGCCAGTCATCCTGTAGCTTGGCAAAACCAGCCAATCCCTTTGTGGATAGGATCACACACTCTGTTCACAAATTCCCAACCATCCACCTGGCGAAGTCAGTCAATGTCTGGGGGAGCTACATTAAACAACAAACCCTTAACACCTAAGTATGTCAGGCACTCTGACATTTGCTTCGTCATCTTATTTCATCCTCAAGTGAATCTTTTAAGGTAGATTATCATTATTATTTAGAAACCAACTATGGAAAGACTGGTTATGACAAACTTGGTTATGGTGTGATTAAAGGTGAGTTTTATCTCATTGTGTTGGCTTAGAGTTGACTGTATGGCCTGGCCCAGAAAAGCAGTTTGGCTTTTAAGACAGATGCCATTCCTAGTCCCGATTCTGCCTGTGTTCCCTACATTTAATCTTCTTTGGCTTCCTTTCTAAAAATGCCTTTAAAACCTTGCTCAATAGAATGCATTTTTCAGCGTCCCCATGGCAGTTTAGTTCAGAACTGAAACAAAAGGCTTTCTCTTGCGTCTGCCCAGCAAGCCCATCCTAGTTCCATTTTCGGGCCTCTGCTGTCATGGAACAACTTCTCAGAGTCAAAGCTTAACATTTAAGTTTCTAAATGAACAGAATTCATTTCTTCCCTAGGTCTGTGCCAGTTGTGTGGCCACATTGTCTGTACTTTAAAAATCCTTCTCATTACATATCGCTCCTAAATACCTAACAGAAGAGCATGTTGAGATGTACACCAGAGAAAACTGTCTCCACAGGCCAACATGACAGACTACAGAGAGAAAATAGAATCTTCCCCCTTGTAAAGTGTGAAACTTTCTACAGGGAAAGGTGTTTTAAGGGTACAAAATATTGCTTTGATTTTGCTGTTAAAACACTGTATTATTATTTAGGTGAAAGTTTACAAAGCAAATTAGCTTCCCATGCAACAATTTATGAACAAATTGTTTTGTGGCATCGATAGTAATCTGCGAATAATTTTTAGCAGATATACCAGAATATATTCCTCTCATTTAGTGTTACTGCTTTCAAGACTACCTTGGGAAACAGCATATTGATTCAAACAATGCTGTCATCACGTTAACATTTCTGGAACTGTCTGTGGCATATTTTTTGAAAGTCCTCAAGTCATAACAAATGCCATCCTTGGAGAATGGATTTGAACTTTGGAAAGAGACAAAAATCGGCTGGAGCCATGTCTAATGAATGAAGTGGTGATCAAACCTTGTTACATCGCTTTAGGTGAAAAATGAGGCATGACTATAAAATAATGTGACTGGTTCTCCTAGGTGACCCATAAACTAACTGGCTTCAAAGTAATTCTCACAAAAGAGTTTCAAAATGCTTGGAGCATGAGACGTATCACTGAAGTAAGTGTACAGTTCCCAGAGTGGCAATTTGGCAGAGTGCAATGCTAATTTGGACATATAAGTTCAAATATATTTATAGGGGAGAAAAGAAATCTGATGGATTATACTAGTGAAAATGAAAAAGATACTCTCCTGGAACAACTTCTCTTCCTTTTTTTCCTGACAGCTTAGTCTCCTTTGAACAAAGCAGGCTGTTGAGGGGGAAAAGCCCACCTCCTGTAGAACGCTTTCACTGACCCCTCTGCTCTCATCTACTCTAAGCTGGGGCAAGAGCTCCTGTTCCGAACTGCCACAACTGTTGTTGTCCTTGGCTGATAGCTCTTACTATACTAGGTGAGGGGTTCCTTAGTGGTGCAAATGTCTAATATGCTCACCTGAGAACTGAAAGGTTGGAGGTTTGAATACACCCAGAAAGGACTAGTGATCTAGTTCTGAATATCTGCTATTGAAACACCTGTGCAGTATATCTCTCATTTGACACATATAAGGTTGCCTGGAATTGAAAGCTGATAAAGAAGCAACTCATTTTGGAATTTTGTGATTGCTATGATTCTAAACACTTTAACACTGATACATCAAATGTGATGATAATGGTTAACCATTAGTGGTTTGGTGGAGCTCTCTGATTAAAACAAGCTTGGAAGCAGGAGTGGCATCTGCTTGTGAAATATCTTGCCTCCAGAAATTCTATAAACTTGGAGAAGCTACTAAAGTTATACAACTGTTCAGGTCTTTCATTCTTTGAGTCACTATGAGTCGTCTATGACTCGATGGCACTTAACAACAACAAATGTTGTTAGGTGCGCGTGAGAACATCCTATGTGCAACAGAATAAAATATTATCTAGACTTTCACCCCCCTCAGGGAGTTCTGGTGGCTTAATGATAGGGAATTGCTCTGCCAACACAAAGATATGTGGTTTAAATCCACCACTTTCTTTGTGGAAGAAAGATGAGCAATCACCTCCCATATGCTTTACTGCCTCTGAAAACCCACTGGAGGGTCAGTTCTGACTCAACGGTACATACCACCCTGACCTCACAAGTGTTGCTATGTTTGAGCCCGTCTCTTCAAAGGTCTTCCTCTTTTTTTTTTTTTTTTGCTGACCCTTTATTTTACCATGCATGATGTTTTTCTCCAGGGATTGGTCCTTCCTGATAAAATGGACAAAACAAGTAAGATAGTCTTGCCATCCTCACTCCCAAGGAACATCCTGGTGATGCTTCCTCCACGACAGATTTGTTTGCTCTTCTGGTGGTGGTGGTGGTGGTTGTTGTCAGGTGCCATCAAGGCGAGTGCAACTCAAAGCAATTCTATGAACAACAGATCTGAGCCCTGCCCTATCCTGTGCCAACCTTACAATATGACATATCTGAGCCCATTGCTGCAGTCACTGTTCAGTCCATCTGAAATATTCAAGATTCTTCATCAGCATCAAAATTAAAATGCATCAGTTCTTCCTTGGTCTTCTTATTCATTGTCCAGCTTCTGTATCCATCTGAGGCAATAAAACAGCATGGCTTGTGTGAAGTCCTCAAAGTGAAATCTTTGCTTTCCAACACTTTAAAGATGTCTTTGGAGCAGATCTTTTCAATGTAATAAATTATTTTATTTTGTGGCTGCAGGCTTTGATGGGCATTGATTATGAATACAATGAACATGAAATCCTTGACAGCTTCAATGTTGTTGCTGTTAAGTGCCATCGAGTCGCAGGCCACTCATAGCAACCCTATGAAGGAGAGTCCTCGACGTTTGGGTGCCTTTCAACAGCTTCAATACTCAGAGTTAAATGTTTATGTGTCCATCATCCCCACCCAGCTGGAGGCTCCTTGAGAACAAGGATGTCGCAGGTGTTGACGTCAACAGCCAGAACAGAAAGTACACATGGAAGCATGGGACATCAATTCCACTTTTCTTAGCACAAACCATTAACTGGTGCCTTCTTGAGTTTCTGAGGCTTCATTTGCTAATATAATTTCTCATGTCTGGCAACAAGCTGAACATTAGTCCAAGAAAATTCATGTTTGCTTAGATCTGAAGGGAGGACAGGGGAGAAAGAGTAATGGTCTGCTAATGGGCATGGGGCTTCTTTCTGGGGAATACATTTGAATACTATAGCTAATGACTGCTGGATGATGTACTTCTTTTCTTAATGGGAAATCTTACTGTAAAGATCTTGCTCTGTTCTAATTGTATTAAACTTGTGTGTGGGAAGAGGTGGGTGGGATGGGAGAAGGCGGATACTTTATCTTTAAATTACATGCTGAATCACAAGAGGGTACTTACAGGCATTATAGAGAAAACTGAGTATTATCGAGAGCTCAGTTTGGATTCCAAACTGACCGAATAACTAGGAGGAATCTGGGTGCCTCCTCTGGAGAGGGGTGAATGTGTTTATGTGTAAAAGGAAGAATGGGTATGGTTATCTGTACAGTCAAAGAAGGAAACCAGGACAGATTTTTAGTTGTTCTTTCCTTCCTTAATGTAGTAGAAAATCCTGTGTTTTAGTTTGCCACATGACTTCCCAATATCTTTTTCAGCCCTTCTTATAGGTGTTATGGGCATGTGGTTAAAATCTAACAAATGGCTTGTAGTAGAGTATGGTGTGGAGTTTCTAGGTTATATAAAGGGGAAAACTCCTTCATCTCTTCCCCCAAACAAGTGGTGGGAACCTAGATATGCTGGTGAGGAACTATCTTGGGTGAGAGTAATGTGAGAGTAAGACTCTTGATATGGCAAAGCAGTGAGGCCGGAGGAGGTAGAGCTCCTCTGGCATTATCAGTCCTACAAGAAAGAAAAGAAGAAAAGAAAAGAAAGAAAAAAGAAGAAAAGAGAGAGAAAGAGAAAAGAGAGAGAGAAGAAGGAGAAGGAGAAGGAAGAGGAGGAAGGAAGGAAGGAAGGAAGGAAGGAAGGAAGGAAGGAAGGAAGGAAGGAAGGAAGGAGACAAAGGAAGACAGAAACTCTCTCCTTGTTTAACTATTTTCTTTGTTATGACAGTGGAATGTGCATAGCTATACAAATGTTTTTACTATAAATATGTAAATATATAAGGTGTATGTGAAATCCACTCTAGGGGGCCTCTGAGTATCATCTTCCAATGTTGCTAAATCTGAGCTACAACAGGAGGTTCAGGTCTTGTCAGCAAAAACTAACAGTTCAAATAGGAGCCAAGTCAAAATCCACAAAAGCATACAATTTCAAAGACACAACTGTCCAAATCATATGTGTGGGCTTGTGCTTCTGAAATGTGCTACCAGAGTCGCAGCCAGAATCTGCAGTGGAAGTGAGCATTCATCAAACCAGGACTTATCTGACACACTTTCCACTGATATGTAGCTACTAGGAATAAGGAGGAGTAAGGCTGAGATTTAAGGCACAATTCCACCCAGACAATCTTAGTCTCCACGTAACTCTCAAACTGTGATATCTTGCTGTTCTGAGTGTGTGACACAAACTGTGTCACACATTAACTTCCAACGTGGTGTCTTTATCAGGTACTTTAAAGATGATTTTGACCATACTCACGCGTCATCTTTCATTCAAACTCTAGTTAACAAGATGATAGTTAATGATTTGTTCCACTGATCCTAGAGAAGACAACTTGTACCAAGACTATATTCTACTGGCCTGGTTTCCATTGTTTAGGTGGTTCATCAAAGGCAAGGAGTCAAGTGTGCTATGAATTTTGTCTCTTCTTTCTCACTGTGATCCAATAAACTGGTTTCAATTGAAGAGAAAAAGAACTTTAACTCAAGAATCAACGTATACTTCTCCACTCTAATTCTCATTTATTGATTAAAGTTTTACCCAGACTCAGTGTCTTCAACCACTTCCAGTAGCACTCTTACATTTGGAACATGGCCCGCAAGATCTGTGTTTTCTGCTCTGACCTCTGACTGATCAGCAAGGCCAGTCCCTGGTCTCCCTTCCTGACTCTGCGACCATGAGCCTGGGACACCTAGCACGTCAGCTAGAGTCAAAATGAAGCAACATAGGTAGCCATGCGTTCTAACATGCAAAACATGAAGAGTGGTTCTACAACTGCAGGTCAGATTAGCTGTCACATCCCTGCTTTCCACATATGAGTCAGGCACACCTCCTTCCTGCTTTCACAGCCTGCCTGCTGCCCTCAACGCAGCACTTACTGAACTTTGCAGCAGCTGTTGGTCTGCTTGTTTATATTTTTTAGCTGGAATCCAATCAAATCCTAACCATGAAAACCAGACCTATCTTGTTCTCTGCTGTAACCCAGGACACAGTTCACTCACTAAATAGCTCACTTTGTAACTAACTCCTAGTGTTCACAGACTTCACGCTGGTTGATTGGTCCCTAAACAACTCTGATTAAAGACCACTGGACTCACACAAAGTAGTCATTATTTGGACTCAACCATGAGCAGAAGAATGTTTGTGAATTTATAAGATAGCACAGTATAAGAGACTTGAAATTTAGTCAGAAAGATTTTTGTCACTTACCCCAAAAGGTTCCCCTGGGAGGGAAGTGCTCTCTGGACAGTCAAATATGCTCAGCAATAATAAAAAACAAAGTCATATGTCAGCCATGTAATATATATCTGTACCAAAACAGTATCTCACCCTCCCTGCCTATTATTAGCAACAGAAACGAAACTTAAAGTTGGGAGGTCTCTTAAAAATTATAGACAGGCATATCAATCTAGTGTGGTGTAGATCAGTATTTCCAAAAATTGTTTTGGAGTCCTCTTGTAAAATTCAAAGATCTCATTTGCATACTAAAAGCTCTGAAAAGGTCTCCTCAATGTCTTCCATCCAGTTCACCCAAACCTTTAGCCAGAAGACTATATCAATCTTCAGAAGTACTTATTCTGAGATGTATTTATCATAGGAAATTAACTACCAGAAGACTGTAATCCCTGTGTCAACTCCTACCATTTGCTAACAAGTTGGACAAGACAACCAAATTTTTCTGAACTACCAACAGTATAGTGCATTTAATGTTTCCAGAAACACTTCAACGGAAAGGGACGTTGGAGGCTTAGGCAGTCATAAGAAGAAAAAGCAAAGAAAAGCCTTTCAATGTGAAAACAGATATTCAAGCTGTTTTTGATTCATGATGAAATTTTTACTGGCATGACTTGATGATATGAATGAAGACTGCTTATTCAAAGCATGACTTGGGTTTTCTATCTATGACTCTGGATGATAGCTGGGAGAAATAATAGGAAAGAAGACTTATTAGTTGAAGCTTATAAGAAAAATGATATTTATTTATAAGCAAATTAGCTTATATTCATTTACACAACACAAGACAAAAGGAACATTCTTTTCTCTCTTTCTAAATTATCCTTTCCAGTCTGTCCCATTCTGATCTTTTCATTTGTGAACATCAGGTTAGAAAAGTCTTCTCCAAATACTCCCAAATGTAACAATCAGTTAAAAGAAAAATAGTTTCCCTCTAGTCCATTCAAATGCATGGTGACCATATGTATATAAAAATAACACTATGAGCCCTTGAACTCTCCTATCCACAACATGTGAAAAGCTAGGGATTCCTTAAACCCAAGGGAAAGAGGTATGGAACAGCCACGGTTTCCATAGAGCAACAGTCATCTTGCTTTGGGCTGAGTGCCATAGGCCCCCAAGCCAAAAGGGGAACACCAATATACAGGTCCTTCACTGAACATTAACATACCCTGGGAAATGATATACTTACAATAGCCTAACATCTACCAAGAAAAGATTCCCATAATATTTAAAAAAAAAAACTCAAAAACAAAAAAACAACCAGCAGGCCAGCTCAATCATCATGAAAAAACAAAATAAGCCTTCTAAAAAAATCAGACCCAATTAATATCCTAGACACAGAGAACCAAAAGAAATATATTGATGCAGAGTCATTTGAACTGCTACATAATAAAGTGCAAATGATGGAAGAAACAGTGGAAGCCGTTAAGAAAGCAAATACTCCAGAGACAGGGAACTGGAAGAAATATATTGATGAGGAACAACTTGAACAACTTTGGAAAAAAATGCAAAAGATGGAAAAAAGAATTGAAACTATTGATAAAGAGGTACAAGAATGAAAAAAAAAAAAAAAACCAACATCAAAAGAGAGTGTACAGCCAACACAGTACTGGAAAGAAAAGAAATACATGGAAATATAATCCAGAATATGAAGGCAAAAATGGAAGAAATGTCCAACACACTGGACAGACAAAAAAAGTGGAACAAAAAGTCAGTGAGCTGGAAGACATGAGCTTCAATGGAAACATACTAGAGGAAAAATCAGAGATTAGACATTAAAAAAATAAAGAAAACATGAAAATCATGTGGGATGATGTTTAAAGGAACAACATACGTATGACTGGAATCCCAGAACATGAGAGGGAGAGGGAAGTCATTGAGAAAATTGTGGAAAAGGTACTAGAAGAAAACTTTCCAGGTGTTATAAAGAACAGAGAAATCCACATTCAAGAAGCTTCACAAACACCAAATAGATTAGACTCCCAAAGAATATCATCAAGATATATCATAGTAAAATTGTCCAAATTAAAAGATAAGGATAAAATATTAAAAGCAGCATGAGAAACACAGAGACATAAAGGGGGAAAATTAGATTAAGTTCTGATTTCTCAGCAAAAACAATGTAAGCTAAACAATGGAATGGCATATACAGAGAGTTGAAAGAAAACAATCTCCAACTAAGGATCCTGTACCCAGCAAACCTTTCCACAAATATGAAGAAGTCAAGACATTCACAAAAAAAGAAGGCATTTAAGGAATTTATGAAAACAAAACCAAAACTACAAGAAATTTTAAGGGAAGTCCCACACACAGAGACATCAAAGGAAAGTGAATGGACCAGAAACAACAGAAAAAGAAATACAGCAAAATGGCAACAATAAAACCTGGCCTGATAATAATAACACTTGATGTGAATGGACTAAATGTGCCAATAAAGAGAAAAAGAGTAGCAGAATGGATTAATAAAAAAAAAAGTTCATCAATATTCTGCCTATAAGAGACACATCTAAGAAACTAAGAAAAAAACAGACTTAAGATCAAAGGCTGGGGGAAAAAATATACCAAGCAAATGGTATCCACAAAAAGCAGGAGTGACAATATTAATCTCTGATAAAATATACTTCAGGATAAAGACCACCATAAAAGATAAGGAATGGAATTACATAATGATTAAAGGCACAATAGAGCAAGAAGAAATAACCTTGGTCAACAGTTATGCATCAAATAGTAGACCTGCAAAATACATAAAACAACAGTTATCAGAATTGAAACAAATAGACACCACCGCCATAGTGGTATGAGTCTTTAACCCACAACTCTCACCAAAGTATAGTTCAATTAAAAAAAAAAATCTTAACAAAGGTGCAGAAGATATAAACTATATAATCAGACAACTTGACCTTGTGGATATATTCTGGGTACTGTACCAACTAAAACTCAATTCACTTTCTTCTTAAGTGCACATGGTACATTATCCAGAACTGATCACATAGTAGGATCCAAAGTGAGCCTCAACAAATTAAAAAACACTGAACTAATACAAAGTACCTTCTCAGATCCCAATGTCATAAAACTAGAAGTTAATCACATCAGGGTACAACTTACCAAACCACCCATGTGGAAGCTAAATAAAATTCTGCTAGAAGACAACTGGGTTAGAAAAGAAATACAGAATGAAATTAAAAAGTTATTTAAACAAATGAAAATGAAACTACAACATACCAAAACCTCTGGGATGCAGCTAAGGCAGTTCTCAGGGGGCAATTCATAGCAATTTGCACACACATTAAAAAAGGTAGAAAGAAGAAAAATCATGATCTAACACCTATATCAAATAGAAAAAGATTAATCTAATCCCAGAGCTTCTAGAAGAAAGGAAGTCATAAGGACAAGAGCGGAAATCAATAAAATGGAAAACAGAAAAACAACTGAAACCATCAACGAGACCATGAGCTGGTTTTTCAAAAAGGTCAATAAAATTGACAAACCACTGGCAAACTTAACAAAAGGGGCGGGGGAAGGAGAAGACACAGATAATTCAATTAAGAAATTACAGAGGTAACATAACAACAGAACCAAATGAAATTAAATTGATGATATCAGAATTACTAGGAAAAGCTACACTCTGATAAATTCGAAAACCTAGAGGAAATGGGCAAATTTCTTGAAACTCATGCCCAACTCAGATTGACACAGACAGATGTAGAACACTTAAACAGAATGATTACAAAAGAAGAAATAGAACAGATCAGAAAAAGTCTTCCACACAAAAAAAGTCCTGGACCAGATGGCTTCGTAGTTGAATTCTACCAAACATTCAGAGAAGATCTATCATCAATTCTACTTATATTATTTCAAAAAATAGAAAAAGAAGGAACACTATCAGAATCATTCTACAAAGCAAGCATAACTCCACTACAAAAATCAGGCAAATTACATGGAACAACCTTTCACAGAGGAAGACATTCAGATGGCCAAAAGGCACATGAAGAAATGCTCAAAATCACTGGCATTTAAGAGAGATGCAAATTAAAACTACAATGAGATACCACCTCACACCAATAGCAGAGGCAAAGATTAGCAAGGTAGCAAGTAATAAATGTTGGAGAGGATGTGGAGAGGTGGGAACTCTCACACACTGCTGGTGGGATTGTAAAATGACACAACCAGTATGGCAAGCAGTTTGGTGTTGCCTCAAAAAGCTGAACATATAAATTCCATATGACCTACGTATTCCACTGACTGGAATGAATTATATCCCAAGAAAATTAGGACTAAGACACAAATGGAGATTTGTACATCAGTGTTCATAGCACAGTTGCTCTGGAAACAAACAAAAAAAAAAAGATGAGGAAGTCTGCTTCTGTAAAGCTGTAGCCTTGAAAGCCCTTTATGAGTCAATCTACTGTGCTCTACAGAGTCACCATGAGTCAGAACCAACTAGAGGGCCATGAGTTTATGGTTCAGGTTTGGAACATAATTGTACAATATCAAATGGCTTGCTCTGTGTATCTTTTACATTTAACTTTTCCTCTGCCTGGAAGTCTTCCCTCAGCTAATTATTATGGCTCCCTCCTTCACTTCACTCAGGTCTCTGGACAAATGAACTGTACCACAGAGGCCTTCAGAAGCCTACTAAATACTAAATACTAGCTTCCTATTCCCATGTTTTCTTTTTCTTCTGCATATTTATTTCACCTGACACTCATTTATTTGTCATTTGTCTCCCTCCACAAAGATAAACTCTGGGATCAACTTTACTTCACAAACATGTTTTGTTCACTGCTGAATCCCCATACCTTGAGCAGGGCATAGCACCTCATGGTTTGTTGTTGTTGTTATGTGCCGTCGAGTCGTTTGCGACTCATAACGACCCTATGCACAACAGCCCTAAACCCTGCTCTATCCTGCGCCAACCGCACTGCCTCTGACACACCCATCCCGATGACCCCAGTCACCGAATCAATCCATCTCATAGAGGGGCTTCCCCTCCTGCACTCTCCCTCCACCCTCCCAAGCATGATGTCCCTCTCCAAGGACCCGTCCCTCCTGGCAACATGTCCAAAGTATGTCAGACAAAGCCCCAGAATCCTTGCCTCCAAGGAGTAGCTTGGTTTAATCCTCTCCAAGATGAATCTGTTTGTTTTCCTGGCAGTCCATGGTACATTCAGTACTCTTCTCCAGCACCACAACTCAAAAGCATCAACTCTCCTTCTGTCCTCCCTAGTCATTGTCCAACTCTCTGATGCAAAACAAGCGATTGCAAAGACTATGGCCTATATCAGGTGCACCTTAGTCTCCAGAGAGACACCCTTGCTCCTGAGTACTTTAGAGAGGTCCCGAACAGCAGACTTTCCCATCACGATATGCTTTTTGATTTCCTGACTGCTGGTGCCAAGAGTGTTGACTGTGGAGCGGAGCAAACTGAAGCTGTGAACAATCTCAATCTCTTCGCCATCCATCCTGACACTGCCAATTGGTCCAGTGGTGAGAATCTTTGTCTTCTTCACATTGAGCCTTAGTCCATAGTGAAGGCTGCAGTCCTTGACCCTTCGCAGCAAGTTCATGAGGTCCTCCTCAGTTTCAGAAAGCAGGGTTGTGTCATCTGCAGAATGCAGATTGTTAATAGATCTTCCACCAATCCTGATGCCACAATTCTCCTCATAGAGCCCAGCCTCTCGGATAATCTGTTCTGCATAAATGTTGAAAAGGTATGGAGACAGGATGCATCCCTGGTGTACACCCTTCCCAATTTTGAACCATGCAGTGTTACCCAGCTCTGTTCTGACTACTGCCTCTTGGTCCAAGTATAGGTTTTGCATTAGCACAATTAAATGTTCTGGAATTCCCATTCTTCTCAGAGTCAGCCACAGTTTGTTATGATCCACACAGTCAAATGCCTTTGCATAATCAATGAAACACAGATAGACATTCTTCTGGTATTCTCTGCTTTCAGCCAAGATCCATCTAACATCAGCAACAATATCCCTAGTACCACAACCCCTTCTAAACCCAGCCTGGACTTCCGGCAGTTCTCTGCTGATGTGCTGTTCTAATCATTTTTGGATAATCTTCAGTAGAATCTTACTTGCATGTGAAATCAATGACACTGTTCTGTAGTTTCCACACTCAATTGGGTCAGAGGCTTAGTAAATATGTGAAAGGTTCATTCTTCCAAGACAACGTGTCATTCTTCCCTACATTACCTCGTTTACCAAAGAAGCATTGCTGTGAAACTGGAGAACATTTTGCTTTTCTGTCTTCAATATTCGGTATGCATTTGATTCCATTAGAAAAGAAAAAATAAGAACTATTTTTAGGAAGTTCATTCTTTCTTGACAGAAAAAAACCTCTGGAACAATTTGCTTTAAACACTTTATGTAACAAAGATTGTTAAGGCTAAGTACCCAGTTCTACAAAAATAGCCCCATCCACTCTGCTTCCCTCTCCCAACCTGAAATTCCCCTCACCTGAAAGTAGGATCCTTCTCTGTTCAGACATTATTTCCTTTAAAATACACAATTCAAGATCGACCTGTTTCACCCACAGTCCAGAACATTCCCTCCTTTCTCTGAACTCTGTATTTTTCCTAATTCAGTTCTTTTTTATTTGCATGTATCCCTTGTGTCTTATCCTCTCCCACAAAAGATTCTATATCCATAGATGAAAAATTATAATAAATTATTCACACTGCTATGCCATGATCATTCAAGATTAGAAGTGCAAGCAAGGGAAGAAAAGTTATTAAAGCCTGACATAATTAAATGACTCTTTTATAACATAAAAGTTACAGAATAGAAAAAAGTGACCACAGATACCTCTCAGACAAGTCATTCCTCTCCTAGGATAACAGATTTTAAGAAGGCACCTGTACTATATTGGAAGGAGGAGTGACATCCACTTCCATAATAGCTTGCCTCTGGAAACCCTATGAACCTGGAGAGACGATGAAAGGCACCCAAGTGTCGAGGACTCTCCTTCATAGGGTCACTACTCCACGGCACTTAACAACAACAACCTCTACCATAATACCACTTATTTCAAAGTTCCCAAAGTCTTCTTTTCCTTCTTAATTTTCTTTCTCATTAAATGTTGTGAACAACCATCAGAAGCATCCCTTAAATAATGTTTATAGTTGAGCTTCTCAGGAAAGTTCAAAGTGTGACTTATTCCAAATGGGAGAGAAGTTCATTTACTATAGGAGTCAAGCTCTTAAAGACCAGCTGGCTTGATCTGAGAGAAATGAGACCCTTGATTTCTAGGTCCTGTATCAGATGCACATTCTGCTGCAGGTAGGACCTGGGAGTCAGCTGTTGAATATAAGGTTCTTAATTTGGAGGTCACAGACTGCCATGAGAGCCAGGGGTATATTGATATTACTTATGTTCATTTAGGTAGTGTTCAATCCTTCATCACAGCTTGATATTTAACACGTTAATAGAGACATATATATTGTTATATCACAAATTTGTTGTTGTTGTTAGAAGCTGTCAAGTTGAGCATGACTAATAGAGACCCTATGAACAAAAGATCTGAAGAACCCTGTTCTATTCTATAATATCCTTACAGTCCCTGATACACAAGAGCCCACTGCAGCAGTCACCATGTCAATCCACCTGTTTGAGGGTCTTTCCCTCCTTTGGCGACCCTCCACCTTTTCCAGAATCACAAGTTCAGTTTAATAGTATTTTGATGATATTTCAATATACTTTTAAAATGATGATTCTGAAGCTTTGTCTGACACATTTTTGGCATGTTGCAAGGAGGGAGCAGCCCTAGAGGGATGTCATGCTTGAGAGGGTGGAGCCACAGTGCAGGAGAGGAAGACTCTTGAAGATACAGATTGACCCAGTGACTGCTGCAATGAGGGTAAGTGTGCCAGAGAGAGTAAGGTAGGCTCATTTACAGCTGGGTTCAGAGCTGTTGTACATAGGGTCACTATGAATCACAAGTGACTTGATGGCACATAACAATAATACTTCTTGTTGTTGTTGTTATGTGCCGTCGACTCATTTGCAACTCATAGCGACGCTATGCACAACAGCCCTAAACCCTGCTCTATCCTGTGCCAACCGCACTGCCTTTGAAACACCCATCCTGATTACACCAGTCACCGAATCAATCCATCTCATAGAGGGGCTTCCCCTCCTACGCTGTCCCTCCACTCTCCCAAGCATGATGCCCCTCTCCAAGGACCCATTCCTCCTGGCAACATGTCCAAAGTATGTCAGACGAAGCCCCAGAATCCTTGCCTCCAAGGAGTAGC
>NW_006399755.1:28053151-28056918 GCF_000299155.1 Elephantulus edwardii
AAACAGATTCATCTTGGAGAGGATTAAACCAAGCTACTCCTTGGAGGCAAGGAATCTGGGGCTTCGTCTGACATACTTTGGACATGTTGCCAGGAGGGACAGGTCCTTGGAGAGGGACATCATGCTTGGGAGAGTGGAGGGACAGCGCAGGAGGGGAAGCCCCTCTATGAGATGGATTGATTCGGTGACTGGGATAATAGGGATGGGTGTGTCAGAGGCGGTGCGGTTGGCGCAGGATAGAGCAGTGTTTAGGGCTGTTGTGCATAGGGTCGCTATGAGTCGCAAACGATTCGTCAGCACATAACAACAAAAACAAATTTTATTTTTTTTTAAAAGGAAAGCAATGTAAACTATAGTTAAATAAAATTTCTCTTTTTTTCCCCAAGATCGCAAAAAAGGTGTATGGTATGGCACTAGGAAAGTTAAAATTCCTCTGTGAATTTATTTTTTAAGAAACATAACACCAAACAAACAAAACAAACAGGCCTACTTTTTCACAATTTCCCAAGAAGGCATTTATTTTCTCTTCCTTAGGATGATAATAAATATAACAATGGGATAAGGCAGGTCAAAATCTTGGAAAAATTTGTATAAGGGTTGTATCATTTCACTATTCTTATTCCATCTTGAAAATACAGTTCAAGAAGTTAGACTATATGACAAAGAATGTGGCATTAGAATTGGAGGAAAAATCATTAAAAACTTGCAATATGCCAATAATGCAATTTTGCTTACAGAAAGCAAACACTACTTCTAGTAATGGAAGGTTAAAACCTTCAGTACAGATTATACTCCAACATAAAGAAAACAAAAGTATTCACAAATGGGCCAAAAATCAACATCACAACAAACTCAGAAAAGACAGAAGTTGTCCACTATTTCATTACATTTGAATCCACAAGTCAAATGATGTAGTGCATTGGGTAAATCTGGCACAAAATAGTTCAAAAGTTCAAAATCAAAGATATCACTTTGAGGTCTAAGGTATGTCTGATCCAAGCCACAGTCTTTCTAATAACCTCATGTGCATATGAAAGTTGAACAAAGAATAAGGAAGACCAAAAAAGAAGTGACACCTTTGAATTATGGTATTGGAGAAAAACAATGAATATATATCATAGTTTGCCAAAGAACAAATAAATTTGCATTGGAAAAAGTATAACCATGATGTTCCTCAGAAGCAAGGCTGGTGAGACTCCATCTCACATACTTTGAACATATTATCTGAAAGACCAGTCCCTGGAGAAGGACGTGATCCTTGGTATCTGAAAAAAGAACACTCTTAATGAGATAAAGTATTGACAACAGCCTCTAAGATGGCAATGACTGTAAAGATGGTACAAAGTCATGCAATGCTTTGTTTTGTTGTACATCAGGTTCCTGAGTCAGAACAAACTAGAAGGCATCTAACAACCACCACAGTTGTCCCAGAGCATTCTTGAGTGATTCTAAAATCCACAGGTGCACAAGTCCCAAATGGTGTAGTATGTGCACATAACCTCTGTACAACTTCCCATCTGCTTTAAATCTCTAGATTGAATACAATACACAGTACAATGTAAAGTATGTAAACAGCACTTTCCTTTCCCACTTAGCCTTTGAAGGACTGCTGTGACCACTCAGCTGTTTGTTGTTGTTTTTTTCTCCGCAAATACGTTTGTTCCAAGGTAGCTGAATCCATGAATGTAGAACTTACAGGTATGGAGAACTCAGGGATATAGGGATATGGAGAAGACCAATTGTATATATGAGTTTTAAGTGCTAGAAATACAATTCAGGGCAACTGAACAAGAATATGTTGAATGTTACATGGATCCAGGTACTGATTCCGGCACAGACCCTGACTCAAAGTTTCACTTTAGTGTGATGTGACAAAAACCAAAAAAGTCACTGGAATCCACAAAAAGACGGGATATCAATTGGCATTTTCAACAAACAGATGCAGCCTTGGATATGCCCACCAATCTAGGCCAATAGACAGATGATGATAGATGATAGATAGATAGATAGATAGATAGATAGATAGATAGATAGATAGATAAAATTAATCTGGCCAATTAACTAGAAGGGATTTATATTTGTTACCATTTCCAAAAAGGTGATCCAACAGAATGTAGACATTACCAAATAATATCATGAATATCATATGCAAGTTAAATCTTGATAAAGACTATCCAAAAATGATTGTAATGGTACATTGACAGAGAATTGTCAGAAATTCAAACAGGGTTTAGAAGGGATATCATTGCTAATGTCAGATGGATCTTGGCAGAAATCAGAAAATAACAGAAGGATCTTTATTTTTGTTGTTTTTGACTACACAAAGGTATTTAACCATGTGGATTAAAACAAATTTTTGCTAACATTGAGAAGAATGGGAATCCTAAAACACTTCATTGTACTCATCCAATACTTAAACCAAGAAGCTGTGGTCTGAACAGAGCAAAGGAACACCACATGGCTTAATATCAAGAGAGGGGTACAAGAAGTCTATACCTATTCTCTTTATCTCTCCAATCTGTTACCTGAGCAAATCATTCAAGAGGCTGGACTTTATGAAGTGTGGCTTCAGGATCAGAAGAAGACTCATCAACAACCTGCGCTACATGGATAACACAACCATGCTTGCTGAAAGTGAAGAGTATTTAAAATGTCTGCTGCAGAAGATCAAATACTACAGCCTTCAATATAGATTACATCTCAACATCAAGAAAACAAAAGTCCTCACCACTGGAGCAATAGGCAACATCATGATAGATGGAGAAAACATTGACATTGTTTTGTTTGTTCATCTTGCTTGGAACCAAAACCCAGCAGTCATCAAAAGATGTACTGAGTAAATCTACTCTCAAGGATTGCTCTAAAGTGGTAAGCAACAATGTTGTCACTTTGTTTGGTTGTTGTTGTTGTTGTTTTTTAAGACTAAGGTGCATCTGATTTAAGCCACAGTCTTTTCAATTACATGTTATGCAAATGAAACTTGGATAATAACAAAGGATGACAGAAGAAGAATCTATGCCTTTGAGTTGTGGTGCTGGAGAAGAGTACTGAATATCCCATGGAGTGCCTACGGGGCAAACAAATATGTCTCGGATAAACTACAGCTAGGGTGCTTCTTTGAGGTATTTTGGGAGGGTCCAGTCCTTGAAGAAGGACATCATGCTTGAAAAGTTAAAAGGATCAATGAAAGAGAGAAAGGCTCTCATTAAGATGGATTGATACAGAGACTGTAACAACAGGCTCAAGTATATCAGAGATGATGAGGATGGTACAGGTTAGGGCAAAATTCAGATTCACTGTTCATAGGGTTGCTATTCTAAAGATAAGGGACTTTAGTGGCATAATGCATACAGAGATGCATGGCTAACCAAAGGCTTGAATCCACCAGAGAGAATGAGACACAATTTCCTCTTATGTGATTTAGAGCCTCAGAAATCCAAAGGAGGGTCAGCTAAGAGTCAGTTGGGTGAGAAATTCGAGTTATCCCTTGGGAAGAAGTGCTTAATAACAAATTGGAGAGGTAAAGAGAAGAGTGTTAGGGAAAACTTTCTGAAGATACTATTGGAACTGAATCACACAAGGAAAAAGGTTGTTGTTGTTGTTGTTATCTGCCGTTGAGTCACTTGCGACTCATAGTGAACCTATGTACAACAGCCCTAAACTCTGTTCTGTCCTGTGCCAATCTCATTGTCTCCGACACACTCATCCTGATTACCCCAGTCACCGAATCAATCCATATCCTAGAGGGCCTTCCCCTCCTGCGCCTG
>NW_006399755.1:28057803-28072286 GCF_000299155.1 Elephantulus edwardii
CACATCAGCAGAGAACTGCCAGAAGTCCAGGCTGGGTTTAGAAGGGGTCATGGTACTAAGGATATTGTAGCTAATGTTAGATGGATCTTGGCTGAAAGCAGGGAGTACCAGAGGAATGTTTATCTGTGCTTCATTGACTATGCAAAGGCGTTTGACTGTGTGGATCATAACAAACTGTGGCTGACTGAGAAAAAGGTAAGGGGTAGTATATTTAAATCATTGATGGAAAGAATGAAATTAGAAAGCAATGAGTTGAGGACAAAATTTTATGCACAACTGGGTTGTACTAAGAGCAATTACCCCATGAAGAAACTCTCAAAAAAGTGTGTAGAATCAGGAGAGGTCAAGACAGGGAAGAGCTTTAAAAGTCCCAAATCAGCAACACCAAACATAACAGCAAAATCAAGAAGATATGGGTTTGCATAAGAAGCACCTGGTTTGCATGTAAATAAAGCAGTCTAAAAGCAAAGCCTTTGCTTCTTTTGAAAGTCTTTTCATGAGTCTGGAAACCATGTTAATTTTTTAAACTCAGTCTTTCCAAATGGCAGTCCCTTTATAACCTCAAGGCTGACTTGGGCCACTTCTAATGTCTAGTTTGTACAGGTATCCTACATAATCCCAAAGGGGCTTTTTCATTATAGGTGTATAGATTCAAAATTGGTCTTGAGATACATCAGTATCAATCTTTACAATGGACTTCCAGAAACAGATATGACAGAGGGGAAACAGTGTGCCAAAAAACTGGTCCTGTCAGCTATCAGGACTGAATGAAACGAACATCTGACAAACCATGTAAATCCATTTATCTGTTATCACGGCCAAACTCTTACTGCCTAACATCCCTGATGACCTTTCAGCCATTATGAATTCTGTAACCTTTAGTTCCTGATTCAACAATATATGTAATTACACACACATATAAATATAAATGTAAATATAAATATAAATAAATATAAATATAAATATAAATATAAATATAAATATAAATAATATAAATACAAATATAAATATATAATCTCCTGTTCTGTGTTCTTTAGAGGGGTCTTTAGTCTGTTAAGGATGTTTCCCTCTTCTTTACCCCCAAATAAACTTTATTCACTTTTATTTAAAGTCTGTAGGGGGCACCCCTGCTAATACAAAAATGATGACCCTCTGACACTTCTATAGCAGCTTCTGGGGACAGGCAATCTCTTCCGTGCAATATACAGCAATCACAAAAAAAAATAAAAAATAAATATACAGCATCACAAAACTGGCTGGAAGGTCAGCTATGAGTCCGTTCTGACTTGACAGCAATGAGTGTTTTTTTATTTCCCCCCTCAGTTTTATTTAAGCAGGTGATGTTACTCTGTGACAGTCTAAAATGTATTCAATAATCAGTAAATTCTTAGTAATTTTGTTAAGGGCAATTTTAGCAGCATGTTGGAAGGGCAGAAACCAGATTACAGTTAGATTATGAAAGCATACGAGGTGAGAAGTCAGAGATGGTAAACACCGACAATTTGTATAAAGTTTTTCCAAAATGGGGCAGACTATAGGTTAAAGCATAGTTCAAGAATTATTTTTTTTTCCTGTTAGTGAATTCCTTCCTCCTCAACCAGGTACCACTCTCAAGTGGGCAATTTTCCAATTGGATGCTTGAATGTCTCATTGTGAGGAGTCTTTAAGAGCAGATCTTGTGTTGGGATATTTTTATTTCATACTTTATCTGTACCTGATATGAACTCCTTATTTAGTGAATGAAATATAAGCATGTCACAGGAAATGCAGGGAGATGTCCCTGTGAATGTAATCGACTCGCTAGCACACAGCAATGAGATACACATACTGCTCGCGCTTCTTTCATGGGAATACGTAGTGTAAACCTCTATCTACATGCTGGGCTGCGCACTGCAATGTCATCAGTTAGAATCCCACAGTCACACATCAGGATAAGGCTCTCTGCTTCCGTTAAGATTTACGAACTTGGAAACCTGAGAGAATGTCGAGAGTCAGAATTTAATTGACTGCAGTGAGTTTGGTGAAATTTTGGGGGGGGCGTATGAAAGCTAGGGAGCATATGAAGAATAAACTCAGATAACCTTCCCGTTTTGTAGCTTTTATGTTTTGAGGCAAAGGGTATTAGGGCTCATTTTACTTTTATGTTTTGAGGCGAAGTTTATTAGGGCTCATTTTAGATCTGAGGTTCTAGAAAAACAGAGCTCCCTATATAAAAAATACAACGAAAGTGAATTAACATATTAAAAAATGAGAATAGATTCCAGAACAGTTGGGTGAATTCATTTTTATAAGCATATAAAGAAAACGTGTCATTTAGAAGAAGTCGTTCACATGTTTTACAAAAATGAGTAATGAGTCCCAATTTGTCAATTTTCTTATTTCGAGAGGTTACTGTTGTTGTTGTTATGTGCCGTCGAGAGGTTACTAGGGGGGAGGAATCTATTTGGAGGTTTCACATATTTGAACGGACCTGCCAAATTAAGACTCAGTTCCTTAGAGGCGGGCGGAACCAACTTGTTGCATTCATTTCCTGGCCAGCCACTACTGCTTGCATAAATGTCCTGGGACGCGCTGTTTCTGTTCTAATGAAAATTCAGCTCCAGCTCCCACTGTGGAACATACCCAGGCGCACCACCACTGGGCAATGACCAGCCTTTTCAAAAGCCTGCAGCCCAGCAACCAGGCGGTGCCAAGACCAGAGCTCAGTCTCCAAGCAAACCACAATTTGTGGAGGAAAGCTAGGCCCCGCCTCCTCGGATTTGCCCGCCCAGCACACCAAGGGGTGAGCGCCTCAGAAACCCTTACCCTAAAGCGACGGGCAAGCAGCCAGCCAAAGCGGCAGTGCCAGACAAGAATAGCTGCAATAGGGTTAGATGTAAGTAGCTCTGTCTAAGGTGGTGGCTGTTTAACCTTTCCAGGTTAAGGCGATGGCGCTCGCCTCTGTAACTGTATCTCCAAGAAAGGTTAATGTAAATGTCAGAGGCCTCGGGAGGGGTAGAAGGCGGGGAAAGGAAAGAGCAGGAGGCGGAGGGTCGATCCTCCCAAGGTCAGGCCAGGCTCCCCACGCCCTCGCCTCCCAGCTCTCGGAGAACCAGAGAGCTTTTACCACTTTCACCCACAAGGCGACCTCCGCGGGACCTCCGGCGGGGAGGCGCGAGCGCGGAGGAGCGAGGCTCAGGCGGCAGCGCACGGAAGGGGGCGGCCCGAGACAGGGCGGCTGCACGCCCGCACGTCCCGCACGGCCCGAGGCGCACGCCGCCGAGGAGCGCACGTCCCTTACCCCGTTGGCGGCGGCGATGCGGACGATGAGCTGAATGGCTTCCTTCATGTAGAACCTGCCATCCCCGCCCACCACCAGGGTGGACTCCTGCCGCAGGGCCGGATCCACCGTGGAGATGATACTCTGGATAAAATTCTCCGCGTAGTTGGCGCTGCTCTGGAACACCTTCACCCGCTTCCGCAGCCCGCTCGTGCCCGGCTTCTGATCCGGGTACGCCTTGGTCTTGACATTCACGATCTTCACCATCCTGGAGACTTGCTGCAGGGCCTGAGCTAACCGAGGGAAAGCAGGAGCTGTGGCTGCAGCTGTTCTGGGAAGAGGGCGCGAGCGGGTGGGGGCAACCGCAGCACTCTCAGCTGTGCTCAGCCCTCCTCCTTAAAGGGACAGGGGGCAGAGCCCTCCCTCTGGCCGTCTGCCCACGGACAAGTTTCAGGAAGCAAACTGTAAAAACCTGAGTGCTCACCTCCAGCCCTCTAGTGAAATGGGTGGAGCCTGTCTGATTCACCCTCCCCCTCGTAAGCCAATCCACTAGAAAACGAAATCGGCAACTCCTCCCCTAAGTAGAAGGGCCGAGTTTAGGAGCTGGGCATAGGGCAAAGGCATCAAACAGAAAAAAAAAAAAAATAGAACGTAATGATTTCCTGTGGTTGGAGTAGTGCTTTACGTGTGCTTAACTTTTTTGGAAAGTTGTTCTGAGTTGCCCAAGTAGTGCCAGCCTATGCTAGATTTGATGACTCCTTATTTTTTCTAATCTTTCTCCAATGGTAACAGGTTTTGTGTTAAGAAGTCACTTCCAAACTTCACGTTTGACTTTTATAGCCTCCCATCTGTTTACTGATGGACTACATATTTTCTTTCCATTGGCAAGAATGCATATACTGATGATTTCTTAAATGTTTCTGATGCCCTGTTTTGTGCTTACAGATTCAAATGATAAAATGCCTTGGGAGTTCACAGTTAAGTGCATGCAGGAATCCAACTCGGATGGATACAACCCCAAACCCAGGGCTCTCACCAAGACTTGGCTACAGGGTTCCCAGGCACCGTAGTGTTACCAGGCTGGAGAACTAGGACATGTATAGGAAGGCTTGATATGAGTATATGGTAAGGCTGAGTGTAATTACCATCATGACAGGCTAATTATCCATGTAAGGGGAATTCAGAAATCAGCAAAGACTGCAGTAATCAAAAAGAGTTCTTAGAAGATAAATGTTTGAAAAACGAGATTAAACTTTTGAGTAAGAATCTTGCCTTTAGGTCCCTTGATACCGTGAAAATAATCTTCTCTGTTCCAGAAATGTTTCAGTTTGGAAACGTGGTGGGAAAACATGATACTCCCACCCCCACTCCGATTTACTAAATGTAGGGAGCTCTGGTGGCCTACTAGTAAGGAATTGGATTGCCAACCCAAAGGCATGTAGTTCAAATCTGTCAGCTGCTCTGTGGGAGAAAGTTGGGTAATCAACTCCCTTGGGATTTACTACTTCTGAAAAACCGCTGGAGAGTCAGCTATGAGTGAGTCCAGACTACACACACACACACACACACACACACACACACACACACAGTGTAAGGATAATCTAAAGCAAAACATTACTTGCATTATAATAATGATACTGTTTGGGAATTTCTGCATTATTTTGGATCACCTTTTATGAAAATGGAGACAAATAGGGATCTCTTCCAGTCAGTTGGCCAGGTAGCTATCATTCAAATTTCTTGTTACAGCCTGTGAACACCTCTAGGGCTGTAACTGTTTGTTGAAACATGTCAGTTGGTATTCCATCAGGCCTTATTTTTTTGTTAATGCCTTCAGTGCGGTTTGAATTTCATCCTTCATCACCATTGGTTCTTGACTGTACACTACTTTCTGAAATGGTTCTCTGTCAAATCTCCTTGGTACAGTGACTCAGTGTACTCCTTACATCTTCTTTTGATGATTCCTGGATCATTTAAGATTTGTCTGTGACATTTTTAAGTATGGAAACTCAAGGCTTGAAAATTTCCAAGAAAGTTATGCCTTTTTTTATTTCTAACTCCAGCTCTTTGCATATATCAGTTTAATAGCTTTGGTGCACCTGATTCAAACTATTGTCTTTTCAGTTACTTGCTATGAATCTGAATGTTGGACATTGACTACGGATGACAGAAGAATAATCTATGTCTTTGATTTGTGGTTTTTGAGAAGAGTACTGAATGTCCCTTGGATTTCCAAAAGAACGAACAAATAAGCTTTGGAGAAAGTACAAGGAGGATTCTCCTTGGAAGTAAAGACAGTGAATCTCAGTCTTTTATACTTTGGGCATGCTGTTAGGAGATGCTAGTCCTTGGAAAAGGACATCATGCTTGGAAAGGCAGAGGATCAGCAAAAGAGGGAAAGACTCTCAATAGATGGGCTGACACTGTGACTATAAAAACAGGTTCAAATACAGCAAAGATGATGAGGATGATTCAGGGCAGGGTTCAGATCCAGTGTTCAAAGGGTCACTATGAGTCTATTCAAAGGCAGCTAACAATACAGAGTGCTGAGTAAATACCCAATAAATGATAGCTCATTATTGAAATGGTGGATTCAAACTCAACTCTCAAACTCATTTTATATTCTTCTTGATTTTTTAATTTAGAACTAGGCTTTTCATGTAACAGGAATTTATCTCCCCTCAGAAATCATAATAATTCACTCTAATGTATAGCAAACCACTCTAAAACTTGTGATTGGCTTAGACAACCGCTATTTATTACAGGCTATATTTCTCTTTGAATTATTGTTGTTAGGTGCTGTCAAGTTGAGTGTGACCCATAGCGATCCTATGAACAACAGATCTGAACCCTGTCCTATCCTGCACCATCCTGACACTTCCTGACACAGTAGAGCCCATGGCAGCAGTCCTTGGGTCAGTCCACCTGATTGAGGGTCTTCTTATCCTTCATTGATCCTCTGCCTTTCCAAATATGAGTTCCTTCTCCAAGGAACAGCCTTCCCTAGCAACATGACTGAAGCATGTGAGCTGAAGCTTTATTTCACTTTTACCTCCAAGAAACACTCTGGATTCACTTTCTCTAAGATACATATATTTGTACTTTTGGCAGTCCATGGAATGTTTATTTCTCTTCACCTACATCACAGCTCAAAGGCATCAATTTTTCTTTTGTCATCCTTATTCACCATCCAGCTCTCTGATGCACAAGTGATGGGACAGACCATGACCTGAATCAGATGCACATTAGTCCTCCAACTGATCTCATTACCCCTTAGTAATATGGAGAGGTCCCTGACTGTAGACTTTTCCAGTACATCTCCTGACAGCCTGACTGCTCATACCAACGGTGTTAATTGTGGATCCAAGTAAAATGAAGTTGTTGACAATTTTAATCTTTTCTCCATCCACTGTGATGTTTTCCTATTGGTCCAGTGATAAGAATCTTTGTTTTCTGGACACTGAGATGCAATCCATATTGACGGCTGTCGTCTTTGATCTTCTGCAGCAAATGTTTCAAGTCCACTCATTTTTCATTTTGTCATCTTTATAACTTTATTGATGAGTCTTTCTCCAATCCTGATGCCATATTTCTCTTCATAGAATCTACTTTCTCAAATAATTCACTTAGCATACAGACTGAATAGGTATGGTGAGAGAATACAATTCTGACACACTCCTTTCCTAACTTTAAACCATGTAGTGTTCCCTTCCTCAATAAGATGGGTTAACATCGTGACTACAGCAGTGAACACAGCAGAGATTGTGAGGTTGACCCAGCATGGACTGTTTTGTTCTACATACTACATTGTAAACAGGAGACTCGGCATGGGACAGTATTTTGTTCTGCAACTATATTGTCTTACTCTCTTGTTCTACAAAGGGTAACTGTGAATAAAAACTGACTCTGTAGCACCTATCAACAACAATAACTTCTCTGCCAGAATTTGTAGACCCTCAATTTGGATCCAACTCTGGTGAGCTAGTAGTAAGAATTTGCCTTGCTAACCCAAAAACCAGTGGTTTGTGTCACCAGCTTCTCCATAGGAGAAAGGTGGATAATCTCCTTCCTTGAGATTTACTGCTTCTGAAAATCCACTGGAGGGTCAATTCTGAGTTTATTCTGAATTGATGCCAGATAACAGCAGCAACAATTTGAATCCACCCTTAAGGAGCTGAAGTTTTTTCTTGTTTTTACTTCCTGAGACATTTTACCCAAGATTAAGTAGCTTTGCCCATAATGACTCTCTTGCCCAAGTCTGGTTTCTCACATCTTGCTCTCCTGCTGCCTTAAAGGTCACTTAGACTGTAGTAAGTAGTATTTCTTAGTCTCCACCCCCAGATTATCCTCCTTGGTTATTACTAAGTGTATATACATTTGCTCACTTGAGGCTGTTACATATAGTCCAGTTTCTATATATCTCTTCTGCTTTTGTTTTAATATTCTCACCTTTGAGTTCTGTTTTCTTTTTCTGCAAAGTTTCTCCACTTTATTTTTCCTGAATGTGTTTCTATAACACTTAAAAGCTTAAGTATACAACTGCTTTTCAACACAATTGTAAAGTTCTTGAAGATTACTTCATACTTATGTAATCCAGAACAAAATAACCTAGAATGAAGTGTTGGATTCTGGAAGGTGGGTTCTTCTTGTCTTGGTTGGGGCTGCGTGTGGACTGTTTGTTTTTATTTCACTCACAACCTTGTGTGAGCTGATTGGATTTGCTGGATTTGGCTAACCATGAGCTGTGGGCTGGAAGCCTCTTGTTTAGAGCCAATGTGTTCCCTTGCTCTGTTTGCACAAAAACTTGTTGGTTTAGGCATAGGCTTCACATGAGCACAATTAAGTGTTCTGGGATTCTTCTCAATGTTAGCCATGACTTGTCATTATCCACCCAGTCAAATGCCTTTGCATAGCCAATAAGCAAAGTTTGAAATTATTGAAAGTCAATAGACATTCTTCTGGTATCCTTTACTTTTAAGCAGGATCCAACTGACAACAGCAATGAAATACTTGGTGCCACAGCCTCTTCTAAATCTTGCCTGAACTTCTTGCAGTTCTATCTATGTACTGTTCTAGCCATTTCTGAATGATCTTCAGCAATATTTTGCTTGAATGTGATATTAATGATACTGTTTGATAGTTTCCACACTCTGTTGGATTATGTTTCTTGGGAATGGGAACAAATATGGACCTCTTCCAATCCATTGGCCAGACAGCTGTCATCCAGATTTCCTGGTAGACTGGTGAGCACATTTAGGGCCGTATCTGTTAAATGAAACAAATCAATTCATATCCCATTATTCCAGGAGCCTTATTTTTTGCCAGTGCTGTCACTGCAGCTTCAATGTCCTCCTTCATTACCATTGGCTCCTGCTCACATGGTACTTCCTGAAATTTTTCAGTGTCAGTCATTTCTTTTTGATACAATAATTCTCTGTATTCCCTCCATCTTCTTTTAATGCTTCCTGGATCATTCAGCATACTGCCCATAACATCTTTCAATACTGTGACTTGAGGCTTAAATTTGGTGTTCAGTTCTTTCAGCTTGAGAAATGCAGGGTGAGTTTTCTTTTATTTTTCAATTTCAGCTTATTGCACATTTCATTATAATACTTTGCTTTGTCCTCTTGAGCTGCCCTTTGAAATCTATTCAGCACTTTTACTTTGGCATGTTTTCCCTTTGTTTTGGCTTCTCAATGCTTTAGTGTAATTTTCAGAGTCTCTTCTGACATCCATTTCAGTTTTTTCTTTCTCCTCTGTCTTTATAATGACCTTTTAATCTTTTCATGGATGATATCCTTCTACAACTCATATGGTCTTCAATTATTGGTGTTCAATGCTTCAAACCTACTCTTAAGATGATTCTTGCATTAAAATTAATAAAAAAAGAAAAAATATTATTTTGAAATTCAGGTAGAATATATTCAAGATGATATTTTAGTTCCCATGAAATTGTGTTTTCTCTGGCCTAAATTTAAACTTGCATATGAATAACTGATGCTCTGATCCACAGTCTACCCCAGCCTAGTTTTGCCTGCTAATATTGAGCTTCTCTAATTATTCCTTCCACATATGTAGTCAATATTATTCCTATGTAGTTTGTCAGGTGAGGTCCATTTGTAAAGTCGCTGTTTCTGTGTATTTTTTTAAAAAAAGATATTTGCAATAAATAAATCATTGAACATGTAAAATTTAATCATTCTATTTCCAGGCCTATTTCTGTCACCAAGTCCATATTTTTCAACTACTATTCCTTCTTCATTGCTTCCAACTTGACTTCCAATCACCAGTTATCATTAATACACCTTGACTGCATGCTTGGTCAGTTTCGGACTGCAAGAATTGGTAAAATTTTTCAATTTCCTCCTCTTTGGCTTTAGCTATATGAGTGTATATTTGAAAAATTGTTGTATTAATAAGTCTTCCTTGTAGGAATATGGATAATATCCTATCACCCAAACATTCACTTCAGCATAGAACTTGAAATAGACTTTTTGACTATGAATGCAATACAATTCTTCTGTTTTTCTTTCCTAGTATACCATGTGATTCAAAGTGGCCAGCGCTGGTCCATCTCATCTCACTAACACCTAGAATGTTGATGTTCATGTGTTCCATATTATTTTTCATAAATTCTAGTTTCTCAGCATGTATGCTTCATACACTCCATGTTCCAATTCTTTTTTTATGCAAGCCAATATAAATTTTAAACAAACAAACAAAAACAAATAAAGATAAGCCAGAATTAACTAGTATTGAGATGAACTGTAAGAGAGCAGTGCAGGACTGAGGGTTACAGGTTGTCACTAAGGCACTTTCCTTTCCGAGTCACACCTTATGCATGCTCACTCCCGTGTTTTCGTTGTTATCTCCTATTGGCTTCTCTTCCCCATATCCATGCGTCCAGATGAGCCCTCAATGGTAAGTTGCATTTTAATTGTTAGCACTGAGTTATTTCTGACTTTGGTGACCCCTTGTGTTACAGAGTAGAACTTCTTGGGTGTGGATTATAACAGAAGCAGATTGTCTGCTCTTCTATGACATCATTGGTTGGGCTTGAACAACTTTTAGTAGTTGAATGCAAATCATTTGCACCACCCAGGGACACTTCTCCTTAATAAGACCCATCATGAAGGAGAGCTCTCATGGCCTAGCAAGTAGGAACTTCTGCTCCCACGTCTGTTAGCCATTAAGTTTCCTCATTTTGAAACTTCAAATATAGGCTCTACCTCTAATATTACAATTATCTGTGTTCCTCTACTGTTCATACGGTTTTCAGAGGCCTGTTATTTAAGAAGGGGATGGACAGTCCTGCTTACCAGTCTGTCTTCCTCTGGGAGCTCTACTAAAACCTGTCAACCATGGGAGACTCCTCTGGCATAGCTTTCAGCATCAGCAATCCACAAGTTATCTCAGTACAGCAAACTGATAGACAGCTGCTATACTTATTAGAACGAATGTATTCCCCAAATACAACAAACTGACAAAAATTAATTTAGTGTTGTCCCTCTAATGGCAATTCAGGTTTCATACAAAACCCAAGGGTCATAGACCCAACGAACTGTTAATCAGAAAGGCCCATCTACCGGGGCCTAATTGCTTTACACAAGAGTCTTCCAGCCTCCAACTGACTGTTAAGCAAATAAAAAAGACTTGCTTTCCAGATCCAAGTTGCTTTAAAGAATTGACTCCCCATAAACTAGTAGAAACTTTAAAAAAAAAAAATAAAATAAATACTTTTTTTAAAAAAATGCAACATACACACAAAGTCAGAGTTTGAATCTATCTTGGCCTAATATTTTCTTGACATATGCTTGTGTTATAAGTGTCTTTCTCAGTTTTTCATGATAATGTAACTAATCTGTGACAACAAAATTGACGTAATTTATGTACAATAAAAAGAAATGATTCCCCAAATGCCTGTCACAAAGACCCACCTACTGTGTGTATACTTGAATAATAGTTGTATTAACAACATAGTAATAACAAATTAACAACACATTTGAATAATAGTTGTATTAAGAACACATCTTCCTTGTATTTTTGTGGATCATATTCTATCATTACTCACAGCTTTAGACTTCAGGATAATCTTGAAATATTCTTTTTGTCTATGAATACAATTCCATTCTTCCTCAGTGTCATTCCTGGCATGACAGATCATATGATTGATTCAAAATGGCCAGTTAGACACTAGTTAGTGTCTTTTCAATTACTCCCTGTGTATCTGAATGTTGGACAATGAGTAAGAATGACAGAAAAAAATTAGTGCCTTTGAGTTGTGGTATTGGAGAAGAGGACTGACTATCCCATAGACTTCGAAAAGAATAAACAAGTCTGTTTTAAAAGAAGTCCCATTAGGTTACTCCTTAGAGGCAAGGATGCTGAAACTTCATCTAACTTACTTAGGGCATGTTGCCAGAAGTGGACTAGTCCTTGGACAGGACATCAAGGTTAGTGAAAGAGAGAAAGACCTTCAACAAGGTAGATTGACAGAGCAGTGACTTACAGACAGGCTGGAGCATATCAGAGATCATGAGAATGGTGCAGGATAGGGCAAGATTAAGATCTGTTGTTCACTGGATCACTATAAGTTGTAGCCAACTCAATGGCAATAACACTAACAACCCGATTCTAGGAATTAGCTGAGTGATTGAACTGACATGGGCAACAGTGGTGATCTTGACTGGGATTTTATGGCACATAGATTATAAAGCAGCTCTCATAATTCCTGGAAATCATGCCTTTATATAATCTCCATGTATCCATTTTCTACTGCTATATAGCAAAGCTAAAGGTTGTGTAGCCCTGGTGTGCCCACTTGCCATACAGAGGTAACTTGTGGTTGCTGTGAAGCTGAACACTGTGACACTGATGTGTCAAATGTGTTAATGGTTACCCATGGCGGACATTGTTTGGTGGCGCTCCCCGATTAAAGCAAGCCTGGAAGCAGGAGGGACATCCACTTCCGTAAATAGCTTGTCTCCAGAAACCCTATGAACCTGGAGAAAGGATGAAAGTCATACAATTGTTGAGGACTTTCATTCATAGGGTTGCTATGAGTCACCTATGACTCGATAGCACTTAACAACAACAACATATCAAATAATCACAAATTTAGTGACTTAAAACAACATTTATTATTCACACTATTTACCAGAAGGGACCTCTCTAAAGTACTCATGAGCAACGGTGTCTCTCTGGAGACTAAGGTGCGCCGATACAGGCCATGGTCTTTGCAATCACTTGTTATGCATCAGAGAGTTGGACAATGACTAGGGAATATAGAAGGAGAATTGATGCCTTTGAGCTGTGGTGCTGGAGAAGAGTATTGAATGTACCCTGGACTGCCAAGAAAACAGATTCATCCTGGAGAGGGTTAAACCAGGCTACTCCTTGGAGGCAAGGATTCTGGGGCTTCATCTGACATACTTTGGACATGTTGTAAGGAGAGACAGGTCCTTGGAGAGGGACATCATGCTTGGTAGGGTAGAGGGACAGCGTAGGAGGGGAAGACCCTCTATGAGGTGGATTGACTTAGTGACTGGGGTAATCGGGATGGGTGTGTCAGAGGCAATGCGATTGGCACAGGATAGGGCAAGGTTTAGGGCTGTTGTACATAGGGTCGCTATGAGTCGCAAACGACTCAACGGCACATAACAACAACAACAACAACATTTACCAGAAGTAAGGGCAGGTTTCAATGGATGGGTTCTATGCTCACGTATATAACAAGGTATATAACAAGGCTAAACTCCAGTTTGTCAGGCTGGGCCCTAATCTAAAGAACCTGAAAATAATCTACTTCAAGCTCATTTAATTTGTTGGTAGGGTCTAATTACTTGGAATGGTACGTTTGTCTCCATTTCCTTACTGGCTGTTACCCAGTGTCCAATCTTTTCTCCTAGAATTCATCCACACTGCGTCCTTTTCATGCTTTCAAGAGACGCATAGTCATTGTAGTAGAGTCTAACAGACTCATAGGTGACCTTCTTGTGGGTGGACTCAAACTACTTGCCTCTGAATTGGCAGTGCTACTCCTTACCCACTAGGCCACCTAAGGCTCCCTTCTCATAATTTAATCTTTCTAAATTTTTCTGCCATCAACTGGGAAAAACTCTGCTTTTAAGGAGCTCTTGTGATTAATCAGGCCTACTCAAATTAACTCCTTTGCCATATAATGTAACATCATCATGATGTGATATCCCATTCACAGGTTCTGTTTGGAACAAATTCAGCAGCACCCAATAACAATAACAATCCACACTCAGAAACTAACTTGCAAAGGTTTCCTAATTGTAAGGGCGCTTTGGTGGCTTAGTGGCAAGAAGCCATGCTGCAATACCGAAGGCACGCAGTTCTAATCCACCGCTGGAGAAGGAGAGGCAATCTGACTCGATGGTACACAACAACAGTAACAACAACAAAGATTTCCTAGTTGCAATGTTGACAGAAGCCAAAGGATCCCTATTCTGCAAAATTGACAAACTATGTACAGAAGTCATTGGATGCAGCCAGAAATGAGGGAATTCTTGATAGTGTAGACCAATGGTTCAGTACAATCCTGGATAATTGTGTTCATTATTTGGTGTCAAAGGCCAAATGTTTTTCTTACCTAATACTTTGGCAATTTATAAGCAAACTAGTATTTAATTGTAATCCCAGATGGGTCACCTCAATGGAATAAAATAGGAATCAAGATTAATTCTAGAAAGAAAATTTTATTTCCTGGGCACCTCACTCTGAGATTTACATATGCTACTGGATATCTAAGTGTGTTACCCCAACAGAATGGAGATTCAAAACCACTGAACTTTTATAGAAAAGTTGTTTTTCTACCTTAAAAACAAAAAATCCTGTGATGTGAGTGAAAGTTTACAAAGTTAGTAAGTTTTGCATGCAACCATTCACACACATCTTGTTTTATAACATGAATTATACTGTGACTACTACTTCTCACATCTCCCCTGTGGTTCTCATTTCTATTAAGCCTGCTATCCTATTCATTCCTGCCTTCTAAGTGAAATTTCTAGGTAAATGTTGCCTTTTTAGACTATTCTCTCCCCCATAGACTTCAATGCCATAAACATATTTCATCCAGTTTTTCTCAGTCTTACCCCCACCCCAATGTATATTTTAGGGCATTATTTTTCTCGTAGGAGTATGCAATGAGGGTTGTAGAGTGGATTATATTTGGGGCTAGGGGGTGGGGTTTGGGGAGGTG
>NW_006399755.1:28073096-28079648 GCF_000299155.1 Elephantulus edwardii
ATTCTGGGGCTTCGTCTGACATACTTTGGACATGTTGCCAGAAGGGACGGGTCCTTGGAGAGGGACATCATGCTTGGGAGGGTGGAGGGATGGCACAGGAGGGGAAGACCCTCTATGGGATGGATTGATTCAGTGACTGGGGTAATCGGGAAGGGTGGGTCAGAGGCAGTGCGGTTGGTGCAGGATAGAGCAGGTTTTAGGGCTGTTGTGCATAGGGTCGCTATGAGTCGCAAACGACTCGACGGCACATAACAACAACAACAACAACACAGAATATCTACTTTTATTAATTCACTCTCATTGCTGTCAAATTGGAACTGACTCAGAGCTGTGCTTCCAGTGAGTTTCTGACATTATAAGTGGAAAGAGATTGCTCATCTTTCTTCCCCAAAGAGACTAGTAGATTCAAACTTCCAGAGAGATGTGGCCTCTGAGTTAGAAGCACAAGTATGTACTATATCACCAGAACATCCTCTTCTTAATTAAGCCCTTAAAAATTCAAGATGCAATAAAATATTTCACTTATGAGCTAATAAAAAACTACTTATATGTGCATAGTTTTTGTTGTTGTTGTTGTTGTTAGGTGCTGACACATCAACTCATTGAGACTCTATCCTACAATCCTAAGCCTTATCCTGCACCATTCTCATGGTTTCTGATATGCTCAAACCCATTGTTAGAGTCACTGTGTCGATCCATCTTGTTGAAAGTTTTCCTCTCTTTTGGTGACTTTCCCGTCATGATGGTTTTCCCCAAAGACTGGCTCCTCCTAACAACATGCCCAAAGTATGTGACAGGAAGTTTTATTGTCCTTGCCTCTAAGGAGCACTTCGGCTGCGCTTCTTAGAAGACAAACTTGTTGTCTTGGCAGTCCTTGAGATGTCCAATATTGCTCTCCAACACCACATTTCAAAGGCATTGACTCTTCTTCAGCCTTCTTTATTCATTGTCCAACTTTCAGATCCGTAGGAGGGAACTGAAAATACCATGGATTGAAGAAAGCGTGACTTAATTTTTAAACTGACATCTTTGCTCTTTAGAACTTTGGAGAGGCCCCTAAAAAAGAGATTTTTCCCAGTGCACCATATCTTTTGGTTTCTTGACTGCTGCTATCATGAGTGTTGACTATGGATACAAGTATTTAAATCCTTGACAACTTCAATCTTTTCTTCATCTTTCATGATGCTGCCTATTGGTCTAGTGTTGAGAATTTTTGTTTTCTCAATGTTGAGATGCAATTCATATTGTAGGCTATATCATCTTTGATCTTCTGCAGTGCTTCAGGTCTTCACTTTCTGCAAGCAAGGTCATGTCATCAGTGTAATGCAGGTTGTTGAGGAGTCCTACGCCAATCCTGATACCACATTCTTTTTCATACAGTACAGATTCTTGATTTGTTCAGCAGAGACTGAATAGACTATGGAGAAATCATGCAACTTAGATTGTTCCTGATATACCAATCCTGATTTTAAACTATTCAATGTTCTGTTCAGAAAACTGCTTCTTGGTCTATGTAGAGGTTTCACATAAATAGAATTAAGTGTTCTGGGATCCCCATACTTTTCAATGTTAGCCATAATTTGCTATAATACACACAAACGTGCTTGCATAATCAATAAAACACAAGTAAACATCTTTCTTGTAGTTTCTGCTTTCAAGCAAGACCCATCAGACATCAACAGTGATAGCTCTCATTTCACAGCCTCTTCTGAATCTAGTGTGAATTTCTGAAAATTCTGGTCAATGTACTCTTGTAGTAATTTTTAGTAATCTTCAGATTTTACTTGCATGTGATATTGATTATATTGTTTGATAGTTTCCATGGTCTGCTGGATCACTTTTTTAAAGAATGAAACAAATATAGATCTCTTCCAGTTAGTTGGCCAAGTAGCTGTCTTCCAAATTTCTCATCTTAGACAAGTAAACACACCCGATGCTGCATCAGTAAAACACCTCGATTGGTACTCCATTAATTCCTGTTGGCTTTATTTTTTGAGATATCATTAATGCAACTTGAACATCCTCCTTCATTACCATTAGTTTTTGATCGTACACTACTTCCTTATTTCAAAAATTATATGTACAACACTATCTCACTGGCCTTTAAAAATTTACTTTATTTAAGAAAAATACATACATATGAAAGACTGGAAGGAGACATACCAAGACAATGCAACAAGGTTTACCTTTGAATCGTGATAGAATAATTTTTACTTCTTTATGGTTTCTCTGGATTTTGCAGGATTTCTATGGGGAATTTTTATTATTTTTATAAACACAAAATAAATAAGAACAATTATTTTTTCCTCTCTGAAGTATCTTTCAAGTTATAATCATTATGCTATTTCACTAGTGAGGAATATCCTTTAGATAGTATTCAGTCATTCACATATTAATTAATTGACTTTGTTAATATCTTTTAAACTTCTGCTAAGTGCAGAAGAGTGTTAGGCAGTCAACATGGTTTTGTTCTCACAGAGTTTGCAATATGTTTGGAGAGTCAGCTGCTAAATAATAGCTTAATTATGATATATATTACCAAGAAGTGTAAAAGTTGCAAGAACATAAACAGGAGAATCTGTTATTGTAGGAAGAACTTTGATGGTGCATTTGTTAAGTTCTCTGCTACTAACTAAAATGTTGGTGGTTCAAACCCTCTAAGGGAGAAAGATGTGGCTGTTGTGACTGCTTAGTCAATTCTGACTCAAGGTGACTTCACATTGAGTTTTCAAGGAGACTGCCCATCTTACTCATTGCACACCACACCACTACAGCTCCACTAATAAAAACTGCAGGCTTGAAAACCCTATGAGGCATTTCTACTCTGTCCTCCAAGGTCACTTTGAATCAGCATATACTGGAAGACACACACAATCATACCAATGGAGAGAATCAGGAACAATATTCTGAGGCAAACAATGCACAGGTTTCGGCCTGGTCGATGAGTAGTAGCCAGTCAGGTGAAAGGGAAACAAGAATATTTCAGGAAAAGTGAGCACAGAGAGGAAAGATTTGAAGTCAGAAGTCAGGTATCAAGGGCTTGAAAGGCAGCCAGTGGCGCTGTCGGGTAGAGACAGGGGTAGAGTAGAGGGCCTGATCATCTTCCAGATGATGTCAAGTATTCTGATCTTTATTGTAAGAATAATAAATAACCAAAAAGATTTTAAGCAAACAGATCTTGTGATCATAATAGCGTATTTTAGAGGTCATATATGCATGCTTCCAGGTGAATGAATAAAAGTGGGAAATGGATAAAATGAAATCAGATTGCTATTAGGTGCCATCAAGTGGGTTCTGACTCACAGTGAGCCTACATACAGACAACAGAACAAAATGCTGCCCAGTCCTGGGCCACCCTCACAATCACTGTTGTGCCTGAGCTTACTGTTGCAGCCTGGGCCATCTTGTTGAGAGACATTCTGCTTTACTTTAGCAAGCATGATGTCCTTCTCCAAACACTAGCCCCTCCTTGACAACACAAACTATGTGAGATTAAGTCTCTCCATCCTAGCTCTCAAGGAGCATTCTGGCTGTATTTTGTGCAAGACAGATTTGTTAGTTCTTTTGGCAGTCTGTGGTATAGTCAATATTCTTTGGAAACACAATTCAAAGGTATCAATTCTTTTTCAGTCTTCAATATTCATTGTTCAACTTTCATATGTATATAAGGTGACTGAAAAAGTCAGGCATATCTTAGCCCTTAAAGTAACGTCCTTGCTCTTTAAGCACTTAAGAGTTATTTTGTGGCAAATCTATGTCATTTGATTTCCTGAAATCAGGTGGTTGTTGTTGTTGTTAGGTACCACTGAGTATGACTCACAGTGACCCTATGAATCATGGATCTGAACACTGTCCTATCCTGTGCCATCTTCACAATTTCTGACACACACTTCCTGCAGCAGTCACTTTGTCAATCCACCTGGTTGAGGGCTTTCCCCTCCCACCTTTCCAAACATCTTGTCTCTCTCCAAGGAATAACCCCCCATAGCAACATGCCTTTAGTATATGGGGTGAAATCAAGTAAGCAGGTGGAAAAAAGTGGTGCTTTGTAGTGGGTTGAAGACAATAAATATGGACAGAAGTTATGTGCCGTCGAGTTGACTCTGACCCATAGCAACCCTACGCACAATAGCTCTGAACCCTGCTCTATCCTGAGCCAGTCTCCCAGCCTCTGACACATCTACCCTCATTACCCCAGTTACTGTGTCAATCCATCGTATCCAGGGTTTGCCTCTTTTGCGCTGTCCTTCCACCCTTCCAAGCATGATGTTCTTCTCCAAGGACTAGTCTCTCCTGGATTGTTGCTATATGCTGTTGAGTCATCTGCGACTCATAGTGACCTATAACAGCCCTAAACCTGGATACATGCCCTACATATGTGAGGCATAGTCTCAATATCCTTGCCTCCAAGAAGCATCATGGTTTCACTCTCTCAAGGACACACCTGTTTGTTCTCTTGGTAGTCCATTGGTACGTTAAGTATTCTTCTCCAGTACAACTCAAAGACATCAATTCTTCTGCCATCTTTGGTTATTGTCCAGCTTTCTGGTGCATAGCAAGTAATTGCAAAGATCATGGCCTTAGTCTTAGACTGACTTCTTGCTCTCCAGTTTTCTGGAGAGGTCCCTGACAGAAGATTTTCCTCATGTAATTCGTCTTTTGATTTCCTGACTGCTGGTGCCATGAATGTTGATTGTGGAATCAAGCAAGCTAGACTCGAGATGTTTTCACTTAGTAGTATCAACAAGATTTGAAGTGAGTTAAAAGGAGTTAAAATCTATTTTAGCAGTCTAAAACTGGGAATATTAAAAAGTATGGATCTGGGAATACAAAAGACTGATCATGAATTCTTATTTAAACTTGGAAACTTTGAGGTTTCTGTCATACAACTAAAACTCAAATATATTGCCACCGAATCAGAAGTGACTCATAGCTGACTCTCCATCAACTTTTCAGAGGCTATAAATCACATGGAAGAAGACTGTCCATCTTTCTCTTTCCAAGTGGCTGATAGATTTGAACCACCAGAGAGGTGCCATTGCCGGGCTGGCAGAGCAACCCCAAGAGAAAATAAAGAATAAAAGCCTAGAGTTTAGGAATAAATTACTCAATGAAATGGATTGACCATAACTACAACAATGGGCTCAAATTATTTTGAGGATGACAAAGTACCAGGCAGTCTTTCACTGTGTTATAAATGGTGCTGTTGTAAGGGAGCTCTGGTGGCCTAGTGGCAAGATGCTGCACTGCAATCCGAGAGGTATGCGGTTCAAATCCACCAGATGCTGTGCTGGAGAAGGAGGGGGCAATCTCCTCCTGTACCAGTCAGATCTGATTTGACAGTACACGTAAAAATAAAACAATTTAAAAAAATGAAAAAAAAATGGTGCTGTTGTGAATCTGAACAACAGTTTAGTAAAGAGGCCTAGATAGTGGTACTAATTTATGATCCATTTGCATATATATAGCATTTTAAGATTTGGGAATAGATGAGGCCATCTAGAGAGATAATATTTTTATACCAGTTTATTTACAAAATTCAAATACACCAGATCACTGTTTTTCACACCACATCATTCCCATTTCCCGCATCCCCCACTCATCAAATTGTACAACCCCATGATATTCCCCCCCATCCTCACCAATCTGCTTCCACCCCCACCCTTGGATCCTCATACTCATTCTACAATTATGGTTTTATACAGTATTTGTCCTTGTGAGACTGAGTTAGTTCACTCAGCATAATGTTCTTCAGTCCCTCTCAAGTTAGGTAATAGTTGTATATTGGTTTACAAACAAAGTTTATAAAGTTCATATAAATTGTTTTTCACACTGGACCTTTTCCCCTTTCTTTTACCAATCCCTCCCTCCACCCATCAAATTGTGCAACCTTATGTTTAAGCGCCACTCCCTCTGTTAGATCCTTGTACACGCTCTCCAATAATGGTGCTATACAGAATTTGTCTATGGAAGACTGAGTTAGTTCACTTATCATAATGCTCTCCAGTCCCTCCCATGTTAGGTAGCAAATTACAAAATCATTACTCCTATGTGCTGTATAGTATTCCATTGTGTGAATGTACCAAAATGTCTTAATACATTCCATTGTGGTTGGGCATTTGTGCTGTGTCCATGTTCTTGCTATGGTGAATAATGCTGCTATGAATATTGCTGTACAAATCTCTGTGCCTCACACACAGATACCACAGGAGAGTGGATGGACCACAGTAACAATATTTATTTTGATGAGAGGTGGGGCAAGGTGGGGAAAAAATGTGACTCAGACCTTGGAGAAATTTCAGTATTGGAAGGTCAGGATCTGCAGTATAAAAGAGCAGGTTTTTCTACTTTTGAGGGGGAATTTCTCTAAGAAGCTTTAAATGTAACTCTTCTATATACCACTCAGTTTTATATAACAGCTGAGCTCAAATCTGGTAAGTGGTATTCAAAGGCAAGCCAAATTAACTTCTTGCTGTTGTTGTTGTTATATGCCATTGAGTCATTTGCGACTCACAGCGACCCTATACACAACAGCCCTAAACCCTGCTCTAT
>NW_006399755.1:28081578-28087580 GCF_000299155.1 Elephantulus edwardii
GTTCCACAATCAGCCCCCGGCCTAGTTTTCAAAGCTGATATTGAGCTTCTCCAGCGGTTCCTTCCACAGATGTAGTCGATCTGATTCCTATGCATCCCATAGGAAAGTTATTAATATATAATTTAGGAGTCTCTCTACAAGCCAAAGTACTGAGAATTTGGTTAGGTTTTATATAAGTCAAGGAACAATCAATCAGCAGTTCTGTGAAAGGCTTGAATGATTTCTCACTTATATTTACAATTATATATAAATAAGAAGTCGGTTGAATCCTGGAAAGACCAGTGTAGCATAGCAGCAGACATTTGATTTTCAACTGCAGTATCCATTTACTTTCACTCTTTCAAAACATAATTGTAATGATTCAAAGAAATATGTTTATCATAGGATATTAATCTCTGATGTTGTTGTTATTATGTGCCATCAAGTTGCTTACGACTCATAGAGACCCCTATGTACAAGAGCTCAAAATGCCGTTCTATACTGTGCCAACCTAGCCATCTCAAATGCACTTATTCCTACCGCTCCAGTCACAGAATTGATCCATCTCATCGAAGGTCTTCCTCTCCTTCACCACCCCTCCACTCTGTCAAACATGACGTCCCTATCCAAGGGCCAGTCCCTCCTTGCAACATGCCCAAAATATGTCAGATGAAGCTTCAGAATCCTTGACTCCAAAGAGACTTCCAGCCTCACCCTCTCCAGGACAAACCTGTTTGTTCTCCTAGCAGTCCATGGTATATTCAACATTCTTTTCCAGCACCACAGCTCAAAAGCATCAATTCTCTTTCTATCAACCCTATTCACTGTCCAACTCTCT
Source organism: Elephantulus edwardii (assembly GCF_000299155.1). NCBI lineage: Eukaryota > Metazoa > Chordata > Mammalia > Macroscelidea > Macroscelididae > Elephantulus > Elephantulus edwardii. The sequence continues at coordinate 28,082,396 of NW_006399755.1, forward strand.
GATGCATAGCACATAATTGCAAAGACTATAGCCCGGATCAGGTGCACTTTAGTCTCCAGTCTGACATCGTTGCTCTTCAGTACTCTTGAGAGGTCCCTCACAGCTGACTTTCCCAATGCAATTCGTCTCTTGATTTCCTGGCTGCTGTTACCAAGAGTGTTGATTGTGGAGCCAAGTAAACTAAAACTGTTAACTATCTGAATCTCTTCACCATCCATACTGATACTGCCAATTGGCCCAGTGGTGAGAATCTTTGTTTTCTTGATATTGAGCTTTAGTCCATATAGGAGGCTTCAGTCCTTGATCTTCTGCAGCAAGTGCTTCAGGTCCTCCTCAGTTTCAGTAAACAGGGTTGTGTCGTCTGCATAACGTAGGTTATGCCAAAAGTGTGTGAGACAAAGCTTCACCATCCTTGCCTCTAAGGAGCACTCTGGTTGCATAGACTAATATATACAGAATTTATAAAGGAAACATACTGGATGATGAAGTAAGTGAGCTAATGGCATTAGTCTTTTAAAAGTCACAAAGAAGAATTACATGACTCATACAAAAATGGACTGCCAAAATGACCAAAAAAAAGTAATAACAACACATAGACAAAACTTAAAGGTACTAACATAGCATACAATAAAAGCATATATTATATTGTAAAGAAACACAATTTTAACTTTCTATCTGCAAGGTCAAGGTATAACATACTTGTTTATATTGAGGAATATTTGAATAGTCTTCAATTTAGGACTAGAACAGTCCACACTAAATCCCTTAACTAATCTAAGAATCCTATTAAGCCTGAAAGACAGTCTATTAGTGACAGATAATAGCCTATAAATAAAAAATTACCTGATGGCAAATAACTAATTGATGATTCCACATTATGATGGTTAATGTGTGTTAACTTAGCCACGGCATGCTGCAGAAAGTAAGTATCCTTTGTGTTGTAAATTCTACCATCTATGATGTTAATGAGGCAGTATTAAAATCAGATCTGACAAAGTATGATCAGTTCTATCTAATTAAGGGGTTTTTCTCAGTAGTGGTTTTCCTGAATGGTCTATGTTGCACTCTGGAAAAAAGCTTCCTGTTTGATCTACATCTGGCTCTCTGGCTTGGAGTCTCTAGACTTGAACCAGTGACCTGCCATACTAGCTAACTTTGGATTTGTCAGCTATCTGCCACCTTTCTCTCTCCTTGGATGACATTAGGATGTGTTAGCCTCTGAAGGTGGCAGCCTACAAAGCCAGTAGCCCAAAAGCCTTCCTGTTTGCTGATGAGTTGGACTCATTAGCCTCACCAGATGCCTCTCTCTTGAGTTCTGACAATTAGACCTGGGACTTGCCAGACTCTATAAAGATGTGAGTCATTTCCTTAAAATAAGTATCAATCACTCTCACTTTGTTGTTGTTAGATGCCATAAAGTGACTCTGCGAAGAACAGATATAGATCCTGTCCTATCCTGTGCCATCTTATCATCTCTGATACACTTGAGTCCACTGTGCAGTCAGCATGTCAATCCACTTGGCTGGATTCTTTCTCTCTTTAGCTGACTCTCCACCCTTCCAGTATGATATCCTTTTCCAATGAATAGTCTCTCCTAGCAACATGTTGGAAGTAGGAGAGATGAAGTTTTATCATCCTTGCCTCTAAATTGGGAGCTGAATAAGGGATTGAGCGGTTAACCCCAAACCAGGCAGCTCAAACCCACCAGCTGCTCTGTGGGAGGAAGATGGGCAATCTCCTTCTGTGCAATTTACAGCCTCTGAAAACCCACTGGAGGGTCAGCTATGGGTTGGTTCCAACTCAACAGCATTGAATAACACATATATATAAAGGTGCCATTGGTTTTGTTTCTCTAGAGAACCCAGTCTAAGATATACACGAATCCAAAGTAATGCTGACTGATACTGCAAATGTATCATTTAATCTATTTAAGCTTGAATCATAGAGACTTCCTAGCTGCAGAGATAGTTTATAATATTTTTATTTGTAATTTACTAAAATAACTAATTCATAAAAGCAATAGGAAATAATTCAATGTGCATTCTATATGTAGCTATAAATTATTCAGGTGCTTAAAACTTTCATTTGAATAAAAATTAATGCATATCTGAAGGCAGTGATTCTGAAATTAAGTTTGTCCTGTGCCAAAATAATAATAGTTTCTGAAACCATATTTCAGTGTCAAGTGGTTATTCATGAGGTTATATGTAGAAAGGATTGATATATGATAAATTAGACTTTTTCTTTAGAATTCATTTTTGGAATCTTCTATAAAGGATATCAGTCTGAATTAATTTATATGAATATTTGATATGTAAAATATTAATATTTTAAATGGCAAAAAGATAAGATTTTTTAAAATAAAATTGTGAAGAACATTTTTCAAGAGATAATGAATGGCTCTGTTACCTATTTCATCAAAGTTCTTGATTCTTTGCTGGATTCTTTGTAGGTTGGGAAGCTCTCTCAGTATAAATTGAAACTGGTCACGCAGTGAATTGCCCTATAGCAAATTATGCTGCTAAGTGAAAGGTCAGGGATCTCTAGCAGTTCAAATCCACCAGTGGTTCCTCAGAAGATAGATGGGAAATTGCTATTTAGAGCCTCAGATGCCCAGGGGAGGGCCACCATGAGCCAGCACTGAATAAACAGCAGTGAGTGAGTGAGTGAGTGAGTGAGTGAGTGAGTGTAGCAGGCTGAATAAGAAACACCAAAATGTATTCATAATCAAATCCTTGAAGTCTGTGAATGGTACCCTCTATGACCATTGTTCTGTTGGAATGACTAACTCTTTCAGCTATAATGTCAGCCATAATGTATTATGGTCCACACAGTTAAATGCTTATATATAGTCAATAAAACATAGATAAACATCTTTCTTGTATTATCTGCTTGTAGCCATGATCCAATATCAGTAACAATATCTCTTATTCCATGGCCTCTTTTGAATCCAGCTTCCATTCTGGCAGTACTTGTGGATGTACTGTTCTAGTAATTTTAAAATAATCTTCAGTGAGATATTGATATTGCTCAATAATATTCATATTATCTTAGCTAGTATTTTTTTAAAAACAAACACAGGTATGGATCTCTTCAAGGTAGTTGTCCAAACAGCTGCCTTCCAAATTTCTTCGCATAGACTAGTGATCCTATCTTAGGCTGCACCTATTTATTGAGACACTTCAATTGATAATCTGTTAATTCCTGCAGTGCTGGTCTCTCTTTCCCAACTTCTGTCCCTTAAAGCCTGAACATCTTCTCTTAGTACCATTAGTTCTTGATCACATGCTGCTTCCTAAAATGGTTCACTGTCGACCAGTTCTTTAAGGTACAGTGACTCTCTCTACTCATCTACCTCAATTATGTTATGAACGCCATTTACTGTTTTGCCCCTCAAGTCCCTCAAATGTGAAGCCCATGGCTTGAATTTTTCTTAGTTCTTTTGAGAAATGCTGAATGTATTCTTCCTTTTGATTTTCTAAGTCCAGGCTTTTGCACTTTTCATTATTAATTGTCTTCTCAAGCTTCCTTTTGAAATAATCTGTTCAGCTCTTTTATTTCATTACTTCTTTTTGCCTCAACTTTTAATATTCTAGGCTAAACTTTAGAGTATCATCTGACATTTATTTTGATCTTTTCTTTCAGTCCTATTTCTGAATGACCTTTTGATTTCTTTATATATGATGTCCTCCCACAACTGATCATTGGTGTTCAATGCAGCAAATCTATTTATTCTAAAAAGGGTATCTGTAAGTTCAGGTGAGAAATTCAAAGTAGCAGACAAGTAGGAGCTGAAATTGTGAGAAAGTTTAAAATGCTGATATTGGCAAACAGGAAAAATGGCATTTATTTTACATGTGGACATATGCCTCAACAAGATGAATGAACTTAAATTGACCTTTAAAAAATTAACAATCTAATCTTCAATTGTAAAAAAATAAAACTAAGATTATGTGTAAACTATGAATACTTATAAAATGTTTCTAAAATTGAACTTTTAAAAATTATGTTGACCACAGACCTAATATATAGGTCTTCAAGATTCTGTTGTTCACTAGGAGTTGAACTTGACAACACCTAACAACAACCATCATATATATTTTCAGGAGCATACAGCTTTGTTTTGGTTACAAAAAGCTGAGTATTTTTAAAGTAGTTTCATTTCTAATTTATATACTTAAAGTACAAACTGACACTGGTCAAAATTCGGCAGAATGTGAATTGTACATACAACATATATTTTTCATCTTCCTTAGGCAATATTAACGAGTTGCCTTAAAGTTGATTCTAACTTTTGTTGGCCCCATTCCAACTTGCAGTATGTCAAATCAGAAATGCGTTCCATAGGTTTTTTCTTTTTTAAAATGAATTTTCATTCTCTTCCCATTACTATTAAACCTCTAAGACTTATTATATCTGCGTGAAGTCACAAATATGTCTATTCACAGCACACATGTTACTGTTTCATCGCTATTCACTGAGAATGCACAGGGTCTAAGGCAATACTCAATACTAAGCTAACAAGCATAGGCACTTCAAAGCAACCAACTTGAAGGCAAAGCAAGGGGTAAAGCTTCTTAAGTTTTTCGCAGCCACTCCTTGTTCCTGGATCCCAAATTATCCTTTCATATACCTGATCCATCACTCCTAAATCAATTTAATTTAACTAAATCATTGTATGTTTCCTTTTCTCATCAAGTGAGGCTGAAAAAAGGTAGGCTTTATAATACTAAATGAAATTAGCAGGGCTATCTGTATATGTCCTTATATTTATAACTTTATTTAAATATAATTAAAGTATACCCTTTTAGAAGCAAATTTAGTATCCAATCAGTCTTAGTCTCTCTCTAATGAATAATAAAAATATATGCTCACCCTCTGGTGGCCAAAATCAGAAATACATTTCTATTTTCCTGGATTATACTCAAACTATAATTAGTGTGGTGTATTAAATTTCTGTTTCATATTTAACCCACACCAGAAATGGATCCCGAAGGCCACTAACTTTTTCCTTTTACAAGTCTATTCCAATATCTAGTGGAAAAATCAATAAAATTATTAAGTAATTTTAAAGTTCTAATATATTTAATATAAGAAAAGAGAAGGGAATAAAAGGTATCCAAATAGGCAACGAGGAGGTAAAATTATCCCTCTATGCTGATGACATGATAGTATACTTAGAAAA
>NW_006399755.1:28089860-28111499 GCF_000299155.1 Elephantulus edwardii
CTAATCTAGTCTATTCTCTTCCTATTTAAAACTGCACATTATAGTCAGTGGAAAAATGAAATTAGTTTCATTTTGTTTTAGTTGGTTAAAGAAATGAAAAACAAAGGCTAGGTAAATGGAATTTAGTAATAGATTTTTAAATTTTTATGTACTAATTTTAATTTATAAATATCCTTAAAATCAGGAATATTATACTGTATTTAAGTTTGTTTATTTACATTTTATGCCTACTTTACCATCCAACACATATTTATTCCACATTTTTTATACTTTCTCTGACAAATGTGGGGGTTACAATTATTTCTGCTTTTACCTTTGTGAGGAATACAAATAATGCAGCATAATGAGTGCATGTATATACCAAGTGGTATGAGGCAAGGATTCTTGGGGGAAAAAGTTATAAATTTGCTGAGAAATGGGGTAAGAGAAAAGGGGTATAACGCTACGTTGTTGTTGATGCTGCTGTTGTTAAGTGCTGTCGAGTCGTAGACGATTCATAGTGACCCTATGAACGAAAGACCCAAACACTTGAATAATTTTAGTCGTTTCTCTACGTTCATAGAGTTTCCAGGGGCAAACCATTTTGGAAGTGGATGCCACTCCTCCTTCCAAGCTTGATTTAATCGGGAAGCTCCACTAAACACTGTCCGTCATGGGTAACCATTATCGTATTTGCCACATTAGTGTCACAGTGTTCAGCATCACAGAAACCACGAGTTACCTCTGTACAGCAAATGGGCAGACCAGTGCTATCCCACTTAGAAGGATGTTTGACCAAAAAAAATTAAAACCAGGCCTGAAGGCCACAGATTAAAATCACCTACCTTTCTACAGTAATCCTTCTTGTTGTTGTTGTTTGTGTACCACAGAGTCGGAACTGACCCATAGCCGACCCTCCAGTGGGTTTTCAGAGGCAGTTAATCACACGGGAGGAGTCTGCCCATCCTACTCCCGTGGAGCACCTTGTGGCCTCAAACCACATGCCTTCGGGATTGCAGCGCAGCTTCTTGCCGCTAAGGCCACCAGACCTCCCTTAGAAAATTATTTACAGACTCCAAAAATGTAATTAAATTTGTATTCATTATTTAGGTGATTCCTTTGAGTTTTCATTCACTATAAAAATAATTGTATATTCCTCTTCTCTACTAATTAGAAAAATAGAACTGTTAACACAGAATACCCCTGAAAGTGAGTGCTCATTGCTGTGGAGTAGGAATGGACTTACAGCTGACCCTTTAGCAGATTTTCAGAGGCTGTAAAGTGCACAGGGGGAGAATGCCCATTTTTCTGCTAGTGGATTCAGACCACCAGAACTCCCTATTAAACACATGGTGAATTAAACATATAGTGATATTACTATTTTTGCATTTAAATTAATATTTTCTTTCAGATTTTATTTTAATTAGTAAGATAAACCAACAGTGAATAGGAATTTGTAGGGTTTATTGAATATTAATATTTTTTAAAGTTTGTCATTTCATTTGGAATTACTAAACAAATTGTGTTTAAATTTCCCCAGTTCAACTTAAAAAGGTCATACACTACTGCATTGAAACAGATGAGGGGGAGAACTGTTTAGAAGGGATATATGATTAGATAGTATTGTTATGACATGAGTTCAGAACAAAGTAGTATAGTGGAGTGGACTTGGAGGGCGGGATTGAATAACAAAGAATTTTTTTCTTTTACTTTTCAAAAAGAAAAGTAAATTGGGGGAGGGGTTGGCAGGGAGAAAAGTGCAACAGTGAATGAATGGAAATCCAAAGTCTATGTAAACTTTCATTAAAATAAAAAAAGTTTAAAAAAGGTCATACATTAAAAAGCAGTATTTGTATTTTAATAATAAATTGTACAATATGGAAATAAATGCTTACAAACTACATTATTATTTATGTACATCAGTTAAGTTGATTAGTATGTAATTGGTAAGTAGATAATGGAATAAAACTAAAATAAGCTTAGTTTGATAATTCCAAATTAAATTATTTCCTAAATGCAATATTTAAGATACAAGAGAATACGCACAATTATATACCCATTCTTCTTGTTCATTCAGAGGCATTACATGTTGACAAACCTGCATATAAAAACAGAAAGCTTTAACTTTTATATATCTTGTCATTTTTGGATAATTTTTCAGTAAGACATTTCTAGATCCTGTATAAAAAATAACTATACATATAAAATCCTGTAATATTTGACATTAGCAGTAACTCAATATATGATCTGATGTCTAAGCGGACATCTTAAATCAAATTCTACCTTGATTTGTTGTTGTTATATACTGTCAAATCGGCACCAACTAATAGCTCACTCTCCAGTGAGTTTTCAGAGGCAGTAAGACCAACAGGAGGAAAATGTACATCTTTCTCCCAAGAAACTGCTGCGGAGTTGGCAGCATAAATCCTTACATTGAGTCACTAGACTCAAGGAGTGTGTAGGAGTCAGTGGCATAATAGTTGTTAAAGCTTTTGGCTGCTAAACCTAAACGTCAGAGAATCAAGCCCATTAGGCGCTCCACCAGAGAAAAGTGTGGCAATATATATTCCTAGAGATATACAATCATTAAAATCCTACAATGTAGTTTCACTCTGTCCAGTAGAGACACTATGAGTTGGTATCAACTTGATAGCGGTGGGTTGGTTTAAATGGAAGAAGGAGTAGCATCCACTTCCTAAACAACATACCTCTGGAAACTCTACGAACTTTGATAAATGTGGATAGTTATAGAAGGGCTTCAGGTCTTTTGTTCATAGGGTCCCTATGAGTCATGCTCAACTAGAAGGTAATAAACAACACAACAATATAAAGATGAGTAGTGGAAAAAGGAGTAGAACGTCCTTTCCTTTTACTAAAGTTAGAGCATTTTTTAAAATCCTAACTGGAAAAATAAAAGAGATATACTTTTTTCTTAATTTTTTAATTAGTTTGCTTACAAAGTTCACATTGTGTTTCATATAACATCTTTTATCTTGCCCTAGAATGTTTTAAATTTCCAAGCTCTGTTAGGAAGAAAAAGACAAACTCCATCTAAAGGCTTGTGGTTTGGCTCTACCAGCTGTTTCGAGAGAGAAAGATGGACAGTCTCCTCCTGTGGAATTTACTGACTCTGAAAACCTGCTGGAGGGTCAGTCAATTCTGACTGGATGGTATAAAACAACAGAAGAAAAAAGGGATAAAAATAGATCCCACACCTCCATCTTTCCCCCTGTTTTAGAATGGATTCAGGATCTCTGCCTCTGAATTCCTAGCCAAACTAGAACTACAACTCTTACTGGCTCTTTCTTGAGTTAGTTAACAAAAACTCAGAAGCATTTTCTCTCTCAGGTTATTCTGGAACTCTTAACAGGGTATTGTTTTTATTGTATACCATAAAGTTGAGTCTTACTCATCAGTTTTGTATGATGGTACTATGCAGTAGAGTTTCCTAGTCTGTAATTTTCATAGGAGTCTATGTTTTTTATTCTGTGGAGCAGCAAGTGAATTTGAATTTCTGACCCTTTAGTAAGCAGGTAAACAATCCATCAGAGCACCATTAGGGCTCCTCCTCTTCATGTTTCTACTACTATTGACACATCTTTGTATTTCTGTATAATGTTCAAAATGCTTCTATACATACAATCTTATTTTTAACTTTACATTAACCTTGTGAAGTACATAAAGCTAGTGATATAATCTTAATTTTACATTTCAAGAAACTGGAAGAGAGTGGTTAAGTGAATTTCCCAGAGTTAGTCAATCAAATTGTAATAAAACTTGAGTTTCCTATCTATACGTTGCTGCTGTTGTTAGGTGCCGTCGACTTGGTTTCAACTCATGGTGATAATACTAGTATAAGTATCATTAGTGGTTCAGATAATTACACATAAAATAGCTTTCCACTTCATTTCATATCTACATGCTTATTTATAACATAATAGTAAAAAATATTTTTGCAAAGACAAAACTGAAAGGCTTTAATTAGAAAGTAATATATTACCATTGTGGATTTTGGTGCCACTTCTACTGCAAATATGTTCAGTCCTCTGTTGTTTATGCAGTTTTTACTTAGTTCATTGTTGATGTGAATAATCACTTTATTTTCTGACTATAAAAAAAGAATAATAACTTGCTAGTCCTTACTTTAACACAAATACTATCTTAAGAATAAACTTTGGCCTAATCATATATTCCTTTTAAACAATTCTTTCCTTCATCTATCCCAGTGCAATGTTCATTATTTATCCCATTTTCTCAGTTTCTCCCCAACCCACAGGTCAGTCCTGTTTTAAAATAGTGGTGTTATGCAATATTTATCCTTTGGTAACTGAGATACTTCACTCAGCATAGTATCCTCCAGGGTTATCATCCAGAATAAGAGGTGCATAGCAAAGTGGATGCGATGAGGATTTGGAGGGCAGGGAAGAAATTATGCAACAATGAATGAATATTTTGGGGAAATAATGAACTAGGGAGGTAGAGAGGAAAATATGTAATAATGAATGAAAATTCAACTTTTCTGTTAACTTGTTAAAATCACAATTAAAAAAAAAGGAAAATTGGATAGACTAAAAATAAAGTAGAAGGATATTATTTGAATGTAAAAAAAAAGCTTTAGAATTCTCTTTTAATATCATAGAGTCTCCTACAAATTTGTACACTCAAATTGGATCCTCCTCCAACTTTTTAACTGTAATTTTTTCCTCTTTTCATTCTTTTAGATCTGTTACCAATTATATAAGCTTTTTCTTTCATATGTGACTTAGGGTCACTTCTAAATACATATTCCCAGTTCATATTGATAATAGAAATATATCACCTCATCCTTGGTGCACAGCAACAGTTTCTATTGCTTTTACTCTATCTTTAGTTCTTTCATTCTCTAATCAACCTTCATTTCATCCTTCAAATAATATGTCTAAAATATCCATTTTATTGTGTTAGTAGTCCACTCTTTCTTTAAGCATAAATCTATTTAGTACCAATTATGTCAGCATTGTTCTAAGCTTGCAAGACAGTGAGACCCTCCAGGATAACGTTAGCTCACAGTTCAGAGGAATTAGACAAATAAAATGACAAAATATTTTGTAAACTCCTGCGGTGGTCACATGATTCTACAGAAACATAGAAAATTAACATTAATTCAGAATGAGATAGCAAAGGAAATTTTCTAGGAGTGACACTATTACAGAATTGTTAAGAAGAGAAATGAGAAGAAAAGCTGATGAATGGGAGAAATATAGTAATCAAATCCCCTTCCAAAGAATCTGTAATTCCTCTTTAATGATGAGTATTTACACCAACTTTTATAATCTGAAGTTGATTGAATTTGAATGATTTGAAACTGATTAAAATTTAAATGAAATCAGGATGCATTAATAATAATTGGTGTCTAGGATACAGAAGTTGTGTACAAAGGTCTGGTATTTAGAAATTATGGTCTTGGTGATAGAAATGATGCTTGAGATCACATAAGAGAATTCTGCACGATGAGGATTTATTCATTGCAAACACTTTGAAAAAACCACACCAAACAAGTGGAAACTACACACATGAACATCACTGATGGATTATACAAGAATCAGACTGACTACATCTGTGGAAAGAGACACTGGGAAAGCTCAGTATCAACAGTCAAAACCAGGTCAGGGGTCGGCTGTGGAACAAACCATCAAGTACTTATATCCAATTCCAAACTGACTAAAGAAACTTAAGACCATGAGGACCAAAATATGACCTTGAGTGTATCCTAACTGAATTAAAAAAGAATCTTAAGACTAGATTTGAAGCACTGAACACTAAAGACAGAACAGATGAGTTCTGGGATAACATCAAGGACACTACCCATGAAGCAAGCAAATGGTAATTATAAATTCAGGGGGGAAAAGAAAAGACCAAAATGGATGCCAGAAGACTCTGAAACTTGTACTGGGAGGAAAAATACTCCAAAAAAACGGAAACAAAAACCAGAAGGAATGCTGAGGTAAGAGAGCTGAACAAAAGATTTCAAAGGGCAGCTTGAGAAGACAAAGTAAAGTAATATAATAAAATGTGCAATAGAGCTGGAGTTAGAAAACCAAAAAAGAAGAACATGTTTGCCATTTGTCAAGCTGAAAGAACAAGGAACAAATTCAAACCTTAAGTAGCAACACTAATACATTCAATGGGCTAAATCTTGAATGATGTTGGAAGCATAAAAATAAAATAGAAGGAATAAAGAATCACTGTACCAAAAAGAATCCAGGAAGTAGCATATGATCAAGAACCAATACTACTGAAGGAAGAAGTTCAGGCTACATTAGAGATATTGGCAAAAAAAACAAATTCACAGGAACTGATGGAATACCAGTTGAGATATTTTAGGAAACAAATGTAACCCTGCACGTACTACTAGTATTTGCCAATAAATAGGGAAAACAGCTACCTGGACTATTGACTGGAAGAAGTCCATATTTGTTCCCATTCCCAAACAAAGGTGATCCAACAGAATGTGAAAATTATCAAACAATAGCATTGTTATCACATGTAAGCAAAATTTTGTTGAAGATTATTAAAATATGGCTAGAACAGTACATTGACAGAAAACTGCCAGAAATATGAGCTGGATTCAGAAGAGGTCATGGCACAAAGGATATCATTGTTGACATCAAGTGGATCTTGGCTAAAATCAGGGAATTTTTTTTTAAGTTTACTTGTGCTTTATTGATTATAAAGAGGTATTTGATTATGTGGATCATAAAAAATTATGGCTAACATTGAGAATCTCACAACCCTTACTTGTGCCAATGAAAAACCTCTACATAGACCAAGAAGCAAAAAAGAGAAAGACCCTCTATGAAGAGGACTGACAAAGTGACTGCTGCATTCTGAGTGTGTCAGAAATTGTGAGTTGTGTTGGAGAAGAGCACTGAACATTCCATGGATGGCCAAACAAACTAATAGATATGTCTTGGGGAGGGTTCAGCCAGAGTGCTCTTTGGAGGCAAGGATCATGAGGCTTCACCTTACATCCATCAGGCATGTTGCTAGGATGGGCTCTTCCTTGGAGAGGGACATGATACTTGGAAAGATGGTTGACCTGAAGTTTAAGGCTAACAAGAATATGTTTCACTCAAGAATTAAAAGAAGTACTACAGTCCTAAAATTCCAGTCATCATGTATTGTTGTTTGTTAGGTGCCATGAAGTCAAGCACAACTCACAGAGACCCTATGAACAAAAGATCTGAAGCACTATTCTCATATTTTCTGACACACAAGAGGCCATTGTAGCAGTCACCATGTCAATCCACCTGGATGAGGGTCTCCCTCTCCTTTGCTGACCCTCCATCTTCTCCAGAACCACAACCAAAGACTTCTTCTTTTGTCAATATTAGTTATTGTCCAGCTTTCTGATGGACGGAAAGTAATTGCAATGACCATGGCCTGAATCAGGGCCACTTTAATCTCTAGACAGATATCCTTGCTCTTCAGCTCTCAAAAGAAGTCCCTGACAGCAGATTTCCCTAAGACAATCTGTCTTTTAATTTCTTTACTGCCGGTGTCAAGAATGTTGATTGTGGAACTGAGTAAGCTGAAATTGTTAGCAATCTCTTCTCCATCAATCATGATGCTACCAATTGTTCGTTCGCTTGGCCATCCATGGAATGTCCACTGCTCTTCTGCAACACAACTCAAAGGCATCAAATTTTTTTCTTTCTTCTGTTATCCTTATTCATTGTCCAGGTCTCTGATGTATAGCTAGTAATCAGAAAGACTATGGCCTGAATCAGATGCACTTTAGTCCTTAAACTGACATCACTACTCCTCAATATTTTGGAAAGGTCCCTGCAGATTTTCCCAGAGCAATGAATCTTCTTATTTTCTGACTTCTTGTACTAATGGTGTTAATTGTGAATCCAAGCAAGATGAAGCTGTATTAGGTTAGGTAAAAAATTGTTAGTTTCAAGAGAACTGGATATCTCTTCTTCTTCTTGATCTGTGTCATTGAGTCACCTGCTACTCATAGTGACCCTATGTACAACAGCTCTGAAGCCTGCCCTGTCCGGAGCCAGTCTCACTGACTCTGACACTCCTATTGCCCCAATTACTGTGTCAATCCATGTCAGCTGGAGTCTTCCTCTCCTGTGCTGTCCCTCCACCCTTCCAAGCATGATTTCCTTCTCTAAGGACTGGTCCCTCCTGGCCCAAAGTATGTGAGATGGAGCTTCAAAATCCTAGCCTCCAAGGGGAAACTTGGTTTCATCCTCTCCAAGACACACCTGTTTGTTTTCGTGGCAATCCATGGTATGTTCAAGACTCTTCTTTAGCACCACAATGCAAAGGCATCACTTCTTCTATCATCCTTAGTCACTGTCCAGCTCTCTGATGCATAGCAAGCGAAGACTATGGTCTGGATGGATCAGGTGTACTTTAGTCTCTAGTCTGACATCATTGCTTCTCAGCACTCTGGAGACAGCAGATATCCCTAGTGCAACTTGTCCTTTGATCTCCCGACTGCTGGTACCAAGAGTGTTGATTGTGGAGCTGAGCAAGCTGTAACTGTTAATAACCTCAATCTCTTCTCCATCTATTATGGTGCTACCAGTTGGCCCAGTGGAGAGAATGTTTGTCTTCTTGATAGTGCATTTTAATCCATACTGAAGATTACAGTCCTTGACCTTCTACAGCAAGCAATTCTTCAGTTTCAGGAAGCAATATTGTGTCATCTGCATGTAGGTTGTAGATGAGTCTTCCTCCAATCTTGACACCACATTCTTCCTCATAAAGCCCAGCCTCCCAAATGATCTGTTCTGCATATAGATTGAAAAAGTATGGAGACAGGATGCATCCCTGAAGTACTCCCTTCCTGATGTTGAACCATGCAGTGTTTCCCTGCTCTGTTCTGAGGACTGCTTCCTGGTCTAAGTATGCATAGGTTTCATATATCCACAAACAAGTGTTCTGGGATTCCCAGTCTCCTCAAAGTTAGCCACAATTTGTTGTGATCCACACAGTCAACACCCTTGCATAGTTAATGAAACACAGATAGGTACCTCTCTGGTATTCTGCTTTCTGTCAAGATCCATATTGATATTGGCGATAATGGCTCCAGTGACCGCTTCTAAACCCAGCTTGTATTTCTGGTAGTTCTCTTTCAATGTATTGTTACAGTTATTTCAAGAAGTATTTATGCAAGGTCTTCTGACCTTGTAATACCACTAAGTAACAGCTTATGGCCAAGCTAAAAATAACTGGCTTGATAAAAATAAGTCCTTGACAGCGGAATATACTCAACTATATAAAATTATGATAATCTATAGAATTTTATAAAGCTGGTATAAAAACTATACTAAATTTATTTGTTTATAATAATTATTTAAAATACAGTATTTCTCAGTTGAAATAGCTATGCACATGTTAATGTATTCAGTAATGAACGAAAACACTTTGTACCCAAATTATATTCTGTCTTCATAGATGTCCAAATACTTAATTTTTACAAAATTTTAAGAAAAAACAATTATCTTTAAGGCTTTAAAAATTGTATGTAAATATTATTATTATCTACAGTTTGAATTATAAACCAGAGGAGAAAGACAATTGCCTATTATAAACATCAGTAATGAAGTAGTACATTTAATTACCAGACAAGAATAGAGTAAAAATAAAGATGCAACACTGGCAATCATTATAAAGAAATATGAAAAAACTTATAATTGATACCTTGTTTTCAATAACTGATGTTATCCAGGTGTCACACTTGTAGGTATGAACAATTATATTTTCATAGCCATTCATTACTCTAGCATTGCCTTTATTAAGGACAGATTTACAAATAGCCTTTTCAAGTTGCCCACTGCATGCCTCCAGATGGACAGCTTTAATTTTTGGCTTGCATTTTTCTGCATAGATATCAATGATAAATGGACATGCCTGGCAGGGAAGAAAAAAACAAATCTTTGTTTAAGCTTTAAAAAAGAATTTAAAATAATTTAATTATTAATTTTAGAAGGTACACTATACCTCCTAGCTTATCCTTCTGATGAACATTTGGAGGAAAGTTTCAGTACTATGAATTGGACAGTAGTAAAACATGAAATTTTATTTCAGATTCTCATTGGATCTAGAATGTCTGAAGCCACTGAGGCTGATGAATTCCCCAAAGTATAATCTTTAAATTTTAAACCTAAAATGTACCCAAAAGTCTTCCTAAAACCAAATAATACTTTGATTTAACTTGAATATTATGCTCTTTGGAGAATTATATTAGAGCAAGTTGACAACATGAAGAAAGATTAGACAAGAACTTAGGGAACAGTGAGGTTTTTTCAATGGGGGAGAAAACTCAGAAAAGCAGGGCAAAAATGGCTGAACAACTAAAAAATACAATTAATGACAATGCCAGTGAATTCAGACATACAGAAATGAACTGGCATATATATTGGCTATGTATTCTCAACAACAAAATGAAATAAGCTGTTTTTAAAAACCACTACATTTTGACTCTCGATTACAGATTAACTAATTATGTTCATCAAAAAGAGAAGAGGACTATAATATCTAGCAAATTAGTAATATCTTCTGCCGTAGCAATTCCTCCATTTTGGTCAAAGCTAATGAAAGCCATAATCGTATTTATTATTCTTTATTAACAAAAAGGCTACACAGGTGATCTCTGGTGGCCTAGTGGCAAGAAGCTGCACTGCAATCCCAGAGGTGCGTGGTTTGAATCCACCAGATGCTCTGCTGGAGAAGGAGGCACAATCTCTTCCTGTACCAGTCAGATTCAATTAGACGGTACACACACACACACACACACACACACAAACACAAAAGAATAATAATTTTTTTAAATGGCTACAGAAAGCCACAGAGAGTTCTCAGGTGAATAATTCTGTCTACCAGAAACTTAATTTATATGTTGTTATGTACCATTGAGTTGAAAGTGATTCATAATTAACTATCCACTGGGCTGTCAGAGGCTGTAAAGAGCACAGGAAGAGATTGATGTAGTCAAGGATTTCATTTTACTTGGATTTATAATCAACATCCCATGGTAAAAAGAGTCAGGAAATAAAAAAGATGTGTTGCATTGGGCAAATCTACTGTAAAGGACTTCTCCAAAGTACTAGAATATCAGTTTAAAGACTAAGTTGTGCCATGATTCTTTTTTAACCGCTTTCCATGCATCTGAAAATCAAACAATTACTAAGCATAACTGAAGAAGAATTGATGCCTTTTAACTGTGGTGCTGGCAAAGAATGTATCATGGACTGCCAAAAGACAAGTCTGTCTTAGAGGAAGTGATAATAAAACTTCAAGATAGTGAAACTTTCTCACATCCTTTAGGAATTTTGACCAGTGGGGCCAGTCTTTGAAAAAAGATATTAAGCTGGGAAAGGTAGAGGGTCAGTGAAAGAGAAGAAAGCCTTGAACAAGACAGACCAACACAGTGACTGTACTAATGACAGATATTGTGAGACTAGTGCAGGATTGTTGCTGTTATGTGCTGCTGAGTCAACTACAGCTCCTGGTGACCAAATATAAAACAGCCCTGATGCCTGCCCTTTCATGAGCCAGTGTCACTGACTCTAGCACATCTAATCCCCATTGCCTCGGTTATTGTGTCAATCCATCTCATCCAGGGTCTTCCTGTCTTGCACTGTCCCTCCACCCTTCCAAGCATGAAGTCCTTCTCCAAGGATGGGTACCTGCTGGTCATGTGCCCAAAATATGTGAGACAGAGCTTCAAAATCCTTGCCTTCAAAGAGGAACTTGGTTTCACCCTCTCCCACACAGACTTATTTTTTTTCTCCTGTGAATCCATGGTTTGTTCAGGACTCTTCTACAGCACCACACCTCAAAAGCATCAATTCTTCTTCTGTCATCCTTAGTCACTGTTCAGCTCCCTGATGTTTATTTTAGCATGCATGAAACTGTGAAGACTACAGCCTGAACAGAGCAAGATTTTAATTTGTTGTTTAAAGGATTGCTATGAGTAATGGTTAATGCAATGACACCTAATAACAACTGAAATAATTTTAGTAATTATTAAAGACATGCTTTCTAAAAATTAAGTCTTACCTACATTAAGAAGGTTGTTGTTATTAGTGCTGTCAAGTATGACTCATAGTTAGCCTATGAACAGCCAGCCTGAAACCTGCCCTATTGTGTGCCATCTTTAGCATCTCATGGACACTGAAGCCCACTGCTGAAGTCAGTGTCAATCCATCTCATTGAGGGTTTTCCTCTCCTTTGCTGACTCTCCATCTTTCCAATCATTATGCCGCTTTCCAACGAATAGTTTCACCTACCTATTTGTCATCGTTGGCCCCAAGAAGCATTCTGGCCACACCCTTTTCCAGAATCTATCTATTTGTTCTTTTGGCAGTACATGGACTACTCAAGTACCCTTCTCCAGCACCACAGCTCAAAGGCATCAGTTATTCTTGTGTCATCTTTATTCACTGTTTAACTCTCTGACACATACTAGGAGACTGAGAAGACCATGGCCTGAATCAGGCGCACCTTAGTCTTCAAACTGGCATCATTGCTCTTCAGTATTTTGGAGCGGTCCCTGACAGCATAGCCGACTTGCCCAGTACAGTATGTCTCCTGATTTCCTGATTGCTAGTACCAAGGGTATTACTGATCCAAGGAAGATGAAATCATTGATAGCTTTAATCTTTTCTTCATCTATTATAATGTTGACTGTTGGGCCCGTGGTGAGGATCTTTGTTTTGATGTTGTGATGTAATCCATACTGAAGGTATAGAGGACCACAGAATAAAGGAATGTAAAGGAATTCATCTTAAGAATATGGCTGTGTACCTTGCACACAGAAGGTGTCTTCAGAAAGAAGACTGCAAGCAGATCTCACAAGGTGCTCTGAGAAGATTGCAAGTGGTTTTCATACATCTTTAGACACTGACTTCATTATTATTCCTGCTCTTGATAAGGTTGTTGCAAGATGAGAGAAAGCACAGTTTATGAATACAAAGAAGTCTTGGTTGAATGTATCTAACTATGTAACTCAGCCCACTTAAGCACTATGGTAATCTTAATGTTTTATACCCAGCCTGCCTGGACTCTATAATGTAACCCTTAAAGTTTCTACTTCTCTGTGAACCATCTCTTTGTTTCCAAAAGGTATAAATAAAGATTACACAGCTGCCCAGGAGGGTCCAATTCCATCCTGTCTGGCCGGTCCTGTCCTGTGCTGTTTTGTCTCTGTAAGTTGTTGGCTTCTTGTGTCTTTATTTATTCATTTCTTCCAGGCATAATTTCCCCCTGAGAAACAGAGTAAGTGGTCCCCAGCAGAAGGCTATAGTCCTTGATCTTCTCCAGCAAGTGTTTCATATCCTTCTAACTTTCAGCAAGCAAAGTTATGTCATCAGCCTAACACAAGTTGTTGATGAGTCTTTCTCCAATCCTGATTTTCTACATCCTTCTTCATAAAGTCTGGCTTTACAAATTATATGCTTAGCATTCAGACTGAACAGGTATAGAGAAAGGATATAACCCTGATGCATATCCTTCCTCATCTTAAACCATGCAGTGTTCCCTTGCTCCATTTGCACAACAGCTTCTTCGTGTAGGTGTAGATTCTTTATAAGCACAATTAAGTATTCTAGGATTCCCGTTCTCTATTATTTTTTTAGTTTATGAGTTTGATATTTTTACCTATTCTTTATTCTACTAATTAACATAGGAAGCATCAACAAGCAAGAAAACTATTAAGTATAAACTGTTCATTGTAAAATATTAATATATAATAAGGAAAAGTGAGGGAAAAAGAATAAAAATGACAGTAATAAAACTTAATATTATTAAGAGAATGAATAAAATAATGAGACTCCTGATACCAGATGAAGTTTTTCCCACCTCTGAGTTCTAAAAAGGTCTATGCCACTTAAACTGTTTTAAATAATGAGAGAAAAAAAAAAGAACGTCTGGCGAGCTCTGGTGGCCTAATGGCAAGAAGGTGTACTACAATCCCAGAGGTGGGCAGTTCAAATCCACCAGATGCTCTTCTGGAGAAGGAGGAACAATTTCCTACTGTACCAGTCAGATCTGATTTGATGGTACACACACACGCGTGCACGCGCGCACACACACACACACACACACACACACACAATAAAATAAAAAAAATTTTAAAAACCTGTTTTTAAAAAACCCTTATAAATATATGTTTGCTTATCAATATTGAATAAAACCCAAAAGCACTAATCTATGTTCTTGTACAAGCAATGGCCTTGTAACAAAGATAATGAAGAAGTTATGATCCTCTTTGACAGAGGATCTGCCTTCATATCCTTTATAGATGAATACAGTGATAGAATATATAACATACACTAACTATAAGATTTAAATTAGGAAATTAATAAAAATTTAGAATAGTTGTGTAAAACTGTAGAGGGAAAAAATAGTAAAAAATAAACTGAATGTAACATAGCTTAAAAGAAAATTAACTTTATTTATTCTTCGTTTACTATAACATTGCCATAATCTTTTCCTAAATTCTAATTTGTAATTGATATTTTGTTATTCTTTGCAAGATAATTCCTACCAATTAAACAGCTAATATCTATTCCCACACAAGATTCCCTCCAGTTCCTAAACATGATTAAATGACTGATAATCTAGATATCAGACTCTTCTTATTAGTCATCACTGAGTCAACTCCAACTCATACAACTTCATGTGTGCAGAGAACTGTTCCACAGGGTTTTCATGGTTTTGAGATTTTCTCTGAGTGGGCTCAAATCAAACCCTTCTGACTAATAATCCTTTACTCTAATCAACTGTGCCACTGAGGGATTCCAGATATTATTTACCTTAAATGTGACTCAAGAAATTACCAAAGAAATACTTATACTTCCAGAATTGGTAAGAGTAAGAGTCTCTACAGACATATTCTAACAGAGCTCATAAGTGTCTAGTTTGATTCTTTCTATTATCATAAACTTTTCCTTTTTTTTTTTTAGTTGGTGTATTTTTTTTAAACTTTTCCTTTTTACAAGCATTAAAGCATCTGGCTATGCTGTAGTTGATAACTCAGTAACATGGCATACATCAAATGATTATTGCCTATTAAATTCTATACCTTAATTTTAGTCAAAAGTTATTCTTTGCCCAAGCGCTATTACCAACATCAAACAAATAGGTTCAAAATATCTTCAGATCTTCTATGTATTCTTTAAAAGCAAATGCTAACATCTATATAAATCATCTCTAATTAGAATCATTCAATATTTTTATATTATTTGATTAACTGATTATGAATTAGTACTTTCTGCTTTATATTTGCATTACCATATAATGGTATTTAATGTTTTGAGTTCTAAAACACCTTCACTCTTCTAAATGAGGGGAATGTCTTCATTGGGATTCTGTAAATCAATGTGTCCATGCCAAAACAGCATTTTTTAGATATTCCAATGCTACATCTTGACTTAATGTTGTTTGATGGGTCTCAAATTTAAAAATTAAAATGACAATGTTATTGTTGTTTTTTTTACATGCTGTTGAATCTACTAACAGCCACCCTATAAATAATGTCTCTGAATCTTTTCCTATACTGAGCCAATCTCATCATCTCTGACACACTTTAGCCCATTGCTACAGTCACTGCCAATCTATCTCATTGGGTATATTCCTCTATTTACTCTCCACCTTTCCAAACATGATGTCCTTCTCCAAGGACTGGCCTAAATCACTACATGCCTAAAGTATGTGAAATGGAGTTTCACTATCCTTGCCTCCAAGGAGTACCCTGGTTGTACCTTCTTTAGAACTTTTTGTTTTCTTGGTGGTCTTTGGGATATTCAATACCCTTCTTCAGCACCTTCTCTAGAACTCAAAGGCACTGATTTTTCTCCTGTCATCTTTAGTGACTGTCTAGCTTTCAGATACATAGCAAGCAACTAAAAAGAACATGGCTTAGATGAGGTACACATTACTTTAGACTGATAGCATGGTTCTTTAGCACTCTTAAGAGGTTCTTGAAAAAAAAAATATAGAGGTCCTTGACAGAAGATTTTCCCAATGACAATCACCTTTTCCTTTCTGACTGCTGGTGCCAAGGCATATAAGAACATTCAACTTAATTTACTTATTTTTTTAAAAAACAATTTATTTTTTTAAATGTAATTGAAGAGGTTTCATAAAGCTTTCTCAGGCATCTTTTCAAAATTTATAGTTAATATTTGATTCCTAAAAGAGATGCTATCACAACTCCACCAGCTGCACCATGGAAGAAAGATGGACAGTCTCGTCCATCTTACAGCCTCTGATAACATCTCTGATGTCCAGTTTACAGCCTCTGATAACCTGCTCCAAGGGAGAAAGATGGGCAGTCTGTTCCCATGCTATTTACAGCCCCGAAAACCCACTGGAGAGTCTGCTGTGAGTCAGTTCTGACTCAACAGCAATGAGTTGAGTTGTGATAGCATCTGTTTATTGAATCAATCCTTTCTCTGCTTTCATGACTTTTAGAAATGAGGAGCTGGCATTGTATGACTTGCAAAAGTGTGTTCAGTTGCTGGTTGTTGGAGCAACTTTGAGGTTTAAAACCAATTTTGAACTAAAATCAAACCCACTGCTGTCACACCTGTTCCAACTCATGGCGACCCTTCGTTGGATTTCTGAGACTATAAATCTTTACACAAGAACACTGATCTTTCCCTCATAGAACTGTTGGTATATTCAAACTGCCAACCTTTCACAGTATCACATATAACACACTACTCCACCAATTTAACCCACTGCTGGTGAGTTGAGTCCTACTCAGCATACTCCACCAGATTTCTGAGGCTGTAAATCTTACCAGGAAGAGACCCTCTGTCTCCTACTGAGCAGCTCATTCATAGATTTGAACTGCCAACCCTTTGGTTAGTAGTGAAACACATTACATGTCACACAACTAAAGCTCTCTATAATTTTAGTGGCCACTTATTTCCACAACAGCAGAATAATCACTTTTTTCTTAATTTGTGAGACTTTTTTTGTTCTTTATCTACCTTTTTGGTTTTCATTTAACTAAAGCTATAGGAAAGACTATCAAATATTTACTCAACAAATGTTGTTGATTCTCAAGTGGTTTATTTTGCTGTGGTCTGATTTTCAGTTTGTGCTTTGATCAGCATGGTTTCATCCTACTTTTGTCTGTGAATTTTGTTGAAACATATATTGGAACCATGGCAGTTCAGAAGCATTTTAAGATTCTAGACAACAGACATCAAAAAACTCTTAGACAAATAAATATAACAAAAAGAATTCTAAAAAGAAACTTGAGGGCATTCCAGAAGCATGATCTAAGATGTTACAGACTAGAGCAAGAAACTTTTTCTCTTTTGAGTTAAGTGTCTTAGATAGTTGTAGAGTGTTTTACTTAGTGTTAATCCAGATACAGCAGGAGCAAATACTATCATGGCTGCACAGCCCCTGCTGGTTGGCCAAAGGAAAAGAAAAGAAAAAAGTTTTATTATTCATAACTGCCGGAGCTAAAGAATTCAAACAGTTGTACCACATAGGCTTAGACTGTATCAGCCATACATTGTGTCACCCAACACAAGGGAATAATTTTTTTTTATAACCACCTGGAGCAAACAGTTCACTAATTTTCAGAAGTTTTTCCCAGAAAGAATTTATTCTTTAAAACTATATGTATAACAATGAAAGAATTTTTGTTTTATAATTCAAAGAGAAGTGTGAACTTGTGGGGGGGAGAAGTAGGCAGGGAGAAAAGTGCAACAATGAATAAATGAAAATCCAAAGTCTGTAACTATTCATTAAAATTAATAATAATAATTTTTAAAACTTTTAAAAAAAAACCTATATATAAGAACATATAACCCACTGAGAGTGTTAGGAAGACATACCCTGGGAGTAGTGTAATTAATAACTGTACAGATCAATTAACCTTATTTTTGAGTTGTCATTAGTCTTTTTCACATAGGAACTCCAAAGGAGATACAATCATTACAAGGTAGATAATCTCTGAGTATGGTGACAAATAGTCCAATGTTGTATTTTCTGTTGCTCATAGTGCTGTTTAATTTCTTAACACATAAGGACATTTTTCTTAAAACCTAAACTTAAAGCAAATTGTAATCAGCAGTTAAAGGAATGTGATAAACCAATAAGGAAATTATGAATTTTCAGAATTTTGCAATGAAGAATATAACATGTAGAAGAATTTTATTCCAACAGTCTTCACCAGAAGCTGTCTACTATGGATGATCATGTGCTTATGGCAGGGTTTTTGGCTTAGCAATCAACTTTTGAGGACTTGGCTTCTGGACATTCTTTGGAAAACAAAGGGTATAACTTTCCAGTTTGGCTAAGCACTTTTTCACTTTCCCAGAGGCTTGTGGGACAGGTAAAGACAATACTGTTAGTTATTGTTGTTGTTGTTGTTACATATCATCAAGTCATAACTAATTCATAGCTTACCTTCCAGTGAGCTTTAAAAAGCATATATAAGGACTTAAGTTAGAATAGTCCATTTAGCATAATGCGCTGTTAGATTATCTCTATAGTATTCTAAAGTATTTCAGTAATATATATATGTTAGTATATTAGTTCTTTATAGTATTCCATTTGCTATAAATCTCTGGGTAAGGTGTTACTCTGTGGTGAACTCAAAGTCAGGCAGTTCAAATCACACAAAATAAACCACTTGAGAATCAACAACATTTGTTGAGTAAATATTTGATAGTCTTTCCTATAACTTTAGTTAAATGAAAACCAAAAAGGTAGATAAAGAACAAAAAAAGTCTCACAAATTATGAAAAAAGTGATTATTCTGCTGTTATGGAAATAAGTGGCCACTAAAATTATAGAGAGCTTTAGTTGTGTGACATGTAATGTGTTTCACTACTAACCAAAGGGTTGGCAGTTCAAATCTATAAATGAGCTGCTCAGTAGGAGACAGAGGGTCTCTTCCTGGTAAGATTTACAGCCTCAGAAATCTGGTGGAGTATGCTGAGTAGGACTCAACTCACCAGCAGTGGGTTAAATTGGTGGAGTAGTGTGTTATATGTGATACTGTGAAAGGTTGGCAGTTTGAATATACCAACAGTTCTATGAGGGAAAGATCAGTGTTCTTGTGTAAAGATTTATAGTCTCAGAAATCCAACGAAGGGTCGCCATGAGTTGGAACAGGTGTGACAGCAGTGGGTTTGATTTTAGTTCAAAATTGGTTTTAAACCTCAAAGTTGCTCCAACAACCAGCAACTGAACACACTTTTGCAAGTCATACAATGCCAGCTCCTCATTTCTAAAAATCATGAAAGCAGAGAAAGGATTGATTCAATAAACATACCTACACATATCAATCAACTTTTCACCTAAGTTACTATGCTTCCCCACATGCTATCAAAACCATTTATGCCTCTGAATATGGGCTAATTCCTGAAATCAATGCATCTCTCAAGCTTCATGGAAAGCCTGTGCCCGCAACCTGTATAACTTTGCCTTACAAGAAAAAGTTCACTATAATTTATTGCCATCAAGTAAATTTTTATTCACAGCAAAGTTCCACCAGATTCCTGAGGCTGGAAATCTTTATGGGAAGAAAATACTTAATCTTTCGCCCCATGCAGCAGCTGGTCGATTCAAACTACCAACTTTTTTGGTCAGTAGGCTAAAATGTACTGTCCCAGACCATCTGGGACTCCATTCTCTTATTAATAAATTAATCGTCATGTTTTTATTTCAGTTAGTGAATACTAGTCTAATCATCCGGACAATTTTCACTGTATATAGTTTTGTTTATGCTTTAATTTTAAGTGATGTGAATATAATATCTATTCAATAAGTAAACAAATAAAATTTAGAGTTTAAACTAAGAAACCCTTCCAGTCTATGATTTCATAGGTCAATGACATCAATAATTGCTACAAGAAGTTTTAACTGCTCTTAACGAATTTCTCCATTAACTGAAAGCATGTGTAACAGAATCAATAACATTCATAGATTGGTTGGTGGTTTTATACCATGGTCAAAATGCGGGAACTCTATGAATGTTAGGTTGAAGTTAAATGTCAAAAGTTACTATAAATATTCACTTCCTAGTATTAACAATGGCAAAAAATTATAGAAAATTCGTCAGCAAATAGTTTTATGGAGGATCTTGAATAATACCTAAATTAGGAATTAAACTAAGGTCTCAGCATATTAAAAATATGTCAAAGTTAATGTTACCCTCATAAATGATGCATTTAGAAAAACAGCAGACACAACTTTTTATTTTTAAGAATATAAATAAATTTATATAAAATTTATTATAAAAATTGAGGTATGGTCAAAGACTGAAACTCTTTAAATTCTGCATTTTAACCCATACAAAAAAAAATACTGATTTTAAGAAATATTTATTGACCTAGTTTACTGCAACTCTTTATCAATTTCTATAGCTTTACTAATAATCAGCATATACATAATGCTTTCTAAAAGCCAGTTTCAAATATAAACACTAATTAGTATAAACACTAATCCAAGACATTCCTTTGGGAAAAAATTAGTAATTTTAGGTCTCATAAAGACTTGTTTCCCTTATCCTAAGAGGACAAAGACTTTCCCTATAGAAATGAGACTTCAGTAACTCTAGTTAAAGAGTGCAATATTTGAAATTACTTTATCTCCTGCATATGCTCAAATTCTTTCTTCCTTAAATTATTTAAATATTGGCAGTAATTAAATTTCCAGTGAAATATGAACTTGCATCAAATAATAGAAATATGCTGCTGCATTCAGGATTCATTCATATACTAAAATTCAAGGAATAGAGCACTCATTTCAAAAGATATGTTTCAAAATTACCTCTTAAAAATTGTTTATAGGGTAAAATAATATGTAAGTTAACCTAAATAGCAAATATTGTGTTACCTCTCTCAGCTCCAGAGCTCGATTGTATCCCATTGAGTGTAGTGTCACCCAAAGATCACTAGGATCTCCTTCTCGATCATTGGCTTCCATTAGATTCAGGTCCATAAATCCCTGTCTTGTTAGTTCATTCCTCTTTGTGTCAAAATTCTCTGTTAAAACAACCAAATTTGTCTTTATTACATAATTAAAAATTTCAAACATTTAACAAAATTTTTCTTATTATTCATCAATGTATTATTCACAAATATTAATCTGAATAGTCTAAAAGTGGAGTATGAACAGTTTAAACCATGCTTGAGTGATAGCCTTCTAATTACTCTCAACTTAGTGCAGGCATTGTTATAAGACATGCTTTAATTTTTCAATAAATTTTGAAGTTATACTGCAAATTCCAAAATTAGAGGAAAGTCATTTATCTAGGCAAATTACTGCCTACCTGTAGCTCATTTAGTCTACACTAATATATACTTTTTAAAGTGGAAATTTTTCTATGTATATTTATCACTTAACTATTACAAAATCTAACTTAAGCGTCAAACTACAGATGTTACTGAGAGTGAAATGTAGATGATGCCAAATCTGAGAAGACTACTATTTGCCTCACAAACCAAATCCAAATCCACTTTTGTTGACTTGGTTGCAACACTCAGCAACCCTTCATCAATTTTTCAAGGCTGTAAATCTTGATGGGAGGAGACTATCTTTTTTTACTGCAGAATGGCTACCAGATTCAAACTTGTTTTTCTTTTTATTATTATTAAATTTTATTAGTTTTAATGAACATTT
>NW_006399755.1:28112739-28115340 GCF_000299155.1 Elephantulus edwardii
CAGTTTCTCCACAACCTCGCCAGCATTTATTGCTTGCTGTTCTGTTAAATTTTGCTATTTTGACTGGGGTGAGATGGTATCTCATAGTTGTTTTACAGATTCAAACTTCTAACATTTTGTTTACCAGTCAGAAAGTAATGCAGTATGCCACCATAACTCCTTATGTTATGTCTCATTCCTCAGTTTTAACCAAATGGTCCCTGAAATACTGATGGAAAATTGAGGAAACTCTGGAGTCCATGACTTAACCTACATTTTCCTAGGCAAATCTATATATGCCCATTCGAACACTTTCTCCTCATTTATTGACTGTCTCATTATCTTGCATTTACAACACCAGTAAGAAATCTAATCTCTAATTATTTTGTGCATTAATAATATATATCTGGCAGTAACAAACTGAGGTTGAGTGTGAGGCAAAGGTAATGCTGGTTAGGATAGTTAAGTGTCAACTTGGCTGGCCATGACTCTTGATGGTTTGATAACCACGTAGTAGATATAATTTGGCAGTTATGTGGTATATAGTCATTGTCCATTTTGTGATCTGATTATTTTGTCCTCCATCTTCACATAACAACAATTCTCACATAATGGTCTTTTGAACCCAAACCATAAGTGAGGAGAAGGGATACTTGTGAAGAAAACAATATTTGCTTACAGAAAGCCAGCTATGTCTAATTCCTGAATTTGTCTATCACATAGATAAAAACAGCTATTTATTATGGACTACATGCGATGGGAAAGTCTGCTGTTAGGGACCTCTCCAAAGTTCTGAAGAGCAATGGTGTCTCTCTGGAGACTAAGGTGCGTCTGGTACAGGCCATGGTCTTTGCAATCACTTGTTATGCCTCAGAGAGTTGGACAATGACTAGGGAGGATAGAAGGAGAATTGATGCCTTTGAGCTGTGGTGCTGGAGAAGAGTATTGAGGGTACCATGGACTGCTAGGAAAACAAACAGATTCATCCTGGAGAGGGTTAAACTGGGCAGCTCCCTGGAGGCAAGGATTCTGAGGCTCCGTCTAACATATTTTGGACATGTAAGGAAGGACCGGTCCTTGGAGAGGGACATCATGCTTGGTTGGGTGGAAGGACGGCACAGGAGGGGATGGCCCACTATGAGGTGGATTGATTCAGTAACTGGGGTAGTCGGAATAGGTGTGTCAGAGACAGTGCTATTGGCACAGAACAGAGCAGAGTTTAGGGGTAATGTACATAGGGTCGCTATGAGTCACAAGTGACTGGATGGCACATAACAACAACAAAATATTATTTTAACTGCCCTATAACAAGAAAGATTTTATTTTCTAGCTCCAATCTATAAGATATCAAAGATAAATGGATACTCTTATTTGAAAATAACCTTTTAGTAAGCTTTATTGTGAGAAGAATAGCATAGACATTAACATTTTATATGTTTGTTGTTGTTAGGTGCTGTTGAGTATGACTCATAGCAATCGCATGAACAAAAGATCTGAACTCTTGTTCTATCCTGTGCCATCCTCACACTCACACTTCCTGTTACACAAAAACCCACTGTCTCAGTCACCATGTCAATTCACATGGTTGAGGGTCTTCCTCTCCTTTGCCAACACTCTACCCTTCCCAGCATCAAGTCCTTCTCCAAGGGATAGCGCCTCTTAGCAACATGCCCAAAATATGTGAGGTGAAGCCTCATCATTCTTGTCTCCAAAGAGCACTTCAGCTGCACCATTTTCAAGAAATAGCTTTTTGTTCCCTTAGCTGTCCAAGGGATGCTCAGTGCTCTTCCCTAATACCACAGATGAAAGGCTCAATTCTTTTTCTGTCGTCCTTCTTCACTGTCCAGTTCTCAGAGGCACAGCAAGCAATTGGAAAGACTATGGCCTGAACCAGACACACTTTAGTCCTCAAAGTGACATTACTACTTCTCAATAACTTGAAGAGGTCTGTAACTGCAGATTTTCTGAGTGCAATGCATCTCCTTATTTTCTGACTGCTGGTACCAAGAGTAGCATACAAAGGACACCTGTTAACAGAACTATTATTCAAATGTATGCTCTACATCTAGAGAAAAAGAGGAAGAAATTGAGAATTTTTACCAAATCTTGCAGTCAGAAAGTGTCTGAACATTCAATCAAGATGAGTTAATGATAAATTGTGACTGGAATGAAAAAGTAGAAAACAGTGAAGAAGGAACTGTAATTAGAAAATATGGACTTGGTAACAGAAATGAGGCTGCAAATAGAATGATTAATTTTGATTTATTCATTGCAAATACCTTTTTAAAAACATGTAAATGATGACTTTACATGTGGATCTCACCTAATGGGCTGCATAGCAATAAGATTGACTACATTTGTAGAAGAAATCATTGGAGAAACTCTACATTGACAGTCAAAACTAGGCTGAGACTACAAGAAACAAAAAGAGATCTTGAAAAGTGGAAGAATATCCCTTGCTCATGGACAGGAAGACTCAATGTTGTGAAAATGGCAATATTACCGAAGGCAATTTACACATTTAATGCAATCCCAATACAAATACCAATCCCATTCTTCAACGAGATGGAAAAGGCAATCTCCAGTTTCGTGTGGAATGGAAAGAAGCCCCGAATAAGCAAA
>NW_006399755.1:28115823-28116241 GCF_000299155.1 Elephantulus edwardii
TTGCAAATAGAGATACCATTTGACCCAGCAATTCCACTACTGGGAATATACGCCGAAGAGACCATAACTGTCATCCAAGCAGATATATGCACACCCATGCTTACTGCAGCTTTGTTCACAATAGCAAGGAGGTGGAAACAACCTGAGTGCCCATCAACAAACAAATGGATAGAGAAGCTGTGGTATATTCGCACAATGGAATACTATGTTGCATTGAAAAAACAAGAAACTCATGCAATATTATTCAAAATGGTTGACTCGGGAGAACATTATGCTGAATGAAATATCCCAGGCACAAAAGAACAAATATTGCATGGTGCCACTGTTGTAGAATGGGACTGACCTTAGGGTTAGGGAGAGACTGAGTAAGATGGGTTCAATAATGTATAATGCACTGAAACAGAGGAGGGAGAAAACT
>NW_006399755.1:28118260-28119677 GCF_000299155.1 Elephantulus edwardii
ATCAGATCATCAATTACTCAAGTTCAAACTGAGGCAGAAGAAAATTAATTTATAATGTTTGGAAAATGGTTAAACTTTTGCAGGGAACAAATTAAACATAAATTCAATTAGACCACAGAGAGAAATGGTAGTAGGTACTAAAAGGGAAACTGGAGCTCCCTGAGAATTGATGCCTTTGAGTTGTGGTGCTGGAGAAGAGTACTGAACATACAATGGACTAACAAAAGGACAAATAGGGCTATCATAGAGAGGGTGAAACCAGGTTGCTCCTTGGAGGCAAGGATGTTGAAACTTCATTTCATATACTTTTGAGTGCCTCACCAGGAAGGACCAAAACTTGGAGAAAGACATCATGCTTGGAAGGGGAGAGGGTCAGTACGGACGAGGAAAACCCTGGATGAGATAGACTGACAACAGTGACTGTGACAATGGGGTCAAGTGTGCCAGATGCAGTGAGGTTGGCTCAGGATAGCGCAGAGTTCAGAGCTATTGTTCACAGGGTTGCTCTGGGTCATAGTTGACTCTATGGCACTCAACAATAACAGTGAAGATGAAAAACTACTATTTTATAAAAGTACAAAAATATTCATTAAGAATATATTTAGATATTGTCTAGAGACAATAACTAATCTATATTTTAAATGTGCATAATCTCTTAAATTACAGGGAGCATTGGTGGCCCAGTGGTAAGAAGTTGTGCTGTAATCCTAAAGGCACTTGGTTTAAACCCACCAGCTACTCAGTGGGAGAAGGATGGGCAATAATCTCCTCCCACGTGATTAACTGCATCTGAAAACCCCTGGAAGGTCAGCTATGGGTTGGTTCCAACTTGACAGTACACACAACAACATTCTTAAGACTGTCATTTCAGTCATTTTGAAAAATGATTTTGCTGGGGAGCTCTGGTGGCCTAGTGGCAAGAAGCTGCACTGCAATCCCAGAGGCCCATAGTTCGAATCCACCAGATGCTCTGCCGGGAAAGGAGGGACAATCTCCTCCTATACCAATCAGATCTGATTTGACGGTACACAGACACACAAAAATAATAATAAAATAAAAAAAATTAAAAAAATGATTTTGCATTCAACCATTTATATGGCTTCCACCCCGCCTCCACTTCCCTCTCCCTTCAGTCCCTCATACACATTTGGCATCAACTTATTAGTTGCTTTACTTGTTTCTTATGACCTCTTCAGAATAACCTTCCCTCCACCTATTCCACGGCAGCATCTGTTAGCTGAAATATGTCAATTGGTATACCATCTATTTCGGGGGCCTTATTTTTTGCCATTTCCTTCAAAGCAGCTTGAACTTCTGCCTCCATCACCATAGGCTCTGGCTCAAATGCTATTTAATTAAATTCTTCTGTATCTGCCAATTCCTTTTGATACAATGACTCAGTATATTTCTTCCATCT
>NW_006399755.1:28120837-28123322 GCF_000299155.1 Elephantulus edwardii
TCTATGAGGTGGATTGATTCAGTGAATGGGGTAATCGGGATGGGTGTGTCAGAGGCAATGAGATTGGCACAGGATAGAGCAGGGTTTAGGGCTGTTATAAATAGGGTCACTATGAGTCGCAAACGACTCGACGGCACATAACAACAACAACAACCACCTATTCCTATGCTGTGTTACTTGTCCATTGTCTTCATGTCCTCCCCGCCTCTCATCCATTCCTGTCCTATCCTGTGCCACCCTCACATTTCCTGACACACCAGAGCCTACTGAGGCTGTCACTGTGTCACTCCACCTGGTTGAGGGTCTTCCTCCCCTTCCCTGGACCTCTGCCTTTCTGAGCATCATGTCCCTCTTCAAGGAATTATCATTTCTAACAACACCCCTGAAGCATGTGAGGCAAAGCTTTCTCATTCTTGCTTCCAAGGAGCACTCATCAGCACATTTTCTCAACATAACTTGTCTTTTGATTCAAGATCAGAGGAAGACTCATCAATAACCTCCATTATGCAAATGACACAACCTTGCTTGTTGCAAGTGAGAAGGACATGAAGCACTTGTTGCAGAAGATCAAAGTATACAGCCTTCAATATTCATTGCATCTCAACATCAAGAAAAAAAAAAAGAATTCTTACCACTGGGCCAGTCAGCAACATCATGATAAATGGATAAAATATTGAAACTATCAACAACTTCATTTTACTTGGATCCATGATCAACACCCTTGGTACTAGCAGTCAGAAATCAGGGGATGTATTACACTGGAAAGTCTGCAGTTAGAGACCTTTCCAAATTTTTGAGGAGTAATGATGTCAGTTTGAGGACTAAGGTGTGCTTAATTCAGGCCACAGTCACTTGCTAAGCCTCGGTCTGAGAGCTGGACAGGGAATAAAGATGACAGAAGAATTGACCCTCCAAAGAACTAAAGAGTAAGTTGTCCTATAGTGACCCTTTGAACAAAGATCTGATCCCTGTCCTATCCTGTGCCATTCACACACTTCCAGACACACTAGAGCCTATAGCAGCAATCACCATGTCAATCTACCTGGATAAGGGTCTTCCTCTCCTTTGCTGACCCTCCATCTTTCCAAGCATCATGTCCCACTCCAAGGATGAGGCCCTCCTAGCAACACACCTGATGGATGTGAGGTGAAGCCTCATCATCCTTGTCTCCCAAGAGCACTCCAACTATACTCTCTCCAAAACATATTTTTTTTGTTCTTCTGGAAGTCCATGGGATGTCCAGTTCTGTTCTCGAACATCACAACTTTGAAACTCCATCTCACATACTTTGGGTACATGGCCAGGAGGGATTAGTCCTTGAAGAAGGATCTCATGCTTGGAAAGGTGGAGGGATAGTGTAGGAAAGGAAGACCCCAGATAAGATAGATTGAATCAATTACTGGGGCAAAAGGGGTGGGTGTGTCAGAGTCAGTGGGACTGGGTCAGGATAGGACAGGCTTCAAAGCTCCTGTACACAGGGTTGCTATGAATCACAGGTGACTCAACTGCACATAACAACAATAACTACTATTGTTTAGATAAACAGATTTATCAGAGTCCCACCTGGCTCAATGATGCTGACATGTTTAGACTGTTTTGAGATGTTTTAAGAACCAAAGGAGTAGGAAACATTATCCAAGTGACAGTACAATGATTATGAGTTCATCTCTCTCCTGATTGTAATCTGGTTTCCCTGTTCTTTATGGGAAGAAATTGGCTCATTCTGCTCTGTTATCTATAATTGGTTATGCTTTTCTATTTCTCTCTTTGATCTTTAAGACTTTTGAGTTACATAAATATAAGCCTCATCCATCTCAGACTCCTTCTAGGTGACAAGTGTTTCAGCTTCATACTCTTTGCCCATCTTAGTATTTTTGGCTTCCATACTTCAATGGCCAAACTTAATTCAACTTACATATGACAAACATTAAAGAATAACAACTACATGTTGTTAAGTGCTATTGAGTCGACTATGACTCAAAATGAGTTTATGAACAAGAGATCTTAACCCTACCCTATTCTGTGGCATACTCATCATCTCTGATGTATTGGAGCCCATTGCAGAATTCACTGTGTCAATCCATCTCACTGAAGGCCTTTCCCTCTTTTGCTGACCCTTCACCTTTCCAAGGACCAGAGCCTCCTAACTATATGCCCAAAGTATATAGGACAAAGGTTCACTATCCTTGCATCCAAGGAGCACCCTAGCTGTAATTTTTTCACGATTTCCAGTAAATTTTATCTTGACCAGCATTCTAGCAAAACAGCTCTTTGCTGCCCTCCTCTGGCCAATTGGTGGCTCTTGACTACAGTTGTCCCAGTGGAATTAAGAGTTGGGCTGGATAATTTTGCTGGGTACAGTATTCTTGGTTGACAGTTTGTTCTTTGAGTGTTTGATATATGTCCTTCCACTCTCTTCTTGCCTGCATGGTTTCTGCTGAGAAATCGGCACTTAATCTTATCTGTTCTCCCTTATAGGTTACTC
>NW_006399755.1:28124308-28126870 GCF_000299155.1 Elephantulus edwardii
TGTTCTGTAGTTTCCACATTCTGTTGGGTCACCTTTCTTTGGGATAGGAACAAATATCGATCTCTTCCAGTCAGTTGGCCACGTGGTCGTTCTCCAGATTTCTTGGTAGAAAAGAAGACTGTTCTTGGTAAAATGAAGGGCCAAAGAAAATGAGGGAATTTTTCAATGAGATAAACTGACAAAGTAGCCTCTAACACTCAAAGTACCAAAGGTCATGAAGGTAAAGCACAAGGAGGGAAGATTTCATTCTTAGTTAGATCATTATGAGTTTAATCAACTTGATATTAATACTATGGTTTAACGATATTTTTGCAGGCCTCAAAACCTTTTGTTGTATGTTATTATGTACCATCAATTTGGAACCAACTCACAGTTGAACCTCTGGTTGGTTTTCAGAGACAGTAACTGCACAGGATGAGACTGCCCATTCCTCTCTTACGAAGTAGTTGGGGAATTTGAACTTCCTGCCTCTGGGTTGACAGTGCAACTCCTTATCACTAAAGCCAGCACAGCTCCCTCAAATTTTTTTAATAAGAATTGCAATGCATAAGAAGAAGATATAATTATTAACATACTTTAAAAATATTTAAAACAATAGTTTATTAAGAGTGACAGGCACATAGACCAATGGAACAGAATTTAGAACCCAGAAATAAACACAGGTATATATGGTCAACTGATACTCAACAAGGAAATAAAACCTATCAAATGGGAGAGGGAAAACCTCTTCAACAAATGGTGCTAGGAAAATTAGACAGCTACCTGTAGAAAGCTGAAACAGGATTCATATCTCACACTGTACACAAAAATCAACTCAAGGTGTGTCAGAGACCTGAGAGTAAAGCCCAAAACCATTAAGCTCATAAGAGACAAACTGGGATCAACCTTAGAAGGCCTTGTCTATGGTATAAAGAGACTGCCAAATACAGCCAGAAATGCACACTCTGGAGAAGATAAAACAGATGAATTGGACCTTATAAAGATTAAATCCCAATGTGCACAAAAAATTGTTTCCAGCAGAGTGAAAAGAGAATCTACTGACTGGGAAAAAACATTTGGCAATACCATTTCAGACAAGGGCAGTATAAGAAAAGTTTACAGGATCCCACAGGGCCTTCACAAGAAAAAGAATGATAACACAATTACAAAACGGGCAAAAGACAAGGGAAGAATTTCCACAGAGGAAGATATTCAGATGGCCAACAGACACATGAAGAAATGCTCAAAAATCACTGGCAATAAGGGAGATGTAAGTCAAAAACACAATGTGAAACTATCTCACTTGAAAAGTAGAGCAAAGTTTAACAGGACAGCAAGTAATAAATGTTGGAGAGGATATGGTGAGATAGGAAGTCTTATACATTTGTTGGTGGGAATGTAAAATGGTACAACCTCTCTGAAAAGTAGCTTGGTGCTTTTTCAAAAAGTTGAACACAGAAATTCCATATGATCCAGCTATTCCACTGCTTGGAATATACTCTGACAGAATGGGAACTGAGGCACAAATGGAGATACCAATTGACTGGGTTGAAAAGTTATGGTACTTTCACATCATAGAATATTATACAGCATGCAGGAAGAACTTGGGAGGAACTGGAGAGTGTTATGCTAAGTTAACTAACTCAGTCCCAAAAGGAAAACTATTGTGTAAGACAGTTATTGTAGAATGAGCATGAAGATCCAAGGGGTGGGGGAGAGGGTGGGAGCCGAGGGGTGAGAAGGGGGGGGAGCAGCATTAATCATAGGGTTGCACAATTTGATGGGGCAGGTGAAGGAAATGGGAAAGATCCAGTGTGAAAAACAGTGCATACGAACTTGGTAAATAAACCAGTATAAAATATTTTTTAAAAAGTAAAGTAAAAATAACCACAAGATAAAGGTAAACAATCCAATAGAAAATGGCACAGGATATGGACAGACACTTCACCAAAGAAGACATTGAGATGGCAAACAAACACATAAAGAAATGTTCAAAATCCCTAGCTTTAAGAGAGATGAAAATCAAAACAACTATGAGATATCGTCTCACTCTAGTAACAATAGCAAAATTCAACAGAGCAGCAAATAACAAATGCTGGTGAGGTTGTGAAGAAACTGGAACCCTCATTCACTGCTGTTGATAGTGTAAAATGGTGCAACCACTGTGGAAGGCAGTATGGTGCTTTCTCAAAAAGTTACAAATAGAGATACCATTTGACACAGCAATCTCACTACTGGGAATATACCCCAAAGAAACCATAAATGTCACCCAAGCAGATACATGCACACCTATGCTAACACGGCTTTGTTCACAATAGCAAAGAGTTGGAAACAACCTAAGTGCCCATCAATAAACGAATGGATAGAGAAGCTCTGGTATAGTCACACAACGGAGTACTACACTGCATAGTGGAGTGGACTTGGGGGAAGGGATTGTTTAACAATGAAAGAATTTTTCCTTTACTTTTCAAAGAGAAGAATGAACTGGGGGAAGAGGGGTGGGCAGGGAGAAAAGTGCAACAATGAATGAATGGAAATCCAAAGTTTCTGTAAATTTTCATTAAAATGAATAATAATAAAAAA
>NW_006399755.1:28126970-28136141 GCF_000299155.1 Elephantulus edwardii
GCACATGTTATTTTTCTTGATGGTGTCCCACATTATTCTTAGTTTTTCTTCTTTTTCCTTCTTTTTTGGGTCTGCTTTTTGCTCTAGCAGATCAGTGGTGACAATTTTGTCTTCAATTTCACTGATTCTGTGTTCTTCCTTTTCCCATTTGTTAATATTTGTTTTATATGATTTGCAGCTATATCATTTGATGCATAGAAATTTATTATTTTATCTTGTTCTATTGACACTTTAAGCATTATGTAGTGATCTTCCTTGCCCTTTGTGATGGTTTTTGCATTGAAATCTATTTTATCAGAGATTAGTATTGCTACTCCTGCTTTTTTCTGGTTGCCATTTGCTTGGTATATTTCCCCCCCCCTACTCTTTTATTTTTAGTCTTTTTTTATCTACACCTTTCAAGTGTTTCTTCTGTAGACAGCATAATGATGGATTTTGGTGTTTTTTCATCCCATCTGCTGCTATTTTTTCTCTTCAGTGGTGCATTTGAATCATTCACATCCAGTGTGATTGTTGAGAGGCAAGGTTTTATTGCTGTCATTTTGTTGGGTTCTTTTTGGCTTTGTTGCTAGTTACTTTGGTCCATCCTCCTTTCTGTGGCACCTCTGTGAGAAGGACGTCTCTCAGTGTTTCTTGCAACACTCCTATTGTTTTTTACAAATTCCCCTAGGTTCTGTATTTCGGAGAATATCTTGATCTCTCCTTCATATTTGATGGACCATTTTGCTGAGTAAAATATTCTTGTTTGAAAGTTGTGTTCTTTGAATGTTTGATTTATGTCAAGTCTATAGTCCTCTTGCTCACATGGTTTCTGCTGAGAAATTGGTACTTAATCTTAACTGCTCTCCCTTATAGGTTACTCTTTGTTTTTCCCTTGCTGCTTTCAGAATTCTCTCCTTATCTTTAGTTCTGGCAAATTTGACTATGATATGTGTTAGTGTTTTTCTTTTGGGGTCTTTTCTGTATGGTTTTTATTCAGCTTCCTGAATATATATTTTCTCAATTCTTTATTATACTTGGGAAGTTTTCTTCTAGTAATTCTTCCACAACTTTTTCGGTGCCTTTAGTGGCTTCTTCTTGTTCTGGGATTTTGATTATGCACGTGTTATTCCTCTTGATAGTGTCCCAAATTATTCTCAGGTTTTCTTCTTTTTCCTTCTTTTGATTCTACTTTTTATTCTAGCAGATCAGTGGCAACAATTCTATCATCTATTTCACTGGTTCTGTGTTCCATCTCTTCAGTTCTGCTCATGTGTCCCTCCATCATGTTGACAGCATCTGAAACATTGGTGCCCATATTTTGGATGCGGTTTCTTGATTTTCCAGGACATCTAATCCCTCATTTGTTTTATCTGCATTGTTTTGGATTGGTGTTTATTTTTTAAACTCCTCCTGGTCTTTGCTTGCAGAGTCCTGTAATTCCTTATTTGCCTTCCATCCATTCAAAATATTCAATCATTTTTCTTTTAAATTCTGTGTCAGAAAGTTCTATCAGACTTTCTGGCTTCAGAAAATCCACCAATACGGTGTCACTTTGGGGGGGTTACATCTTGCTTTGGGTCTGTGCAGGATGTGAGATAGCCTGCTTTCCACATGACATTGCTGTGGTAGAGTTTGATCTGACATCACCACTCCAGAAGATGATGGGAAAGCTATCCTGCCTGGGTTTTCTCTGAACTTATGAATCAAGAGAAGATTTGCTTCAGTTTGGGAGAGAAAAGACCTGTGAATTAGCCGCCTCCTCTGTCAGACAACTGCTGCAGCTAAGCCAGTCCAAAGAACTCAACTAAAGGCAGTTATTTTACTGGATGTGAGGGGACATACAGTGGATCATGGAGATGCACACAGGGCAGGTGTACATGGAGATACATGCAGGGTGGGCACGCGTGGAGATCTGAATGGAAACCAGGAAACCTTGGATTTCCCTTCAAGAATTGGGTCTGCTGCTTCACTCAAGCTCTAGCTATCTCACTCCCTTCTGCTTGATTTTATGGGGTCCCATGTGGTCCAGCCAAACAGCAGTGATCCCCACAAAGTACCTCAACACAAATTCCAGCTGTCTTTTTTACTCCTGCCCACACCTGGCACATCACTCCTGGCATGTTGCTCCTGGTGTTATCACTCCTGGCATGGGCATCAACTCCCAGAATGGGTGTCACCTTCTGCTTCAGACTCCAATTGCTCCAAACTAGAGATTTGGGAGGCTGCACTTTATGGGGGGGGGGGAAGGTGGCACAGGACCAGGGGAATCTAATCTTACTTTCCAAAACTGAGGAGTATTTAAGATATTTGCTGCAGAAGCTCAAAGACTGCAGCCTTCAGTATTTACTGTATTTCAACATGAGGAAAACAAATATCTTTACTACCATCCAATAGGCAGCATCATTGTTAATGATTTTTGCCTTCCTTGGATCCACAATCAAAATCCTTGGCACCAGTCAGGATATCAAAAGACAAGTTGCACTAAGAAAATCTTTTGTCAAGGGCCTCTCCAGAGTGCTAAAGAATCAAGATACCTGTCTAGAGAGTAAGGTGCTACTAATCCAGGGATGCCTTCTCAATTGCTTGTCATGCATCAGAGAGATGAACAGTGAACAAGGATGACCGAAGAATACACGCCTTTGAGTTGTGGTGCTGGAGAATATTATTGAACATACTATGGACAGCCAAGAGAATAAACAAGGGTCTGTCCTGAAGAGGGTGAACCAGGCAGCTCCTTGGAGGTAAGGATTTTGAAACTTTACTTCATCTACTTTGGATAGGAGGAAGAAGTCCTTGGAGGACATCATGCTTGGAGGGGTAGAGAGTAAGTACAAGACAGAAAGACCTGGGATGAGATGGATTGATGTGGTGACTGTGGCAATGCAGTCAGGTGTTTCAGAAATGGTAAGATTAACTCAAAATAGGGCAAGGTTCAGAGCTGCTGTTCATAGGGTTGCTGAGTCATAGGTGACTCGAAGACACATAACAACAACAAGTACCAACCACAATGTGGGTGGTATGAACTTATAAGCAGTTCCATGAGACAAAGACTGACAATCATGGTCCATAAAGATTTGTAGCCTTGGAAACCCAGTGGAGGGTTGCTATGAGTCAGATTCGATGGCAATGGGTCTCTGATTTTTGAAAGGCCCCCAAAACTAAGGCTAAAACTGAAATTATATTAAAGTAATTAATTATTTTCTTTAACCTTGAGTTTTATATATATCAATTATCCACTAATGGAAAACAAATGTTTGCATAGTTCTGGTAGTGTAGTATAAGTTGGTATGATAATAGAAAGATCAGTGGTTTGAATTCATCTGTCATTCACCAGGAGAAGGATGAGGCAAGCTCCTCTCACAAAGATTTATAACATAGGAATCCTGTTATAGGGTCACCATGGGTCAGAACTGACTAAACGACAATGTGTCTTCTATTTTAAAATATTAGAATAGTTCTTGGAGGGACAGTTTACATCTTATTTCTTAGGGAGGTATCAGTGCTATACAGTATATTACAAATAGTATACTGTTACTATGTCCAGTATGAAGAAGAAAAGTGCTTACCTCTGCAGATGGCCCAAGCATCTTCATCACATTTCTCACCACTTGTTCTCAGTTCAAAAAAATTATATTCTTCAATACTAAGAAGACCATTTCCATCTAAATCAATAACGTCAAATATATCTGACAGAGCTGACCTAAAATTATAAAAGTGCAAAGTATTTCTTTTTTTATTTTTAAATTGCTATTTTAACAAAAGTTTACAGATCACTTGGATTTTCTATTCATTCATTGTTGCACACTTCCCTCCCTACGAAAAATGCAAAACATTTCTTTAAAGCACAAAGGAAGAGGTTCAATCAGAAGGCTCTTTGGAGGCAAGAATGTCAAGATTTCAAATCATATAGTTTGTTTTGGGCATGCGATCAAATGGGGCCACTTCCTGGAGAAGGGCATCAGGCTTGGCATACTTCCAAGTAGAAGAACATAGAAAGAGAGGAAGCTCCTCAATAGTATGGACTTATATATAGAGACTACAACAATGAACTCTAGCATGGCAGTAATTATGAGGATGGCACAGGATCAGGCAGCACTTCACCATCTTATATGTAAGGATACTATGAGTCAGAACAGCCTCAATAGCACTTCACATCCCTAACAAGACACTAGATCGAAGAGATTTCTCTTAGGACAAAATTCAGAAGGAAGTTATAGCAATGACAAACAAGTTTTGTGAATTATAAAGTTAATATATGCAACCACATTTTGGCTATAAAACAACCATAGTATATTACAAACATGTAAGAGGATGAGGATGTTTTCTTATCTTTTCTCTTGCTCTAATCTACTTTTATCCTCCTCTACATCCAGTTAAATTTTATTGTTTGTATCAGAGAAAAGTACCAAAGTTTTTGGATTTCACATTTGACAGTTATCTAAATTATTAATTCACTTTCAAACTCAAACTCATTGTCAATGAACAGGAACCCAACTCATAACTGACTCTCCAGCAGGGTTTTGGAGGTTATAAACTGCATGGTGCTCTCCACCTCAGGTTAGAAGTGCAACTCCCTACAGACTACCCTACCAGAGCGCCTCTATAGCTCAACTAGTAGCATCTATTTCTAGGGAAGTATCTGGTAGGGGGAACTTGGTAAATGTGTTACTAAAATTGACTTGCCAGCTGTGTGGAACCTAGAAATGAAGGACAACCCCCTGGCCTATGAATTAACACAAAATTTCAGACGCATAATGAATAAGCCTGGAAGCAGGAGCAGCATCCACTTCTGAAATGGCTTGCCTCCAGAAACTCTATGTACAAACAGTGCTCAGGCCTTTCGTTCATAGGGTCGCTATGAGTCATCTACGACTCGACGGCACCTAACAACAACAACAATGAATAAGCTGTTTTACTGAACTAGAATCAACGGTAAGTATGGAGGGTGGCCAAAGGAAGGGAGCAAAATAGGTGGAAAGGTTCCTAATTCACATCTAGTCCAATTGTCTAAAACTTACCTAAAAGCCTTCGTAAGTAATAATTTCCCCATTTCATCCCTATATACAAGTTGGGCTTCTTCTGTTATTGGCTTTCTTTCTTTCTTCAGTTTACAGCCAGTAGTGGATGGAATTAGCCAGTACATTCCAGGTCCTAGTTCGCCAGTCCACCCAAATACCTTTTCTCAAAAGAATTCAAAACAAAACAAAAACAAACAAAAATAATCATAAGTGTGACTCTTATATTTTCTTTTTAAGAATATATTAGATATAATTTTTAAAACAAAATTTTATTTTAATTGTAATTTAACAAGCATTTACAGAGAAGTTAAGATTTTCATTGATTCATTGTTGCACATTTTACTTCTGTCCCTACCTATGCCTCCCCCAGTTAACTTTTTTAAAAAAAAAAATATATTCATTCATTGTTGCACAATTACCTACCTCTCCAGCCTCAGTCCTTTTTGTAATGATATATCTCTTATAGGGCTGTTGTCATATATGTAATGCCTAATCATATATTCATTATGACAATTCTTTCTGTTTCAATGTAATGGTCATTGTAGAGCTAATTTTTATCAATATTTACCCATTCTATTATACTTCAAATGAAGTGTGGAAGTCATTGAGAAAATAACTGTTGTGTTAATAAAAGTCTGCTGAAGATAATTTAAAAATGATTGCAGTTATACAGTAACAAGGAAATGACAGATCAGGTTGGATATATGACTGTGGTCAAATGGATACTGATTGAAAGTAGAGAATTTTAAGACACAGGATATCTGTGTTTTATTTAATATGTTTATAATGATGCAAAAGCCGTGTGCATCATAATAAACTATAGACAATATTATGAAAAATAGAATACGATGCAACAATGAATGACTGGAAACCCTAAGTCTCTTTAACCTTCATTAAAATGATTTTAAAAAAGAAAATAAAAAAGACTGATTTAAAAAAAGAAAGAATAGAATACCAGAGCACTTAATTTTATCCTTTGGGAACCTATACACAATTAGAGGGCAGCTAGGGTATCAGGGAATACTACATACATCAAATCTGGACAAGGTTTGTGGCAGAGTTGTATTCTTTCTTGTTAATTATTTAAGCTGTATGTGGGACAAATAATCCCAGAAGGTGGACTATGTGAAGAAGAATATAGCATCTGTGTTGAAACAAGATTCATCAATAGCCTGCCACAGGCAGATGACACAGTCATGCTTGCAAAAAAAGAAGAGAGTTTGGAGCACTTATAAATAAACATTAAAAAATAAAACCAGAACAACCTTATAGATTTCAATGTTGACTTGCTTCCAAGAATGACTGCCTCCTCTGCCATAAGAACAGAATATGGTATGGTGCCAATCTACCATTACCGAACACTTTGATAAAACATTTGAGTTGCAAACTGAAGGGTTATGTGGGAAAAACACTGAATCATGGGGGACTCATTAAAAGAAGACTACACAGAGACACAGCATCTAAAAGAACTGGTGGACACCAAATCATTTCAGAAAATAGTATATAATAAAACTGAATTATAATTTTGATTAACTGGTAAAAAGTGTTTGCTATTATGTTCTTTTAAAATTATCTATAAAGGATCAAAATGACAACAGAAACTGTAAGATTAGATAGGACAGCTGGCAGTGAGTTATGTCAATGGGGTGGAGAAATTTGGAAAATGAAGGTAAAAGTGGCCACACAATTTAAAGAATGTAATCGATGTCAATGAATTGTACAGGTGGAAACTGTTTAGTAGGTCTGAATCCTGCTGTGTATACTCGCTACAACAATATTTTTTTAAAACTACTTCAGTTTTCATTATGGATCATATGTGAACAAGAAGAAAAATCTTCACAACTGCATCAATAAAAACCATCATGAAGCTGTCAAGAATTTCATTCTACTTGGAATAACAAAGTCCATGGAAAGAGCAATCAAGAAATCATATGACATATTGCACTGGGCAAATGCAATTCAAAAGACCTCTTTAAAGTTCTCCAAAGCAAGCATGTATTTCAATACTAAGGTGACTTTTTCAGTTGCCTCATAAGCATGCAGACTTTTCCAATGCAATACATCTCCTGATTTCCTGTTGGTACCAATTGTGGATCCAAGGAAGATGAAGTTGTTGATAGTTTCAATCTCTTCTCCAGCCTCCATGAGGTTGCCTATAGGTCCAGTGGTAAGTCCTCCTCACTTTCAGCAAGCAAGGTTGTGTCATCTGAATAATGCAGGTTATTGATGAGTCTCCTTCCAATTCTCATGTCACGTTCCTCTTCATAGAGTCTGGCTTCTTGAATAATTTGCTCAGCACACAGACTGAATTGGTATTGAGAAAGAATACAACCCTGACATGCTCACTTCTTAATTTTAAACCATGTAGGTTTTCTTTGCTCCATTCATACAACAGCCTCCTGGTCCTGGTATAGGTTCTGCATGAGCACAATTAAGTGCTCTGGGATTCCCGTTCTTCTCAATGTCAGCCATACAGTCAAATACGTTTGCACAGTCAACAAAACATGAATAAAAATTCTTCTGGTACTTTCAACCAGGATCCATCTGACATCAGCAATGGTATCCCAAAGAAGGTGCCATGGCCTTTTCTAAATCCTGCTTGAACTTCTGACATTTCTCTATGTACTGTTCTGTCCATTTTTAAATTATCTTCAGCAGTATTTTGTTTGCATGTGATATTCGTGACATTGTTCAATACTTTCCACATTCTGTTGATCACCTTTCTTAGGAATGGGAACAAATATGGACACCTTCCAATCTGTTGGCCAGACAACTGTCCTCCAAATTTCTTGGTATAGACTGGTGAATGCATCCAAGGCTGCATCTGTTAATAGAAAAAAGTCAATAGGTACCCCATTGAGTCCTGGGGTCTTATTTTTGCCAATGCCTTCAATGCAGCTTCCAGTTCCTCCTTCATTACCATTGGCTCCTACTAATGTAATGCTTCCTGAAATTTTTCAGTGTAAACCAGTTCTTTTTGGTACAGTGATTCTGTATATTCCGTCCATCTTTCTTTGGTGCTTCCCGGGTCATTTAATATATGGGCCATACATAGCATTTCTCAATACTATGACTCAAGATTTGAATTTGTTTTTCACTTCTCTCAGCTTGAGAAATGCAGACTGAGTTTTTCCCTCTTTAATCTTCAATACCAGCTCTCTGGAAATTCCATTATAATACTTTGATTTGTCTTCTCGAGTTGCTCTTTGAAACCTTCTGTTAAGCTCTTTTACTTCAGCTCAACTTTTTTACTCTTTTCCCTTTATTTTGGTTTCTCAATGTTCTAGTGCAATTTTCAGTCTCTTCTAACATCTATTTCTACTTTTTCATTCTCCTCTTTGTAATAACCTTTTGTTCTCTTCTAGAATACAGTGAAGGACCTCTCCAAATTATTGAGGGGTAAGACGTCAGTTTGAGGACTAAGGTGTGTCTGACTCAGGCCATGGTTTTTCTGATCACTTGATATGCATCTGAGAGCTGCACAACGAATACGGATGACAGAAGAATCGATGCCTTTGAGCTGTGGTGTTAAGAGAAGAGCACTGAACATCCCATGACTGCCAAAAGAACAAATAAATATGTCTTGGAGAGGGTGGAGCCAGAGTGCTCTTTGGAGACAAG
The DNA here is from genome assembly GCF_000299155.1 of Elephantulus edwardii. Lineage (NCBI taxonomy): Eukaryota > Metazoa > Chordata > Mammalia > Macroscelidea > Macroscelididae > Elephantulus > Elephantulus edwardii. The sequence continues at coordinate 28,135,592 of NW_006399755.1, forward strand.
GGTGATGAGGCTTCACCTCACATTCTTCGGGCATGATGCTAGAAAGGGCTATTCATTGGGGAGAAACATGATGCTTGTAAAGGTGGAGGGTGAGTGAAGGAGAGGAAGACCCTCAACAAGATGGACTGGCAAGGTGATTGCCACAATGTACTCTAGTGTGTCAGGAAGTGAGAAGACAGGACAGAATAGGATGGGGCTCAGATTTGCTATTCATGTGGTCACTATGACTTGTACTCCATTCAATGGCATCTAATAACAACAATAATTTAAGCCTGCAATCACTGGATAATTTTGAAAAAAACAGAAGAGTTGATTTAAACTGAATTATGGGGGAAGAACATTAAATATACTTTGGACGGCTAAAAGAGTAGAAAAATTAACTATAGGAAATAATTGCTATAAGGACAGAAATACTTCAATTGACTAATTTTGTGCATTTCATCAGAAAGACCAAGTGGTGGAAAAGAAGACTGTTGTTGTTATTGTTATGTGCTGTCAAGTCGCTTGTGACTCATAGCGACCCTGTGTACAACAGCCCTAAACTCCGCTC
>NW_006399755.1:28142669-28187405 GCF_000299155.1 Elephantulus edwardii
AAATATCATTGACAAAAAAAGATGATTTTTTTAAACTTACTGAACCCTTTTTTTTAAAAAAAAAATAAGATCTTTTTCTAGGTTACATTTCCCTATTTTGATTTAAATAGTAATACGTTATTAACAAATAATTTGTAAAGCACATACAAAATAAGAATTAAATAAACTTTAAATGAGTTCACTAGTTACATGAGATTAACTATATTTTTAAAAATATAATTATGCGGAATGGAAAAAATCCCACTGAAATTTCATTGTTACTTATGATAACATAGGCTATAAAATGAAATGGCTGATTCTTAAGACAAACTTGGTTTATATAAAAACATTGTGTCTAGCAAATGTTGGATACTCACAAATGAGTGCCAGGGTATATGTATAAGACAACATTATTCTTTTCTGTTATCAAAAAGGAAAGCAAAGATTAAGTTTATTGGTCTAATAGAAATTGGTGGGACTTCTCCGACTTTTCCTGTAGATGACATCCTTTGAACTTAGAACTGAACTCATCTTTGTGGCTCAACTTTCAGCTAAACACACAAGCCAATAAGTGAACATCAACATTAGGGAGTTATGAACATCTAAGAGGATAGAAGAAGAATCAATGCCTTCGAGTTGTGGTGCTGGAGAAGAGTCTTGAACATTCCATAGACTGCCTAGAAAACAAATAGGGCTGTCTTGGAGAGGGTGAAACCAAGTTTCTCCTTGAAGGCTAGGATTTTGAAGCTCTGTCTCACATACTTTGGACAGGTGGCCAGGAGAGACCAGTCCTTAAAGGACATCATACTTAGAAGGGTGGAGGTACAGTGGAGGAGAGAAAGACCCCAGATGAGATGGATTGATAGAATATTTAGGACAACGGTGGTTGGTGTGTCAGAGTCAGTAAGACTGACTCAGGACAGGGCAGGCTTCAGAGTTGGTGTATATAGGACTTGACGGCACATGACAACAACAACAAGAATTAACCACGTAAGGACCAAACAGGCAACATTTTCTCAGAGACAAAGCTCAAAAGAAGAAGGGATAGAAAAGGATAACAAATAGAAATAGTAAACACAGGAAGAAAGTGAGTTAGGGTGCTGCTCATTGTGGGAATTGCAACCAATGTCAAAAATCAAAATGTACATGAATTGTTGAATGGAAAACCAATTTGCTCTGTACTCTTCACCCAAATCACAATAAAATGTTGTTTTGTAGATGCATCACGGCTTGGGGAGAGGCGGTAGCTCAGGCAGGGCTTGGGTGGCTCTAACCCCTCCCCAAGAAAACCACTGCGATCACTGAATCCCTGCTCCGCAGGAACAATGTGCGATTGAAAGGTGTTGATCAAAAATGTGAACATGTTGGAGGAGATGCAACAGGACTCTGTGCAGTGCGCAACCCAGGCACTGGAGAAATACAACATAGAGAGGTTATCGCAGCCCACATCAAGAAGGAGTTTGACAAGAGTACAACCGCACCTGACACGGCATCGTGGATAAACTTCAGTGACATATGAAGCTACGCACTTCACTTACTTCCACCTGGGCCAAGTCGCCATTCTTCTGTTCACATCTGGTTAAAGCAGGGACTGGGCCCACACACCCAGTGAACCATCCAAAAACAAGACCTAAATTCCAAATACCAGAGACTGAAATCTTCAGCCTTGCTAGGAGAACGTCTCCATCTGTGAACCTTTGTTGTGTTTTGTACAGGACCTTCCTCTGTACCAGTCTGTTGTGGTTATAAATAAATTAGCAAATCAGCTTACATTTGCATTTATTTTCTATCCCATACTTTTACCTGTGTCATATTTTTTCTTTCCTCACAATTCATTTCTTTAAAAAAAGAAATCTGCTGGAGATGTGTGTGCTAAGCTACAACAAAAAAAACCTGTTTTGTGGTTTTTGGTTTTTGTTTTTTTTTTTAAGTAAACTATCTCACCGGGTGGCTCTTTGGAGGCAAGGATTCTGAGGCTCCGTCTAACATACTTTGGACTTGTTGTAAGAAGAGACCAGTCCCTGGAGAAGGACATCATGCTGTGGAGGGTGGAGGGACAGCGCAGGAGGGGAAGGCCCTCTATGAGGTGGATTGATTCGGTGACTGGGGATATCGGGATGGGAGTATCGGAGACAGTGCATTTGGCAGAAGACAGAGGGGCTGTTGTACATAGGGTCGCTATGAGTCGCAAGCGACTCGACGGCACATAACAACAACAAATTATCTCTCCATAAATTTCCCAAGAAATTTCTGGGGCTCAAAGGATTCCTATTGAAAGCACAAACAACTAAGACTGTCTCTGCGAAATATATTAAATCAAAGTATTTTCTAGCACTGTATAATAGGTATGAAAACAGTCATTTGCTTTTCAGCACAGAATCTTCTCAAGTTATCTTATGTTAAAAAATTCCTTTAAAATTCAACTAAATTTAGGTCATCCTGGAGATTCATGCACAAAATAGTGTTGCTCCTCTAAATTCTAGGCTTAGACCTTTTTCTATCCTGACAAATCAAAAGAATCATAATCACCGTATAGTGATCACATCTATTTTGAGATAAGAAGCTATTCAATATAAATGGAGGTTATTTCAAAGACTAAAGGTTGACCCAATACACTTTTTGGAAATAATTTCTTTTAGATGAGTCAGATGTAGGCTGATATCCATGAATGAAAAATCAAATCTCTTTGCTTCCATATATGTTATTCCATCAACTTCTTATCACCATACATAACCTTGAATTTGCCATTGTGGATAGAAAATAGAAAATCTTTCACGGACATAGAACTCTTCAAAAGACAGTAATTGTGAAACTGAAAATAAAAAAAAAAACCTTCTACCCTTGTAAATATGACATATTACAGATAAATAGAATCCTATATAGTAAAGTAGTAAACAGAACACATTCAAACTTTATTACAGGCTTGCTACAGACTAACATTTTTATACATGCAGTCTTATAAGAAAGCCACTTTATCCAAAATGAAATGGGAAAAGCTATTGTTTTTGACAATGCTTTATCTTGAACTTAACTTTGTAGCCAGTTCTGAAGAAGAGTTTAGTCAAAACAGTAACTTCTGTCATTTTATTTGTTTCCGACCTATAACTATTCTTGTGTGTTAGGAAACCTACAATAAAGTCTTTTATATAACATTTCATCAGGGAAATGTTTGTCTGTCGTTGGGCCTATATAAACATTAAATATGATATTGCAGTAAGCCCTTGAATAGTATTATTCCTGTTGTTGTGTAGCAGATGTATTTTGTAGTCCTCATAAAATAAATAGCCACATTTATGTATCTCCCTCACATCTCTGGCCTCTGAGTAAATCTATAATTAGAAAAGATTACAACCACCCAATGGAAACACATAAAAGAATTTAAAAGTATTTCTCTTCTCAATCCATTGTAAATCATAATGTCAGTCAAGGCAGTAATCTTGAAATTTTTCTTTTTACAATAATACTATAACTAAGACACGTATCTTACACAACTTTTCCACAGTACTGAATTGCTTGTATTTAGAGGTGGAAGCCTACTGGCATGAGTTATTTTAATTCAGTAAAATGAAAAATGTTCATATGTGAAGTATCGGGGCATTCATAAAAGAGAAAAGTGAAAGACAAAGAAGTTTTAAGTATTTTCTCAACAGTATGTGCTTATAATAAAGGCAAGACTCAATTCTTGTCTAATCAATCCTCAATTCTTAACTCAGGCAAGCAAGGAAAAATCCCTCACAATTAATAAAACATAATAGGCATCATGTTCAGATATTCCACATACCTTAACTGGAAGGAAAGACAAAAATAACAGAAGAAAATAAATATAGAAAAAATAATTACTGGCTCAAAATTTGCGTTTATATTATACTTCAAAATTAAATACTGCAAAATAAGTATGCATACTTCTCTATTTCGTAGTTCAGTAAAACACACAAGCTGCAGATTTGTTTGACTTTCATTCTCTTTAAGAATATACAAAGTAGTATCAACTGCTAACCAAGGGGATGGTTTTCCTAGAAAACAGAAAAAAGCAAAACACTTTAAAATAAACAATGACTGTTTACTCTTTGCTAAGAAAGAAAGAAGCAATGGTGGTATAGTCCATAGCATGCTGCACTGCTGTATATCTCTGGTGGTTCGACTCCCACCAGTGGCTTCACTGGAGGGAAATGAGTAATCTCCCCTTGCTACGATTTACAGTCTCAGAAACTAGATGAAGAGTCACTAAAAGGTGGAATCAACCTCACGGCAATGACGTTTTTATTAGTTCAACTAAGAAGTTAGTAGTTTCTTTCACCCTTGGAAATTTTTTTAGAAATACATTCAATTTTTTTATATACAAATTACATTTGCCTTAAGGCATTGTTCTCTAGGTTCTTATGTTATTCATAAAGTTCTTGAGGGCCTGTTGCTTCTGAAGTGGATGTCCAGTCCTGCTTAGCCTATCTTAGTCTGGAAGCTTGGCTGAAACCTGCCACCATAGGTGGTTCGACCGGTGTTTGACATTCTGATGACATAGCTTCCATGTCAACCAGGAAGTTCCTTAGAAGCATGGGTGGTGAAACTAGTGGTATTATTCGGGGGGTTAGAAAGGCGCAGACAACAACAGGTGACACTATCAGAGAGGATGACACCAAAATGAGAGTCTGTAAACTTTTTTAGTGGAAATTTATTATTTTTTGGGGGCGGGGGAACCCCCTGTTTTTATAAGAACAAAAAAAATTTGTGTAAGCTCCATTTGCATGTAGAAATATTATCTACAAGACTAAAAATCTGTGCTTATTTTTTTTTAAACCAGAGCTCATGTGTCATGTGGTCTTGTCTACACATTCTATAAGCACATACCATCATTTTTGTTGCTACTGGTATTTATACAATTACTGCTTTTGTCAAAATTTTTTGTGCTTTAGCTAAAATATTGTGGTAGTAAATATATGAACCATACCAATAATTTTTTGAGAATGAAGTAGTAATAAAAGAAACATGGGAGAAAAAGAAGAAAGCTTCTACTCACTAATAATATTGAAATTCAAAGTAGAAAGGGTCACATAACAATTTTATTCATAGTAGTGAAATAATCTAAGAAATAGTACATTTATGCAATTTATTATTATATTATAATTGAAATATATATTACATATTACTAAAATTGATAATAAACATTACTAAGGATTCTATATGGCCTGGCATGGGTGAAGATGACACCATGAGTTAGCAGAGTAGGTCACACAAAGCCTGGCAATGTCAATCTTTAAATGTAAGTCATATATTCCCAGCAATTACAATCCTCTATACCCTCTTTGTTTTTCTCTTAGCACTTAGGATCTTCTATTTGCTAGTTATCATGTTTATCATTTATTATGTCTCTCTTACTAGAATGTAAACCCCATGAGAACTGTGGCTTTGTAATTTTTCATACTCTGATGCTAGCAGCTAATAGGCTTTCAGTAACCATCTGATAAATAAGCTAATTAAGGAATCTTATTTAGAAAAATGTGAAGGATTAACAACTACATTCAATTTTCAGGGCTACCTTGGTTCTGAAAAATGACTAATCATCATTTGAAAGTGTCAACTACCAAATGCTGTAAGCATCTCACGAACGAATGACCAAAATAAACAGGGGTGAGAAAGAAACACTCGAATAAGAATGCATCTCAGAGGTTTGTGGTTCAAATCTACCAGATGCTGTGCTGGAGAAGGAGGGACAATCTCCTCCTGTACCAGTCAGACCTGATTTGATGGCACACACACAAAATATAATAAAATTAAAAAGAAATTTAAAAAAACACAACATAAGAAAAATAAAGGTCAATTTGTAGCAATCACTAATGGGGAAAGCCCCCTTATAGTTATCTTTTAATAATTAAAAATTATTTAAAAGGCCAAATCCAGTGTCACTGAATCCATTCCAATCCATAGAGACCCTTCACCAGGATTCAGAAGCTATAAATCTTAATGGGAGGAGTCTACACATATATCTCCTGTGGAATGGCTTGTGGATTCAAATCTTTGAACTTATAGTTAGAAGCACAGGAAGCAATGTACTCTGCCACTAGGGCACCTTAAAAACCATTTTAGACACTAAGAAATCACTACATTTTCTCCAGCAACTGTGTACAAAGATTATCATAAATGTAAAGATTACCCAGAAATGTTTAAATTGTATTAACACAGGATTTGCAGATATTAAAAAATATAAAATTTTTATATTGCCCTAAATTAATAGTCCCACAGAATGTCTCTTAAATATTTTATATTTTTAAAATTATAAATGAAAAATGTTAAGGATTAAATTGTAGATAAATTGCTAATTTTCTATCAAGAGGTGTCTAAAGAGCAGAAAATGAGACATAGGGGCACAGGGCCGTAAGCATTTCTCTGAAAAGGCCAGAAAGCAGATTAAGTGCCCACAGCCCAGCCCCATGTGCCTCTTGAGCCACAGAAGCAGCAAGAAGTTCGATTACTCAATGTTGTCTCACAGACTGTGGTACCAAGAGTGAGGTTATTAATAAAGTAAGTTGCAGAGTAAGGGAAGAAAAGAATTATCATCCAGTGCAAGTCCAGGTTTAGTCTACCAGTTACAAGCCATTTTAACAGCAAAACACAATTCTTTAATTAGTAAAAGTCCTAGTCTCAGCACAATAACACAAATTCAAGAAGCCTCTGGTTTCTTCAATCATTTTGCAAGGTTCACCTCAGAGAAATTATAAGTCAGCTTCTTCTTCAATCATCTGGCAAAGAAAATCTTTAACTATGGCCAGTACAAATGCAAGAAGCCTCGGGTCACACTTTGCCAGTCTCTCCACAGCAATGCCTGTCTCTCTACAATCTCTCGAGCTTAACCCAGGGTTTTTTTCTCACCGCAGTCTTACTCTATCTCACTCTCTCTCACCAGGTCTCACTCTATAGTGTGGAAAGTTCTCTCTCTCTTTCTCTCGCAAGCACACATGCGAAGCAAATCACTTATTTGGCACAATATACAGTTAAGTATTAGTTAATATCTTATTTCTTAAAATATAAACATCCATTTCTTACCTAAACAGATTAATTTCTTCACTAATTAGGATTATCAAATATTTATATGAATGTCATGGAGAGCACAATATGACATTTAAAAACATATACAGAAAATAGAAACTTGCCTTCAACTTGACTCAGGTTTAGAGGCTTAATTATTAGATAAACCATGGACCTCTGGGATATTTGCATCCTATATTGATGACTAATGATTTCACTGTCTTCTTCTAAGAAGAAGCAACCTTTTGATTGTGTGCATTGCCACTCCTGAAATGAGAGAAAACTTTTTTCAGTGTCTATGAAATGTTTTCAGTAGATATGATACATATCTCAAAGGCATGACATGAGAAGAATATAAAAGAAATATGAAGTAGAGTCATTGACCTTCAAGAATTTGGAACATAGGAGCTAAAACACAGAAAGAATAGAATTCCATTATAATTGGTTGTAGTATAAAGTTATATACCAAAAAAGCAATACCAGATTTTAAAATAGTATCTTGCATACTGATCAAGAAACAATCTGACTAATGAGGAAAAGAAGCTTTGATAAAAACTGACTGGTCAATTAATGAACTGTCCCTTGAAGCATGGAGAACATTTCTGTGGTAAAAGGCAGAAAAAGACAAAATGAAGAGAAGAAAAAATAAGACCATGATGGCAAGAAGTCCATAAGCAAATTAATAAATTTGTTGTAATAGTCAGGGTCACTATACTGGATAAGCTCAGTTGTGCCCACTTACTACATCATCAATGGCCTATGAATGTAACAATGTACCCTGTCATTATTTCACCAATATTGTGTTACTATGAAATAAATTAGAAGGTGAGGGTGAGGTAATCTCTTAAGCATGGGGTAGGCAGATGAAATATAGTCTTGTACCTTAGAAATATCTGTTTTTGTACTTTTGGAGTGTTTCTTTTTTTAAAATTTTCTTTAAAAATAGAATTTTAATAATTTTTACACAAACTTGAGCTTCGCTTTTACTATCAAGGTTGAACACTCTCCCTATATGATTTTATCATTTTCTTTTGTGTTAACAGCCTATTCATTTCCTAGTCTCATAACTCCATCAAAGACTTCTTCATGAAGGCTTTTTTATATATTTTCATAAAATCCTTAACTATTTTAGTAGCTGAGGAGCTCTTGTGGCCTAGTGGTAAGGAGTTGTGCTCTCAATCCAAAGGCATGAGGTTCAAATCTACCATCTACTCCGTTGCAGAGAAATGGGCAATCTCCACCTATGTTATTACAACCTCTAAAATCACACTGGAAAATCAACTATAAAATGGTTCTGACTCTAATGCACCTAACAATAACAACATTTTATATATTAACTACTTATACAAATTTTGATCAATTTCCCCTCTGCATTCCCTTTTATTAAAATGTTGGCTATTTTTTAATTTTAATTTTCCATTTTTTATTCATCTTTTCTTGGGAAATTACACTGTGATATTATCATTTGTGATATTATCATTGCTGCAGAACACTTAGGTTTTAATAGGCAGTAATTGTACAAAGTGTCATGACATGTAAGTACAAAAAATGGTGTTTTTTTAAATTCTGAGAAATTAAGATATTACCATGACAGAAGACATTTCAAGATTATTTTTACAAGGCAATATAGGGTAAATATAGTAGTTTAAACACACAGGAAAATGGTACTCAGAGGTTACCTAGGTTCACAGAGGAATTTGAAGAAATATCAAGTTTAGAGTGCAAAACTATTGCTGTTGTTAGGTACTCCTGAGTTGACCACAAAGTGTAGCGACCCTATGAATACATCAGAAATCTGCCCTATCCGGTGCCATCCTTATCACTGATATGCTCAAGTCCACTGTTCCAGTCATTGTGTCAACCTATCTTAATGAGAGTCTTCTTCTCTTTCTCTGATCCTCCACCATTCCCAGCAGGGTGTCTTTTTCTAAAATCTGGTCTCACATGACATGTCCAAAGTATGTGAGATGAAGTTTAGCCATCCTGGCCTCTAAGAAACATTCTAGTTGTACATCTTTGAAGACAGACTTCTATGTTCTTTTGGCAGTCCATGTGATATTCAGTTCTCTTCAACACCTCAATTTAATGGGATTGATTCTCCCGTCATCTTTATTCACTGTCCAAGTTTCAGATGCATAGGAAGTAACTGAAATGCCAGGCACAACTTGATCTCTAAACTGACATCATTGTTTCTCCCCACTTTAGAGGCCCTCAACAGCAGATTTTCCCAATGGAACACGTATTTTGATTTCTTGGCTGCCTTTACCATGAGTATTGGTTATGCATTCAACTAAAAGTAAATATTTTACAATTTCAAGCTTTTCTCCTTATAGCATATTTCCTATTGGTACCGTGGTTAGGATTCTTGTTTTTGTGAAGTTGAGATGTACTTCCTGTTAATGACTGTAGTCTTTGTCCCTTTTCAATTAAGTGTGTCAGGTCTTTTTCAATTTCTGCAAGCAAGGTGTGTCATCTCCATAACAGGCTGCTGCTGAAATCTTCCTCCATCTTGTTACCATACTCTTGTTTGTATTTTCCAGCTGTCATCATACAGTGCAGATTCTAGTATGATTTGCTCAGTATACAGAGTGGATGGGTATGGAGAAAGGATCCAACCCTAATACATACTTTACTTAATTTTTAAACCATGTAATGTTCCCTTGTTCTGTTTGGACAATTGCTTCTTGATCTGTATCTATGTTATTAGCACAATTAAGGGTTCTGGGATTCCAATTCTTCACAATATTAGCCATAGTTTGATATGGTCCACACAATACAATGCCTGTGCATAGTCAATAAGACACAAGTAGATACCTTTTTTGGTAGTCTTTGCTTTCAGCCAAGATCCATCTAACTCAGCAGTTATATTTTTTTGTTCTATGGCTTCTTCTAGATCCAGTTTGAATTTCTGGAAGTTCTCTGTTGATGTAAATATTTACCTGCATGTGATATTAATGATATTGTTAGGTCATTTCTACACCCACTTGGATCATCCTTTTTTGGCAAGCAAACAAAAATGGATTTCTTCTTGGTCAGCTGGCCAAGTAGTCTTCTAGATTTCTTGGCATAGGCTAGTGAACATGTCCAGGGCTGTATTGGTTTGTCAATATACATCAGCTGGTTTTCCATCAATTCCTCATCCTTTATTCTTTTGCCAATGCCTTAATTTGTGTCTTGAACTTTTTCCTTTGTTACCATTCATTCTTGATCATACGGTACTTCCTGAAAAGTTTCACTGTAGATAAATTAATTAGTGCTTTTACCATTAGCTCATGTTTCCAAAAGAAAATTCCAGGAAATAAAATATTTTATTTTATCTTTATAACATTATGAACCTCAAACAGGCTTCTCTCAAGACAATGTTAATGTAAACAAAACTATGTATCAAACTTTATTTAGTTTCCCTGTAAATCTCTTGGCTAAAAACACATATGGACTAATAAGAGATGCTCAAAGTCAATTGACCTTAATATAAACAACATGATCTTGGGCCAAGAAAACCTCTAAAAGAAAGAGACAATATACCCTATCTTGTTTTTTAGGTGCTGTCCAGTCCACTATACCTTATAGTGAATTCATGAACAACAGATCTGAACTCTGCCTATCCTGTGCCATTTTGATCAACTCTGCTGTACTTGAGCCCATTGTTACAGTCCCTGAACCAATTATTAATCTATTTTGTAAAAGTCTTGCCCTCCTTGGCTGACTCTCCACCTTTTCAAGAACGATACCCTTTACCAAGTATTGGCCTCTACTAACAAGTTAAAAGTATATGAGATGAAGCTTCACTATCCTTGCCTCTAAAGAGCACACTGACTGCACCCTCTCCAGGATGTATTTGTTTGTTCTTCAGCAGTCCATGATCATTCAATACTTCTCTCCCACATCACAATTCAAAGGCATGAATTCTTCTATCATTCCTATTCATTGTCCAACTTGTAGATGCATAGCAAGTATTTGAAAAGATTTTGACTTGGACCAGGCACACCTTAGTCTTTAAACTGACATCATTACACTTCAGCATTCTGAAAAGGTCCCTGACAGATTTTCCCAATACGATGTCTTCTAATTTCCTGACTTCAGGTGCCAAGGATGCTGATTGTGGATCTACATAAGGTAAAATAATCAACAATTTCTATCACTTTTCCATTTATCATGATATTGGCCTAGTGATGAAAATTTCTGTTTTCTTGATGTTAGGATGTAGTTTATATCAAAGGCTACTGGTTTTGATCTTCTGCAGTAAGTGTGCTCTGAGGCAGCTTGAACTGTGTGTTATTCTGACATCCAATGAAAAATAGTAAAAATGTTTTCCTTTCAAGTGACTAACATTATCAGATAGGATTTCATCAATTTAAGATAATTTTTTCTATTCACTCATCATGAATGGTAGAGGATAAAACTTTAAAAATACAGACAACTCTTGAATACTCAAATATTCTACCTCTGTGTGTTTAGTTTAGGTAGATTGTGAATAATTAATCTACCCACTTCCTCTAGGTTTCCAAAGGTATCAGGGTATGCTGTTAATGTGTACTACTGAGTAAAAATTGACCCAGAGCTGACACTCTGGTGGGTTTTCAGGGACAGTAAATTGCACGGGAGAAGACTATCCATCTTTTTCCCATGGAGCAGTGAGCAGCTTCAAACTACATACCTTTTAACTGGCAATACAATTCCTTATTACTAAGCCAACAGTGCTCCCTTCTGTTACTATTCTTTTTATTTCAGTTACTTTTGTTGTAATGTCACTCATTTCTTATTCATGTTCTCTCCATCTCCTTTTCCTTAGTTAGATCTTCCAGTGGCTTGGCAAATTTATTGATCCTTTCAAAGTATCAACTCCTCATTGTTGATTCTTTCTATTGTTTTTCTGTTTATTTCTGCTTTTCTCTTTATTATCTTTTTTCTTCCAAAGACTGAAGGTTTTGCTTGTTGTTTTTCTAATTTTGGAGTAAGCACATCTAGGGCTGCTTCTGTTTGCTCAAACAATTAAACCGATACTCTGTCAACTCTTAAGAGTCTTAATTTTTGCCAATGCCTTCAGTGGTTCTTACATTTCTTCCTTCAATATCACTGGTACCACACGATATTTCTTTAAATGGTTCCATATGTAAGTTGGGGGTTTGTTTTATTTTGGGTTTTTTGTATAATAATTCTGTGTATTCCTATTATCTCCTTTTGATGCTTCTTGCATCATTCAAGAGTTTGCCATAGAATTTTTCAGTTGTAATTTGAAGCTTGAAATTTTTATTCAGCTCTTTCAGCTTGAGAAATGACAAGTGTGTTTTTCCCTTTTTCTTTTTCTAACTCCAGGACTTTGCATATTTTATTGTAAAACTTTGTCTTCTTGAAACTTTCCATTCAGCTCTCTTCATTATTTCTTCCTTTCACTTTGGCTTTTCAATGTTCAATTCAAGAGTAATTTTATTTTTTAAATAATATGGTACACATAACGGTTTGGCTTTTTGCTAAAAAGAAAAACCTGATTTTAGTAGCCAGATCTTAAATGTCCATTGTAAGGGTGCGGTAGCCCCTTAGTTTAAAAAAGGCATAAATAAAACTCTTAAAAGCGAATGCACTTTTCCTGATATATTAGTTGTTGTTGTTTTGTACCATAAAGTAGAAACCAACCCATTGCTAACCATCCAGCAGGTTTTCAGAGGCAGTAAATCACAGGGGAGGACACTGCCCATTCTTGTCCCAGGGAACAGCTAATGGATTTTAATCACATGTCTTTGAGATTGCAGCCCAGTTTCTTACCACTAGGCCATCAGAGCTTCCCTGATACACTGATATTGTCGTTATGAGCCATTCAGTCACCTGCGACTCATAGAGACCCTATAAACAACAGCTCTGAACTCTGGCCTAACCTGTGCCAGTCTTACTTACCCCTATTACCACAGTTACTGTGCCAATCCATCTAACCCAGGATCTTCCTCTCCTGCACTGTCCCTTCATCCTTCCAAGGATGATGTCCTTTTCCAAGGACTGGTCCCCACTGGCCACATGCCCGAAGTATGTGAGACAGAGCTTCAAAAATTCTCTTGTCCAAGGAGATACTTAAGTTTCACCCTCTCCAAGACAGATTTGTTTGTTCTCTTGGTGGTCCATAGTATGTTCAATACTCTTCTCTAGCACCACAAAAGGCATAAATTCTTCTGTCATCCTTAGTCACTGTCCAGCTCTCTGATGAATAGCAAATAATTGTGAAGACCATGGCCTGGATTGGACTCACGTTAGTCTCTAGACTGACATCATTGCTTTTCAGCACTATGGAGAAGTCTCTGACAGCAGACTTTTCCAAAGCATTCGTCTTTTTCATTCCTGACTGCTGGTGTTGATTGTGAAGCTGAGCAAGCTGACATTTTTAACAACTTCAATTTCTTCTCCATCTACTGTGGTGGTACCAATTGGCCTAGTGGTGAGAATCTGTGTCTTCTTGTTGTTGGTCTTCCATCCACACTGAAGACTGCAGTCCTTGACTTTCTGTAGCAAATACTTCATGTCCTTTTCAGTTTCGGCAAGCAAGGTTGTGTTATCTGCATAACTCAGGTTATTGATGAGTCTTCCTCCAATCTTGATGCCATATTCTTCCTAATAAAATCCACCTTCCCGAATGATCTGTTCTGCATAAAGACTGTAAAGGTAAAGAGACAGGCACATCCCTTACTCACTCCTTTCCAGATTTTGAACCATGCAGTGTTTCCTTGATCTGTTCTGAGGACTGCTTCCTGGTTCAAGTAAAGGCTTTGCATGATACACTATTAATGAACACTATTTGTGGTTCTACAACTTCTATAAGCTTTTGTTACAGAAAATAAGTCTTCAGGTAGAAGGGAATTTATAAGTTTCTTTTGAAAGAAGGCTTAACTGCATACCACAATACGGTATGTACATTAATAAGACTTGAAATTGACAAAGCAGTATTATTAAATAGAAGCAAGAGAAAAGACATTACTTATGTTAGTAAAATGTCAAAGTGCTAATTAGATTATTTTTAACATAAAATATTAGGAGATTATATAGCTGTACTGTTCAAAAAAATACTTAATTTCTTAAGATCAGCTAGTTATCAAACACATAATATTCATTAAAACTACAATTTCTTTTAAAATAAACAGATTTGAAAACACATAAAGCTTTTTCTCTAGGACCTGTATGAGGATCTAGAGACCTAAATGGACCAAAATGTTACAAAAGAAAGGAAAAAGTATTGATAATTTGGCTGCTTCATTCTAATAAAGCAATTTGAAAGAACTATAGATTAAGATGATAATTTAAGCGTTATAAGCAAAATGAAATAAAGGTGAAGATATAGAAAAAATTTTTAGAATGACAGAGTAAGTAATTCCATGTATAATTTTTTTGACAATATAAAACCAACATTAAATATACTAGCTTGTAATACTTATGTAAGGCATGAGGTGGTGCTATATTCTACCACTTCAGATAAATTCATATAAGCCCAGGCAGAACTATTAATTTATTTGTCTGTTATTTTTAAATGTTATTTATTTTCACTCACAAATATAAGGAATCAATGAAAAGCAAAACTTACAAAAAGATTAATTAAATATAAAATGATATACCAAACTCTTAAAATGTACTAATAGTTACATTGCAGTAGACTATAGCAATTTGTTTTAATAATTTATAAGTCTATATGGCTGTCAAACTTTAAGGTGAAATGGAATGTTAAGTAGCATATGTACAGTATAGAGCCCTGGTTGCACAGAACTTTTTGCATTGGCTAAATGCTAACTGAAAGGCAGCAGTTTGGTTCCACCAGCCACACAATAGGACAAAGATAGGCAGCCTCATCCCTTAAAGATTACAAAGGCTTGAAACCCAATGCAGGGTTGCCATGAGTCAAAATCAGTTCCAAAGCAATAGATTTGGGCCATGGGTTTGCCATAGATTAGTCAGAAGAGGAGCTTATCAACAACACTAAGGTAATTTTAAAAAAAAAATAAAGATACATTATGTCTAGAAAGTTATTTGCTTTCCTGAATGCTGCTAAGGCTAGAAGGTAGAGTGAAAATTACCCAACTTTCATGATAAAATTATAAATCATACAAAAGGCTAAATAGATGATTTATAGAGGTAAAATTTAATTGCCAGACTTAATGAACTAGTATTTTAATGTGAGAAATGTTTGTAACAAAATTCCTATTTGAAGCATTCATAAAAATTAAAATTCCATACTGTTAACCATTTTTATTTTAAATCTTTATATTGTATATATACATACACATGCTATGTAACATACATGTGTATACATAGAGTATATATATGTTTTCACAGGATAGAACAGTGTTTAGGGCTCTTGTACATAGGGTCACTATGAGTTGCAAGTAACTCGATGGCACATAACAACAACATACATGTATACACTTGTTGCTGTTGTTTACCTTTGAGTCAGAACTGATCCATGGTTGACCTTCTAGTGGGGTTTCAGAGGCAGTAAATTGCACAGAAGGAGACTACATATTTTTCTTTTGTGAAGCAGCTGGCAGCTAGTGGATGTGAACTGTACACATACATACATACACACACAAACTAAGCAAACTATAGAAGGTAATACATATGTTTATATATTAAAAAAAGAAACACAGTGGAGGGTCAGCTATGACCCGGTTCTGACTGGACGGTACTAAGAGAGGGATATGTTATTTTCTTTTTCAGTAACTTGTATATTGCAGAACTTTCCCCCCTCAAATGTTTATTAATCCTTGTTGCTATTGATTGCTGTCGAGTTGAGCATGACTCATAGTGACCTTATGAACAAAAGGCCTGAAGCCTTTCTATAACTGTTGTCATTTATCAAAGCTCATAGACTTTCCAGAGGCATGGTGTTTAGGCAGTAGATGCTTCTTATATTGTTCTCCACTTTTAAAACAGCCTTTATATTAAAACTATTTATTCCTTGCATAAGGTATATATTAACATCTTTCATCTTACTGTTGGTATTTATCTTAGTAAAAAAATTATCTCAGTTGATGAAGTAATACTGAAAGATTTTAGGCAGAAGAATAGCTTTCTATTTCACAAAGGTATATTCGTTATAGTTTTGTATGTAGGGTTTTCTCTTTTTTTAAATTTTTTAAATTATTATTAAATTTTATTAGTTTTAATGAACTTTTTTTTTTTAAAAAAAGAAGGTAATACATATGTTGTCTCCTCTTTCCCTCTTGTAATTAAAATCCTGGAAAAGGATATTATGCTTGGAAAATTAGAGTCAGAGAAAGGAGAAAGACCATCGATGATCTAGACTGCACAGAGACTGTTAACAATAATGGTCTGAAACACAGAAGAGATTTTGAAGATGGCACAGATAGGCAACATTTCATTCTCTTATATAGAGGGTTACTTTTAGTCAGAATGAATTCCATGGTGCTGAGTTAAATTTTGTTGAATGCTCAGAGAATAGGAAGGAATAGAACAGAAAGATGTATGAAAAGAATCACAGGAAGAACTGCAAAGAGGGATGTTACAAAGGTGGAACCATAATTAACATCATACAACAAAATGTGTATGAATGATTGAATGGGAAAACAATTTGTTTTGTAAACTTTCAATCAAAACACGATAAGAAGTTAAATAGACATAATGCATAAATTCAGAAAAGAGATTGTAGGCTATCATTTATTTCCAAAAGACATCATATTTTGTGAACATCACATAATTGCAAAAATAGACAAAGTGTCGCCTGCTTTTAATCATTAAATTATCAGTCTCTTATTATACAATTAGTATGAGACCAATTTTGACATTGTCTATTAGATTCTGTCTTTTCTTGCTAAGTTCAGGTACTATCCTAGACCAAACGCTCACCATTTTATATCTCAATAGCTCGATTTGTTTCCCAGATAAACTCTGAATGTTGATAAACTTGTCTTACACAGCATACAACAGTAGAATTTTATCTATTTACTATAGTCTCTTAAACTATACTTTGACTATGTCATTCTTGTAGAAGATTTGTAGTAATTATTTGGCCTGTAATAATATTAACACTATAATTTATCACTACAAATAGTACTTGACAGAACCTAACAAATATAATTCTATGTACTTCACATTATGGTGTCTTAAATATGTTATCTGATTTAAATCTTTGAAAAATACTCTAGATATAAAGCTCTTTATCACCACCTAGAACAGTGCCTGGCATACAGTCATCATTTATATTTGTTGAACAATTTAAATAATAATGCTATAACCCTATCACTAAAAATCTAATGATAAATTTTATTTAATTCAAGTTTCTTACTTAAAAATAAGCAAAACAGCTGGAAAACACTACTTGATTAAAACGTATTTTGTTGAATGCAATTGAATTAAAGGTATTATATTGGTAGGGGTTCAATTAAAAGACTATGACACAGAGACTAGGTGTTATGATAATTTAACATAATCCATACTAAGATTTATGTTGGAGCTCTGCTAGCCTAGTGTGTAAGGAGTTGTACTGCTTCCAAACCAAAGATACGTGATTTGAATCAAGAAGCTGCTCCATAAGAGAAAGATGGACAACCTTTTCTCAAGTAATTTACAGCTTCTGAAAAATCTCTTAGAGGATCGTCTATGAATCAGTTACAACTTGGTGGTACACAACAAAAATAATATCAATTTATACCTCTTTTTTATACTACTTAAAATGATGGTTCTTCTCCCTTTAGAGTCACAAGAATGATAATTATTTACTAAGTAACTTTTACTAGTATTTAATTTAGTTGCAAAACACACAAAGTTTCCATCGGTGGAAAATAATATTTTGTAACACTAAATATTGTGTATGAACATGTCTGGACATGCTCACCAAATTGCTTCGGGCATATAGATTCCTAAACAGTCTGCACAAAATTCCTTAGAGATAATGTTTTAAAATTTTAATATAGAACAAATGTCACTGTCTAGCAATTTAAAGATATAAGGGACTTCAGAGTTCAATAACAAATACAGAGTTGTTATTTGAAACAAAAATGTAGCTCTTGAGGACAATCAGTTCAGTTTTCTAACAGCAGTTACAGTATGTGGTCATAACCATTTTTCCCCCTTTTACAGGGGTCTCTAGGTGCACATTTTTAATGTATCCTAGCAGTTTCCAGTTAATGTTTTATATTTCTGTAGCTATTATTTTCTGTTGAAAGAAAACTAGTAAAGGTTGAGTCTAGAAAGGGAAAACAAAGGAAGAAGATCAATATTAACACTCTACAAATATTGACTTAGCAAAGTGACTTTCTTGTCTTTCTCTCATAGGAGTTGATATTGAACAAATGATTTATTTATAAGAAATACCTATATAGAAAGTTTCATTAAACAAATTTATTGGTCCAAGTATTTAAATAGATAATTTATTCATCAAACTCAGAATTTTGAGCCATAATTTTCAAACTTTAAATCTTATTATAATATTGCTATGTATTGTTTTTATTTAAAAGTATTACTACTGGCTTACAAATATATATATACTACAACCCACAGAAAAATTTCAAGGAATTACTTCACACTATTGGTTCTTGGTAATAATGATTAGGTATTAATAATCAATATTAATATTTATTTTTCAGAAAAGGTCACATCTATTAATTTCATTTTAAAATACTATACCTTTAGTGAATTCGGCTCAGTTAACGTTGAGTTTTGGTTATTAACACCCATGGTCATTGTGAAGGAAAGAGAAGTTTTGAACTTTCTAGCTGTTGAGAGTAAAGAATTCCTGGTGTCACCTGTAACAAACAATAGTAACTTTCACATTGTAAAAGGTTGTAAATAGGAAATTTGTTACTAAACACAGTATAATATGAAAGGTCTATTAACTAATTTTGTTCTTGTTCTTCCAAGAGAAAGAAATTAAGTTTTCTATTTATCAGGCTTTAAGTGTTTCCAACCTATAGGCTACTACTACTAACATTCCTTAATTTAGCATGCTATATTTAGTCTGAAATTTCCATTTTAAAGAAAAATAATGCATATAACCAAGTTAAATACTGTAATAAAATTTTACTTTACATATTTTTACAGTTAAGAGAGTCTACAAATGGTAGGTAACAAAAAGATTCTCATTTGTTATATCTTGATAAGCTTAAGAAGGCAGGGAAAATTACGCTACATATGATCCCCATTCTTAATCAAGAAATTCTTGGTGTTAAAAAGTAAATACCTTTATTTGAAAATGTTTCCTGGTGAGTTTGTCTCAAGATTCTAGGTGACGGTTTTGGTACTGGACATGGGTCCCTTTCAGGGGAGACCTCAATGTGGCTTCCAAACTGCTGACGCCTCAGTTTACTGTCAACCTCCAGCTTTTCTAGTGTAGTCTTGAGACACTGTTCAATGGTTGTCATATATAATTTACAAAACTATAGTAAGGAAAAATAGTAGTCCAGTGGGTAAAACATTCAATCACACATTTGGGAGGAAGAGAAGACAAATGCACATTAGCAGGCAAGGGATAGACTGATAGATGGAATATATTTCCCATTGAGCTGAGTTACTCATTTTAGTTTCTTGAATCAGATTGACCACCCTCAAGTGACCTGGTGAAATGCAGCCATGATTCAATGAGGAGGTCACATTGTGAGTAAAAATAAAATGTTACACAAGGTGAAGTGATTTATTACTTTTTTACAAGACATGTGTAGAGTTGCAGTTGTTCTAAATAATTTTTATGATGCTTTCATGCCAGAAAAAGTACATTTATGAAGAGTGTTTATGTGTTTTGTTATACTGTATTTAACATACTTTCATCAAATCACAGTTCTGAGCCTGTAAATTAGTGCATAATATCAAAGTATGTTGTTGCCAATACTAAAAAGATGTGTCCCTTTAAAAATATTTTTCCTATATAGTATGCAAATTGACATCAAGATGAGTTTATATACCTTGATATAATCAAACTTGCCATCAGCATTTACATCAGCCAAATTTATTATGGCATTTACTTCTTCTTGAGTCATCTTTTCTCCTCTCTGAAAAACAAAGTTCAGACATTTTAAATCAATATGATTACTACTCTGATATTCCTGAGGATAATGTAAACATATTTTAATATTTTCTAAAAATTTGAATACACAGTTTTATTATATATTTCAGAATGTGTATTATGCCAAGCAAGAACAAGATTCTTATATAAAATTCACAAATTTTATTGCATTTTCTGATAGTGTGCTGAAATTCAATGTATTAAATTTCAAGAACTGAATGCTGTATGTCCATTAATAACTATTATACCAATACTATACAAAGAAATAGAAAGGTTTTCTAATTTCATTTATACTTTCTCTTTACTTATTCCGTATGAACCTTTCACAGAGAATTGTAAACAAGGAATAACTGCATCTGAGCACAAGGGAATTGCAACACAGGCCTAGTTTTATACTTGGGGTTTTCCTTTATAAAACACCTTTTATCCAAAAGAACCTTAAGTACTTAAAAAAAAAATCTATGCGATTCATTTCACCTGCGAATGAAATAATTATCTTTCAACATGGACTTTGAAAATAGTCATCACACCTAGATCCCACGTTGTTTTGCAAAATATGAATAGTACAAAATGGTTTCCCATATCTTACCTTTGTTAGAATTTTATACAGGTCAGTATGTAAAATATAGCCATCATCATTTACATCTAATTCCTTAAATGATTTTAGTAGTTCTGCTTTTGAAGTAGGTTTTTCCTTCCTTAAAATTATACAAAAATCATCAAAATTCAGTTTTGCAGTTTGAGGAGTCCAATACTTATTAATGATTTTTTGAGATGGGTTTCTTCCTGCATGCTGAAG
This sequence comes from Elephantulus edwardii, assembly GCF_000299155.1. Lineage (NCBI taxonomy): Eukaryota > Metazoa > Chordata > Mammalia > Macroscelidea > Macroscelididae > Elephantulus > Elephantulus edwardii. The sequence goes on from NW_006399755.1 coordinate 28,163,456, forward strand.
AGCTGATCAATAAACAAGTGTTATTTGTTATAATAATATCTGGAACTATTATTTAAAAGCACTTTTTTATTTAAATAATAAAGAAATGTACATGTATTTAATACTTTACTGTTGGTGATTACAATTAGTTTCCAACTTAAAAAAAAATAATTATTTTTCACCAGCTAAAGATTCTGATTTACTAACATTGCTGCAAACCCAAAGGCAAGCAGTTTGTTTGAATCAGCAGCTGTCCCACATGACAAAGACAGGCATTCTTCTCCTGTGTGATTTACAAATGTCAAAGACAAAGTGATGAGTAGGTTCAGGCTCAATAATAATAATAATAAAAACGAAAACAAAAACAAAAAAAAAATACACAATAACAACTGTATCACTGGCTATTTTAATTTTAAGAATTTCATTTTCCCTTCAATCAGGACTCATCTATTATGGCCCTGGTCAGAATGGTTGGTTAGAGGAACCTGGACACATTCTACTTCTTTAAGGGTACATAGTAATGAGTAGATTCAGACTCAACAGCACACAGTAACAACAATAATAAAATTAAATAGACTTTTAAAAATATTCATAAGGTTCTGTTTTCAGTTTACACAAATTGTCATTAACTGACAGCTGATTTTACTTATTATAAGCTGTTGAGAGGGAAAACAAATTAAAAACCCTCACTCAGTTTTTATTATTCTAAATAATACTGCATTTCAGATGAAAATTGGACAGCTGAGTTTTCTTTTAACAATTTATACATATTCAGTGATACCTATTACATTTTCCATAATTCCTTACTCTCATTTCGCTTGTTCTGGTTGTATCTTTTTCAGTACATTACCCTGCCTTACCTTTTAATTTTTCTTTATTTTTTTTATCTTTTGTCTCTTAGAAATTATTTTATGTTTTCAAAGTTTTTTGTCTATTTTTCAAAACATTTTTATAAGTTTATTACTCACAAGAGATATTCTATTTTTTTGTCTAAAAGATTACTCAAGGGAATAATTTTGGTTTAAAGTTTAAAGAGTATTTCAGAGCTATAGTCATGAGAATTCTGTCTTAAACAGCTGTCCAGTAAAATTGCACATTTTAAGAATTTGAACTGTTTTACATCATTTCCCCTTTCGCTCAGGACTCATCTTTGTGGCCCTCATAAGAATGGTTATGTAGAAGAAGCTGGGAACATTCTAGTTCTTACAGGGTAGAAGAAGTCATAATTTGTATAGGTTATTAGTTCTACAGACTACTTTCTTCTCTGAGTCTTTGGTGTCCTTTTGTTTTTAATGAGTCACCTAATAATTCTGAAGATGAATGTGTTAACTCTTACTTTATCTACATGAACAAATATGTTAAAGATTCAAACAAGGCAATAACAAGATTAATGTTAACTTTTCATTGTTATGTAGTAGGCTTTAAAGAATACTAAAGATTTTCTAGACATTAAGTATATGCATAAAAAAGTATCCATTTACAATTAAGTTTCTGCGAAAAATCAAGGGAGGACATTATGCTGAGTGAACTAACTCAGTATCATAAGGATAAATACTACATAAGACCATTACTGTAAAAACATAAGGATAACTAGCAAAACATATATGGAGATTCAAACAGAATGAGAGCAAGAGTGGATGTGCAGGGCGGAAATTACAGAGTCACACAATTTGGTGGGTGGAGGAAGAGGGGTAAAGGATAGAAGAACAATCTAGCCGGAATCCGGAAAGACAGGGTAATGGTAGTCATAGTTCAACAGTGATTAATTTTATAAAACAATGAATGGGAATGATTGTATGACACATAATGTAAATGAACTTTGTATGCAAACCAAAAAAATAATGTTTTAAAAAATCAAAAGCTGATATACTTTGAGAAATACTAATGTCCTGGTTCCTAAAAAGTTTTGGAATTTAAAAACGAAGTTCACATGTGAAATGCAAAATTTCTCCCTGTGGTCATGAGCTTTGGCTAAAACAGGTGAGAAGCCTTGAAATTACCAAAAGGTATTCTATTATCCTTCAGATTATGCTGCTTCTTGTTGGTTCTAATTTACAGTAACCCTCCACCAGAATTAAAAAAACTGTAAATCATAACAGGAAGAGATTGCTAATGTCCTTTGGGGCTGCTGGTGGATTAGAAGAACTGCTAGAGACATAGGATCCTAGTTATCCCAATTTGCTACCAGAGCACCTTTCAACTTTACTTTGTTCTTGCTGCATACCACTGAGTCAGAATGACTCATAGCTGACCCTTCAGAGGGGTTCAAAGGCAGTGGATTTGAACTGTATCCTCTTGGATTGGCACCGCAACTCCTTACCACTAAGCCATCAGAGCTCCCTTAGAGTTTAACCATTGTTGTTGTTGTTTACCATCGGGTCGGAACCAACCCATAGCTGATCCTCATCAATCCTCCTCATGCGGAGCAGCTGGTGGCCTTGAACTGCCTGATGTAGGGATTGCAGTGCAGCTTCTTGCCACTGGGCCACCAGAGCTCCCTTTCAGCTTAAATTTTGATACAGAAGAACAAAAAGGTAATCTTAGAGGTGACTTTCAGAGTTAACAGAAGCAGTTGTTGTTATGCACTATGGAAAGAATCAACACATAGATGATCTTCCAGCGGGTTTCCAGAGGCCGCAAATCACACAGAAGAGATTGCTCATCTATTTCCCATGAAGCAGCTGGTGGATTCAAACCAAATAGTTTGGGTATGGCAGCACAACTCCTTACCACTAGGCCATGAGAGCTAAATGACAGAAGTTGTTGTAATAATTACCATCTTCCATTCACTTTGAAAGTCTCTGTGGGACTCTATAGCAGTGGAATTAGCAGAATTTTTTTCATTTCCATAGGTTTAGTTTAGATGTAGACAAAGGTTCTGAATTGGCAATGAAATATTAGCAAGCATTTTCCATAATTAAATTCTTAAGAGAATCAGAGAAAAGAAATATGTGGTTTAGGATTCCATGCCCAGCAATCCTTGGCCACTAATAGATGGGAACAGAAATTGGACCTAAATGAAAGTCTCTTATTTTCAGTAACACAGAAGATAATTATTTAAAAGATGCATTATTAGAGTTTTACTTTTATTACGTTTGTTCTCAGAATAAAATGAGTCATGACAAAACATATATTATGTAAACAAACATTTCAATATTTAAGAAACTGGTACTTTCTAGTAATTATTTAGACCAGAAAGCAGTCCTCAGAACAGTGTAAGGAAACATTACACAGTTCAATATCATGAAAGAAGTATGTCAGGGATGCATCCTGTCGCCATACCTTTTCAATCAATCTATATGCAGAACAGATCATTTGGGAGGCTGGGCTTTATGAGGAGGAACAAGGATTGGAGCAGATTCTTCAACAACCCACGTTCTGCAGATGACACAACTGTGCTTGCTGAAAATGAGGAGGACCTGAAGTGCTTGCTACAGCAGGTCAAGAACTGTAGTCTTCAATATGAATTGAAGCTCAACATCAAGAAAACAAAGATTCTCACCAGTGGGCCAATTGGCAACACCAGGATGGAGGGAGAAGAGACTAAGTTTGTTAACAGTTATTACTTGTTTGGCTCCATAGTCAGTACTTATGGCACGAGCAGCCAGGATATCAAAAGATGAATTGCATTAGGTAAATGTGCTGTTAGGGACCTCTCCAGAGTACTGAGAAGTCTAGAGACTAAAGTTACTTGATCCAGTTCATGGTCTTCACAATTACTTGCTCTGCATGAGAGCTAGACAATCACTAAGGATAACAGAAGACTTGATGCCTCTGAGTTATGGAGCTGGCAAAAGTCCTGACCATACCATATTCTGCCAACAAAACAAACAGGTCTGTTCTAGAGAGGGTGAAACCATGTTTCTCCTTGGAGGCTAGGATTTTAAAGCACTGTCTCACATACTTTGGGCATGTGTGCAGGAGAGACTGATCCTTATAGAATGACATCATGCTTGAAAGAGTGGAGGGACAGTGCAGGAGAGAAAGACTCCAGATGAGATGGATTGATACAGTAACTTGCGCAATGTGGGTAGGTGTGTCTGAGCCAATGAGACTGGCTTAGGATAGGGCAAGTTTCGGAGCTATTGTACATAGTTTCCTTATGAGTTGCAGGAGACTCTAAGGCACATAACAACTATAACAGCAATAGTACCTTAGAGTCAATTATTAAGTACTCTGCTGACAGAAAAAAAAAAGATTATGTAACTACAGATGTTTAAGACTAACAAAAACAATTGATCTTTGTCAGTTTATTATAGACCTTGATGGGCAGCTATACTACATGTACTATTTATAATTTGGAAAAACGCAACATTCAAGCACTGGTAACAGTGCTACATTATCAAGCCTTGAAATGAAACATCAAAATATGCATTATTATGCACTTACATGGCAGAAGGATATAGACAAAAAAAAATAATAGTAAGAAAGAGATGTCTCAATTCTTCATATCAAGAGTTATGCTGCCAACCCAAAGCTATATGGTTCAAGTCTACTATTTGCTCCATAGGAGAAAGATGGGCAATCTCCTCCTGTGTGATTTACAGCCTCTGAACTTTCTTTTTTAATTTAGGTGTTCTGAAATAAATCATTACAATGTTACAGAGTATTCAATCATAAAAATCAAGTGTTTATAACACTGAAGAGATAAACACTGCATTATCCTCTTGGAACATTCTATTTGACTGATCTCACCATAGTAATACACACTGATTGATTTACGAACTAAATGCCATAGCATGTGAAATTTTAAAACTGTTAGTGACCTCAGCCTATCTTTAAAATAAAAATAATTCAAAAGTAATGGCAAATTATTCAGAAGTAATTAATGGACTGTCCATATGATTTTACATTAAACATTAATAATTAAAAACTTAGAGTATTTTATTAATTTTAAATTAAGTAAATTAAAGTAAAAATAAACCTTAGGATCACTTTAAGTAATTATGTACATTGGCACTTAAGCTATTTTATAAATGGCTTTTATCAAGCATCAAATACATTTTAGTCTTTTTCTCTTCATATATTTCCCAAAATTACTTTCTTCAAGTAGAGATCTTCATACTGAATATAAGCTCAAGTAATTGTTACAAAAATACAGCAGAGTTTTAAGGAAACTGATTCTAAAGTTGACAAAGTTTTTCTACTTACACAATTATTAACCTTGATGAAACTGACATGAGCAACTGGTATTGATATTAACCACCCGAGCACTGGGTCAAGGTTTGAGGGACTCTGAAAGCAAAGGAATTTTTAGATATGATAATGGAGAGAAGAGGCAAAACAACAACAAACATCAACTCTTAGTTTCAAAATTCACTTATCTCCTATTACTTTTCTTGACTCATTTTTTTAATGTATCATTTACAACATTCTCAAAGATAGGTAAACTTCAGATTAGTGATTTGGAAATGAAAAGAATTTTACTTTTACTCTTATAAACTTCAAATAACAAAGAAGGAATAGAATATTACTAGAAGTAAATCACTAATGGAAGCTGTGATGTAGAAAAGGGATCACTGACTTCTATTTCCACCACATGGCTTGATGGAAACATGGAAACTAGGTGGGTAAATGATTCATGAGTTTGGTTAGCTTTATCATCCCACTAGATTTAAATTAAGTAGCTTTAGCAGCAGAACATTGGAATCTCCAGCAAGGAAAGAGAAGCAAAGAATGTAGGGCAGTTCCTTCAGACATAGAGAGTCCTGCATCAGTCACACATGAACCCACAGGAGACTAGCAGCAGCCTCAGCAGAGAGCCAGAAACCGAGATGACTTAACACTTAACATTCCTGCCTCATGGAGCCAGAATCTAGGGTCTTTGTTCAAGGTTGCTGGAGGACTGGCAGGACTTGGAGCTTTGTAATATTGGCCTAAAGCCTCAAGGCTGAAGGTCAGAGGACCTGTGAGCACTTATGGGAAGCTATCCTGACTGGGGAATTGTATTCTGGCTATCAACCTGGGTTGTAACGTGTTAACATCCCCAATATAGCCCATCACCTTGAATGTGGTTCTGAAGTTTGTTTAGTTACTGCAACAGATTTTAGACCCAGTAGTGGAGCAGTATAATTAGTGTTGGATTAATTGAACTAAGTGTGAAAGCGTAGAGACTATGGCTGACATTATAAGAATTGGTTTTGTACTGTGGGTGTTGCTGATAGGGACTAGTCCCCTTAGTGAAGTTAACAGAGATTAGATTCATCATTCCCAAGTTGTCTATGTTCTTTTTACTGAAGCATTAAAAAGAAAGCAAACCTAAACCACACAAAGGTACATGGTTCGAATCTGCCACTGCGTCGTGAGAGAAAGATGGGCAATCTCTTCCAGTTCAATTTACTGCCTTTGCAAACCTGCTTAAGAGTCAGCTATGGGTTGGTTCCAACTCCACAGTACATAACAGTCTGTGTAAGAGCTCTGGTGGCCTAGTCCGTAGGGAGTTGCACTGTTAACCCATAGGGGGTGCCTCTTTATAGTTTGAATCCACTAGTGGCTTAATGGGAACAAGACATGTAATTTCTCCTGTGATTTGACAGTCTTTGAAAACCTGTAGGAGGGTCAGCTATGAGTTAGTTCCAACTTGAAGGCAGTAAGTTTGATTTTGTTGGTTTTATTTAAGTCTATATAAATGATGAAAGGTTTATTTTTAGTCTTTTACAATATGTAATTATCTAAAATGACTGTTGTTGTTGTTAAGTGCCGTCGAGTCGCAGGTGACTCATAGCGGTCCTATGAAGAAGAGTAAGTAGGTTAATATAGTTGCATTGCTCAGCTTTACTAAGAAATTGTGATGATTTAGCAATGTAATCGTGATTCAGGTTATCTGATCTATTAACTTTCAACAAACAAGGAAAACATATAAAATAAGAGAGTACCTAAATAAAGTTGCTCTTTTGAAATAATGTTTTCTAAGCTGCTTTTGAAAACACTTAGGTAGGCAGCTCTACAAGTCATATAAAACATCTCCTCTTCGGTTAATGGACATTTCTTTGTTCGGGAACTCTCTGAAAGCGTAGATTTCTGATTAGAGACAGCTGCTTCACTTCCTGGGCTGCTGGCCATTCTGTAGCAAAGAAAAAGAAACCAAAACCCCAACTTGTTTTAGTTATGTTAGTCTCTCAAAGTGTAAACGTCACTTTCCCTTTCAAATGAGGAAAAATCAAGATATCAGAATTTGGAAATGTACTGACACCCAAGCAGATATATGCACACCCATGTTTATTGCAGCTTTGTTCACAATAGCAAGGAGTTGGAAACAACCTAATTGCCCATCAACAAACGAATGGCTAGAGAAGCTGTGGTATATTCGGACAATGGAATACTATGCGGCATTAAAAAACAAGGAACTCATGCAATATTACTCAAAATGGTTGACTCTGGAGAACATTATGCTGAGTGAAATGTCCCAGTCACAAAGGGACAAATATTGCATGGTGCCACTGTTGTAGAATGGGACTGTCCTTGGGGCTGGGGAGAGACTGAGTAAGATGGGTTCAATAATGTATGCTGCTCTGAAACAGAGAAGGGAGAAAACTGTTTAAAAGAGATATGTGATTAGGTATTTCTGTCATGACAGGAGTCTAGAGCGATGGCTACATGGTGGAGTGGACCTGGGGGAGGGTTTGTAAAATAATGAATCTTTTCTTTTACTTTTCCAAGAGGGTAATGCCTGGTGGGGGGGAACCTTGGGAGGGGACAAATCTACAACAATGAATGAATGGAAATCCAAAGCCTCTGTAAATTTTCACTGAAATTAATAACATTTAAATTTAAAAAAAAGAATTAAGTTAGAATAAGGATGGCAATGGAACCACCTTACCTCTGTAACTTGATTTGTGCCACTATTAGAACCTCTACTCAGAATATTATTGCTTTTCAATTTTTGACTCATGCACTTTTAACTTGTTAGTTAAATTTGTATCTTCTAGGCTGCAACACTTCCATGATACATCTTCAAGGATATGAACATGTACGGCTAAGCACAATTGATAACAGTGCATCTAAATTCCAAAATCAATCTCCATAATAGTCTATGTGTTTCTTACTGCCAAGGGGGCCCTTTAGAGTAGTGAGAGAAGATCTTCACCCTGAAACCCACAGCGTCCCTTTTCAGCAGGAAGTAGCTAAGAGAATACGCCATCCCCTTTTCCTTATGAATCAGGGTGAAGTCTCTCTCAGGGAGGAGTGATAGGGAATGGCAAGGGACACACTGACAAAGGAGATTAATCAGAACTGGCTTTGGCGGGCACCGTGGCAATAGGACAATTAAAACAGACATTGTGGGGGGGTAAAGAAGAATGAACTGGGGAGAAGGGTGGAGAAAACAGTGCAACAATGAATGAATGAAAACCCAAAATCTCTGTAATTGTTCATTAAAACTAATAAAATTTAATAATAAAAAAAAGAATTTGGAAATGTAAAGAACATTATAATATGAGGAAATATTACATCTTCAACTAGCATACACTCTTGTGAGTAGATTTCCAGTAATCTAGTGCTAACTTGAACATATAAATGCATATGATAATAACAAAAAAAATACAAAGATGTAATTCTATGGAAGAATTACAGAACAATAAAAAAAAAAAACCAAAAAAAACCACACACCTATTCTCTCCAAGGAGCTTTGGTAGCTTTGTGTGTTATGTGTTAGTGTACTAACTAAAAGGCGAATGGCTTGAATTCCACAGACACTCTTTGAGAGAGAAAGACCATCAACTCCCATTAAGATTTACAGTCCTAGGGGAGCTCTGGTGGCCTAGTGGCAAGAAGCTGCACTGCAATCCCAGAGATATGCGATTCAAATCCGCCAGATGCTCTGCCAGAGAAGGAGGGGCCATCTCCTCCTGTACCAGTCAGATACGATTTGACGGTACACACACACAAACAAAATAACAAAATTAAAAAAAAATATTTACAGTCCTAAAAATCTGAGGCAGGGTCAATATAAGTGGAAATTTACTCAACAGTAGTAGATTTGCTCTGGGTTTGGGTTATTCTTTCAAAATAGTAAGATGAGACTCTTCCTTGAGTGATTTTAAGATTAAATAATTAACCATGCAGTCAAAAAACCTCATTGCCAATGAGTTGATTCTGACTCTCAGCAATCCAATAGGGCAGAGTACAATTATTCCATAGGTTTTTCTAAGGCTACAAATGGTTATAGAAACAGTCTGCCATATCTTTTACTCATGGAACATCTGGTGGGCTTGAATATTCAACCTTTTAATTAGCAATTAAGAATCTGCAGATAGAATTAAACGGGTATCTACAATAATGAGTTATTAACATAGTAAGACTGAGCAGTTGACATCCTTTCCTCCATAGCAGGATCAATCGATTCCATCAGTATCTTAATAATGCACCCTCATATTACAAATGATAATACTATTATAATAAGAGATTGACTATTTATTGTTGCTGCTGCGTATCATTGACTCAGAACCAACTTCTACCTGACCTTCCAGCAGCTTTTCTGAGGCAGTAAATCACATAAAAGGCCTGTCCATCTTTCTCTCAAAGAGTAGTTGCTGGATTTGAACCATGTACCTTTGGGTTGGCAGTGTCACCACTAAGCCACTGGAGCTTCTGTTACAATAATAATAGGTGAAATATACACAGTACCTCTCATCTGATTTATTAAATGTTAAGCATCTTGTTTCATCACAACTATATGGTCATATTTTCTTTTTTGTCTCTATTACAGATGAGGTAATTGTTGGACAGAGATACTTACCACCGACCTAGTAAGGTAGGTGCTACCTGATACCTAGGCAGTAAGTGGTAAAGGCAATAAATTCCAGTAACAGCTCACTTTTTTATTAAACTGATGAAGACTTCTTGGACAATGCTTACTATGGGGCACTAAATTGTGCAAGTGCTTTAAGAGCTTCCAATATTACTTTACCCAGCTCTGACTTCTAAAAATATATTCCAGTCTAATAAATTGAATATTTCAAGTTCAACAATAAGACGACACAGGTAGGGTCTCCTTCAGGACTCATTGGATTCTTACTCAGGAGGCCTAAATCACTTGCACCTTCTTGAATTATATAGGTCTGTTACACTTGGGAAAGAAAGATAATAATCGCTTATCATGGATGAAGTACCCTATTTATAATACACAGACCGCCTGCTTGACACTTTCATATTACACAAGATTTAGAAGAACCCCATAGGGATGTGGTATCACAGTCTGGTTACTGCAAATTGGTATCAATGTAATTAAGCATCAGTGTTTTAAGCACATATGCGTGTACATATCCAACAAACGTGAAAGAAAAACTATTCCATTAAGAGAGAGAAAATGAGTGCTCACTTTACAGCAAGAAATTGAAAATGTAAGGTGTGGGATTTTTTTTTTTTTTTAAGGACCGTCCTGGAATGCTCTTTTCAAAATAAGGTGACTCCTTCATAGGGAAATCCCACGATAGGTACGTCCAAGAATTCTACTCTTCTCCAACGGAAGACTAAACTGAAGCTTAAATAAATACAAAATTGTACCCCTCGGGCTTGGAAACCTCCTTCATTTAAAACTCTAGTCCGAGACCACGACAGGGGCCTAGAGAGCTCATTGCCGCAAACGGCTCCATAAATAACCTGCCACAGAATAGCAAGAAAAATAAACTGTTAACAAGCGCCCGCGGCTTCTAAAGGGCCGAGTGAAAACAGGGAGCCATCCAGTCACCATCTCAGCGGTGAAATATGTTCATGACTCATCTCAGACAATATCTGCGCCTTTCTCTGGGCATAAACGTGCATTTATATGTAGATTATTAGTAAAAACATAAAGCATTTGTTAGAAGTAAAAGAAGCAAACAAGCCAAAGACGAAGAAGCAAAACAGAAGAGCTGGAGGAGGTGAAGAGATGGAGCCAGGAAGCCGTCTGCTACCTAATTCCAGCTATCAAACACGGAAGCGAAGCCAATTCTTGTCAGCGATTTCGTGATCCGCTCTCAGCTTCTGCCTTGATTTCGGTCGTCCTGTAATTGCCATGGCAACTGCACCTTGCTAGTACCGGAAATAAGAAGCAGAGTGTATCCTCAAATGGTCCGGCAGGAAACTTAAGTGAACAGCCATCTAAAAGAGATGGCTCTGCTGCTGTTCTCTCGGGGAGGAGAAGGGTTGTGAAGACCCTTAGGGTAGGGAGTGCTTGTGCTGCACTCAGCAGTGACTGGATGCTATCCAGGGAGTAAGTTCTCTCCACTACCCTCTACCGGTTCTTCATTGACGGAAAGCTGTTTCCGGAGGGCCGTCTTGGGTGTGACACAGCTTCGATTATTTGACCCGCGCTTTTCAGGCTTCTTTCTTTTCCCCACCAGCTTTTTCTGCTGAGTTCATTTTATCCCGCGGCGGCGGCAGCAGCACTTTCCCCAATCAAGATATGCCGTAGGTATCGCCTTCCTAGCTGGTGATGTTTACGGGAACCCTTTGTGAGCAAAAAGAGGCGATATTATGTGACTCAGTAACATTTTTATTTGCCTATTTCTAGTTTCTTATGATCTTATAAATTTGTACTTGATGAGGTCGAATGTGTTCAGTTCCGTAACTTTATTCTTGGGCATGATCAAGGTGAAGATTAGCATTGTGCATTTACTGTCATTCATTTGTTCCCCCCCCCCATCCTTAAGGATAATTGTCTTCTTAACAAGACATAGTTAATGCTCTATGGAAACTTAGTGCAAGAACAGATGGGCAGTGGGTTTAAGGAGCTGGAATAGGGAGGTATCTAATACAAAATCCTTCTCCTTAGGCTACAGTAAGTGCCAACTCCTGTGCACTTCTAGAATAACCTATGCCTTCTTTATCTTAATGTTTTCTCTAAGTGCAGAGAAAGTAATATTGGGGAAAGTATTCTTAAATATAAATTGTTAAATGTGCATAAATAATAAATATCCATAATACTTGAATTGTTATTAGCCAAGTACTGTTTAAGGGGCCTCTGGTGGCTTAGTGGTAAAGAGTTGCTCTTCCAGCCCAAAGGTCCACAGTTTGAATCCACCAGCTGCTCCATGAGAAAAAGATGAACAATCTTCTGTGCATTTTACTGCTGCAGAAAACCTGCTGGAGGCTAAGCTATGAGTCAGTTCTGACTTGACAGTACATAAGAAAAACAACTGGTACTGTTTTTATTAGTTCACTTTCATTTTCCCCACTGTATTCTAAAAAAGAATCTTTGGGAGGTAGCAAATGCTTCAATCCTTACTTTACAAGTAAGGAAATGAGTGTTTAAAATAACTAAGTTACTTGACTTTGGACTGACAGTTTTGAAAATGACCGCTATATCACTTGATATGGTTTCTTTAATATAGATAGAAACTGCCATGAAGTCAACTCCAACTCATTGTGACTTATGCACAACAAAACAAAATTTTGCCTGGCCTTGTGTAATCTTTAGGGAGTGTTGGTGGCCTTTTAGGTGAGGTGCTGCTAGCTAAAAGACAGGTGCTCTAAAATGCCAGATTCTTTTAGAAAAAGAGAGAAAGATAGAGTCTCCTTTCTTGCAATGTGTTGTTAGATCCCCTCAAGTTGACTCTGATTCTTGACAACAATAGATCTGAACCTTGTGCTGTCATCATCATCCTCAGGATCTCTGTCATACTCAAGCCCATTGTGGTAATAACTACTTCAGTTCATTTTATTGGTCTTACTCTCTTTCACTGACATCTCTACTTTTCTCAGAATTTCCAAGACTGATTCTTTTAGGAAATATGCTCAAAGTAAGTGAGATGGAATTTCACCATTCTTATCTCTAAGAAGCACTCTTGTTGTTGTGTTTCCTTCAAGAAATAATTGTTGGTTCTTTCGGTAGTACATAGTAAACTTGGTACTCTTTGCTAGCACTATGATTCAAAGGCATCAGTTTTTCATCAGTTATCTTTATTCATTGTCCAAATTTCAGATGGCAGAGGAAACAATTGAAAATACAATGGCTTATGCCAGGCACACTTTAGTCTTTCAATGGACACACTTGCTGTTTAGAATAATAGAGAACTCCTTGACAACAGACTTCTCTAATGACACACATCTTTTGATTTCTTAACTGTTACTACTAAGGGTAGTGATTATGGATCCAAGTACAATGAAATAATTTACAACTTCACTCTTTTCTCCATCTATAATGATGTTGCCTATTGGTCCAGTACTGGAACAGAACATCGACAGAGAACTGCCAGAAGTATAGGCTGGGTTTAGAAGAGGTCGTGGTTCTAGAGACATTATCACAATGTCAGATGGATCTTGGCACAAAGCAAAGAGTACCAGAGAAATGTCTATCTGTTTCATTGACTATCCAAAGACATTTGACTGTGTGGATTACAACACATTGTGGCTGACCTTGACAAGAATGGAAATCCCAGAAACTTGATTGGGTTCATGTGAAATCTATACTGACACCAGGAAGCAGTTGTCAGAACAGAGCAAAGAAACAATGCGTGGTTCAAAATCAGGAAAAGAGTATATCAGGGATATGTCCTGTTTTCATATATTTTCAATTTATATGCAGAACAGATCATTTGGGAGGCTGGGCTTTATGAGGAGGAATATGTCATCAGGATTGGAGGAAGACTCATTAACTACCTACATTATGCAGATAATACAGCCTTGCTTGCTGAAACTGAGGAGGACCTAAAGTGTTTGCTATAGAAGGTCAAGGACTGTAGTCTTCAACATGAATTGAAACTCTGTATTAAGAAGACAAAGCTCTCACCATTGGAACAATTGGCAGCAATGTCATAGATGGAAAAGAGATTGAGGTTGTTAACAATTATAACTTCCTCGGTACCACAATGAACACTCTTGGCATCACCAGTCAGGAAATCAAAAGACAAATTGCACTGGGAAAAATCAGGGACCTCTCCAGAGTACCGAGAAGCAACGATGTGCAGTCTAGAGACTAAAGTGCACCTTATCCAGGCCATAGTCTTAGCAATTACTTGCTGTGCATCAGAAAGCTGGACAGTGACTAAGGATGACAGAATAAGAATCTGCCTTTGAATTGTGATACTGGAGAAGAGTCCTGAACATACTATGAACTGCCAAGAAAACAAATAAGTCTATTTTGGAGAGTGAAACCAAGTTTCTCCTTGAAGGCTAGGATTTTGAAGCTCTGTCTCACATACTTTGGGCATATTGCCAGGAGGGACTAGTCTTTGTAGAAAGACATCATTCTCCAGAGGGTGGAAGGGAAAGTGCGGGAGAGAAGGACCCTGGGTGAGATGGATTGATAATAGTAACTAAGGTAATGAGGTAGGTCGGCCCTGGGACCTGTCTTTCATTGTTTTTGTTCAAACATTCCTCTAGGTTGTATAGCCCTGGTGTGTCCACTTGCCGTACAGTGGTAACTTGTGGTTGCTGTGAGGTTGAACACTATGACGCTGATGTTTTAATGGTTGGTTACCCATGGTGGACAGTGTTGGGTGAAACTCCCCAATTAAAACAAGTTTGGAAGCAGGAGCGGCATCCACTTCGTAACAGCTTGCCTCTGGAAACCCTGTGAACCTGGAGAGAGGATGAAACACACACAAGTGTTGAGGACTCCCCTTCATAGGGTCGCTGTGAGTCTCCTGCGACTCGATGGCATTTAACAACAACAACAACAGTGGAGTAGGTATATTGGAGACAGTGAGATTAGCTCAGAATAGGGAAGGCTTCAGAGCCTTAAATAGGAGCATAAATAGGATTGCTATGAGTGGCAGATGACTCAACAGCACATAACAGCAAAAATTGGCCCATTGGTTAGGATTATTGTTTTCTTGATGTTGACATGTAACTCTTAAAAGCAGTCATGTTGGATCTTTTGCAGTAAGTGCTTCAAGTCTTCTTCACTTTCTCCAAGCAAGACTATACCATCTGCATGAGATTGTTGATGAATCTTCCTCCAATCTTGATGACATATTCTCCATAAAGCCTAGCTTCCAGAATGATTTTCCCAGCATACAGATTGAATAAAGAGAAAGGATACAACCTGATGTACACCTTTCCTGATTTTAAACCATGCAGTATTCTCTTATTCTGTCTGGACAACTGCTTCTTCTGTGTTATAAGTTTTGCATGAGCAGAGTTAAGTGTTCTGGGATTCCTATTATTCTCAGTATTAGCCATAATGTGTTATGATCCACACAGTCCAATGCCTTTGCATAGTCAGTAAGCTACACTGAAGGCATTGGCAAAAAAGTAATATTCTAGGAATTTATGGGATACCAGTTGAAGTGTATCAGGAAACAGATACCATCCTAAACATGCTCATAAGTCTCTGCCAACAAATATGGAAGACAGCTAGCTCAATAGCTGACTGGCAGAGATCCATATTCCCATTCCCATGGGAGGAAATCCAACTGACTGTAGAAATTATCAGACAGTATCATTAATCTCACATGGAAGTAAATCTTACTGAAGGTTGTTTTATAAGGGTTGGAAACATACATCAACAAAGTACTTCCAGAAATTCAAGGTGGATTCAAAAGAGACTCTGGCTGAAAGGCACAGGTATATTGTTGCTGATGTCAGATGGATCTTGGATGAAAGCATAGAATACCAGAAAGAGATTTACTTGTGTTTTCTTGATTATGCAAAAGCATTTGACTGTGGATGTTAAGAAATTGTGGCTAACATTGAGAAGAGAATTCCAGAGCACTTAGTTGTGCTCATACAAGACCCAGAATTTGTCCAAACAGAGCAAGGTTTTAAACCTTACAGAACCTTGAAGTATTCTGCAAGCTTTAAAATAAAAAATGATGTGCAGCAGGGTTGTATCCTTTCCCCCATATCTATTAAATTTGTATGCTTAACAAATAATTTGAGAAGCTAGACTCTATGAAGAAGAATGTGACATCAGGATTGGAAGACTCATCAATAACCTGCATTATGTAGGTGACACAACCATGTGTCATGCAGGGTGGCAGCTCCTTGAAGATGAAAATGGTGAAACCCTGACTGCTAAAAGTGAAGAAAACTTGATAATACTCAGTGCTGAAGATCAAACTACAATCTTCAACATGGGTTACATCTCCTGGATAACATATAGGAAATAAAAATCCTTACCTGGACCAAAAGACAACATTATGAAAGATGTAGAAAAAAATTGAAGTTGTCAACAATTCCATTTTGTTGGAATCTGCAGTCAACACAAATAGGAGAGTAGTAAAGAAATCGAAGCTTTATTGAAAATCTGTTGTCAGGGATCTCACCAAAGTTCTAAATAGCAAGGATATCAGTTTAAAGTCTAAGGTATGCTTGATCTAAGCCATGGTATTTTCAGTTGATTTGTATGCATCTGGAAGATGTACAGTAAACAGAGGGAAGAATTTACCATGCCTTGCCATTGTAATATTGGCAAAGAGTATTAAATATTCCATAGACTACCAAAAGAACAAACAAATCTACCTTGGAGAAAGTACAACTGCTTGTCTGTACTGTCTCATGTATTTTGAGCATGTTGTCAGGAGAGACCAGTCCTTAGAAAAAGGCACTTTGCTGAGAAAGTAGAAGTTGACAAAAGAGAGGAAGGACATCAACAGGATAGATTGATACAATGACTGTAACAATAACAATGGTTTTGCGCTTGGTGGAGATTGGGAGCTTGGTGGTGGATAGGACAAGGCTCAGTTGTTTATAGGGCTGCTGTGAGTTGTAGTCAGCTTGATGGCACCTAACAACATGAGAAGAATGAATGCTTCTAAATTGTGTCAGTGAAGAATACTGAACATAATATGGACTGCCAAAGGAATGAGCAAATCTGTTTTTTGCAGAAGTGCAGCCAAAATACTCCTTGAAGGTGAAGATGGTGAAACTTTGTCTCACATGATGTGGACATATTATCAGGAAAGTTAGTCATTGGACAAAGCCTTCATAGTTCATGCATACTTTGGGCAAAAAAAGAGGCTGGCCTTTAATCTTATGAATTGTCACAGCAGCTGCAATTGTGAGTTTGAAGATAACAGAGATTGTTAGAATGACTCAGAATTGGCCAGGGTTTTGTTCTATTGTATGTAGGGTCATTGGGCTGATGCCTGCTTATTATTCACCCCTGACAAGAGCAACTTTAGAATGCAATATCTTTATAATACTTATACCCAGCACAAGTAGCTAATTTTTCTTTCATTGTATTGCCATTTGAGTGAAAGTTTGCAAAACAAATTGATTTTGTTCAGCCATCATGCACATATATGTAACTTTATGATGTAAATAATTACTAACGATGTTGTTGTTGTTGTTATGTGCCGTCGAGTCGCTTGCAACTCATAGCAACCCTATGTACCACAGCCCTAAACTCCACTCTGTCCTGTGCCAATCGCACTGTCTCTGACACTCCCATCCCAATTATCCCAGTCACTGAATCAATCCATCTCATAGAGGGCCTTCCTCTCCTGCACTGTCCCTCCACCCTTTCTCACTTTGTTATTTTCTTTTCCATTATTCCTGCCCTACCCTTTCCTGCCTTCTGGGCTTTGTCCCTAGGCAGATGCTTCCCATTTGATCTCTTGCAGTTGATTATTCTAAGGAGTAAGTACTTCTATGGTGTTCCTGATAGACTTATTTATTTATGTGAAATTTGAGCCATAGGGATGAATTTTGTTCCACGTTCCTAGGGGGCCAGAGAACCATAGTCTCATGTTTTGGTTTCTATTTTGTCTAGACAGCCTCAGAATTTTTATGGGTTTTTTTTTTTTCACTTTTGATCTACATTTATCTCTCACTCTGTTCAAGCCCTTCTACTGTGATCCCTTTTAGAGTAGTCAACAGATGTAGGTGGGCACCATCTAGTTCTGGTCTCAGAGTTGTGGAGTTTGAGGCTCATGCTTTAATAGCTTTTACTTTAAGTAGTCAAATCCCACTCTGACACTTCTTCCCCCTTCTATATATCTTTCCTAAAACTTTCTAGATTATGCAAAGGCATTTGACTGTGTGGATCATAACAAACTGTGGCTGACTCTGAGAAGAATGGGAATCCCGGAACATTTAATTGTGCTAATGCGAAACCTATACTTGGACCAAGAGGCAGTAGTCAGAACAGAGCAGGGTAACACTGCATGGTTTAAAATTGGGAAGGGTGTACGCCAGGGATGCATCCTGTCTCCATACCTTTTCAACATGTATGCAGAGCAGATTATCCGAGAGGCTGGGCTCTATGAGGAGAATTGTGGCATCAGGATTGGTGGAAGATCTATTAACAATCTGCGTTATGCAGATGACACAACCCTGCTTGCTGAAACTGAGGAGAACCTCATGCACTTGCTGCGAAGGGTCAAGGACTGCAGCCTTCACTATGGACTGAGGCTCAATGTCAAGAAGACAAAGATTCTCGCCACTGGACCAATTGGCAGCATCAGGATGGATGACGAAGAGATTGAGAGTGTTCACAGCTTCACTTTGCTCGGTCAACACTCTTGGCACCAGCAGTCAGGAAATCAAAAAGCATATAGCGATGGGAAAGTCTGCTGTTAGGGACCTCTCTAAGGTACTCAGGAGCAACAGTGTCTCTCTGGAGACTAAGGTGCCCCTGATACAGGCCATGGTATTTGCTATCGCTTGTTATGCATCAGAGAGTTGGACAATGACTAGGGAGGACAGAAGGAGAGTGGATGCTTTTGAGCTGTGGTGCTGGAGAAGAGTACTGAATATACCATGGACTGCCAGGAAAACAAACAGATTCATCTGAGAGAGGATTAAAGCAAGCTACTCCTTGGAGGCAAGGATTCTGGGGCTTTGTCTGACATACTTTGGACATGTTGCCAGGAGGGACGGGTCCTTGGAGAGGGACATCATGCTTGGGAGGGTGGAGGGACAGCGCAGGAGAGGAAGCCCCTCTATGAGATGGATTGATTCAGTGACTGGGGTAATCGGGATGGGTGTGTCAGAGGCGGTGCGGTTGGCGCAGCATAGAGCAGGGTTTAGGGCTGTTGTGCATAGGTTCGCTATGAGTCGGAAACTACTCGACGGCACATAACAACAACAAACATACTTAGTATTTTTGACTGGTTGTGGATTGTCGTAGTTGGTCCAAGAACATTTATACTATTCTTGTGAGACTTGATTTTGTTCTGTTTCAAGCTCAATAAAGGTTATAAAATTGGGATTGTATTAGGACTGGAGACAACTATTTGTAACAGTATTTCTCAAACAGCTCTATACTTCTGTATTCTAACAAGTCTGTAATTTTCTGAATTAATTTTAATGTGTTTTCTTTACAGTGTTACAGAGAAATGAATATAAGCATATTTTGAATCTTAACTGCCATTCCTGCTAAGTTACTTTATTACACCTGTTTGGATTTTCAACTGTTCTAGTACTAATGTAAAGTATAATGACTTTTATTATGAACTAGTAAAAGAACAGAGGGAAAGGAAATAATACATTGGACCAGGTAACAGTTGATTGTTTGTAAATATCCTTTGAATCATAGTAGATTTCCCAAGTTCTTTTAAAAATTTTGCATTAAGAATATAGTGTCCAAAAAAAAAAAGAATATAGTGTCCACCAGTTTAACAGTTACTTCATGTGTTATTTAGTAGCAATGCAATTTTAATGTTGCATAACCATTTTTGTTGTTAAGTGCCATGATTTGGAACCAATCCACAGCTGACCCTCTAGCAGATTTCAGAGGTAGTTAATTGCAAGGGAGGAGATTGTCCATCCTTCTTTTGTGGTAGATTTGAATGGCATACTTTCGGGATTGCAGTGCAGTTTCTTACCAGTAGGCCACCAGAGTATAATCATTGTCACTCTCTTATATCAAATTATCCTACCGCCATTCACATAAACTCAGTGCTCCTTATGAAAACTTCTTTTTCTCTCTGGAAATTTACTTGTTAACAGGAGGGACCAGTCCCTGGGGAAAGACATCATGTTTGATAAAGTACAGGGTCAGTGAAAAAAAGGACTCAGTGGGGTGGATTGGCATAATGATGGCAAAATGAGCACAAACATTGTAACAATTGTGAGTTTAACAGAGGACAGAGCAATCATCTGTTCTGTTATACATAGGGTTGATAGGAATTACAACTGACTCAATGTTACCTAACATCAACAGCAATAATTGCAAAGAGGGGTTTTTTTGCCAGTTTTGTTGTGAAGAGTTACTGAAGAAGGACCATTTATTTAAATATTGACACCCGGTAATCATACATATGCATGTAAGAGAGTCATGTTCCCATTCACTCAAGTGATGTGGACCTTTGCTGTGGTGTTGAATTTTTGGGTGGTCACTGAAAATGTTGAACACAGAAGTGAATAGACTTGAATGAAATGGAAAATGCCAGACAGATATAGGAGATTTTTCTATCTTTACCCCTTTTCATACATGAAATGCAAAATACATCATTTCATATATCTCAGCCTTTAATCAAGGGATTTCTGAGTATCTCATAAGCATACTTATCAATACTAAGTTAAATTTCTACCTTCCAATTGGAAATTTCATACTAATTTGCAGGCCATTAGTGTTATCAACTTTATGAAGCTTAGTGAGATTGTGTTGTCATTGCTGATAGTAGTATCATATATTCCAGTGCATCTGTTCAGTTCTAATAAATCAGAGCATTCTTCAGGACACTACCAAGTGCTATGCTAAATAAATAGGGAAGGATAATAGTAGAGAATAATCTAGCTAAAACTGCTTATAAATACCAATCCTAATTACTGTTTCTGATTATATATAACTGAATGACACATTTTGTTTGCTCATTTTGCTTTTAAATTCTCAGCAGCAGGAATGCTGGTAGCAGTGAAATTTGGATCCTAGTAAACCTAAGCTTAGAATGGTGAGAGAGAGAATATGGTATTAAAGTTATGAGAATAGGTAAAAATTTGGGTAAGTTGGAAATGAGAATCTACATGTAGAGCAAGGGCCACATGGGGACAACCTGTCTGACCTTTGTCAGTTTTATAAGGGGAGATGTCTCTATCTACAGTATTAGTAATAACAGAACCAGTTTCTGTGACATAAGACATGTCCCCCATGCTCCCATACCTCTTTCTATTAATCTCAACACCAATCTTACGACTTTGTTGGATTCAAAATCCAATGCAGTAGCTCACAGACTACACAGAACCATATTGGGGGAGTAAAAAATTTATAATCCAGATGAATAATAGAATACAGTCAAGACAGCTCTGGAAATATGCACACAGGAACTTCAGCCTCAACTATTGCAATGTTAGGGCAATGTCACCAAGTTCTCAGTCCTGCCAATATTGGCTTCCCACCCCCAGTTGTCCAACAGAGTTCTCAGTCCTTCCAATATTGGCCCTCTCACCCCCAAGTCCCATCTCATTTCAGGTTTCCAGTTCAGCCATAGGTGTTGCTGCCATAAGTTACCTGGAACATTATAAGTGTCCTACATTCTCTTGCTGCTTGTTCAGTAGTGCTAGAAGATCTGTCTATGGCTAGAGCTATTCAATTTATTGGTGAAACTAGTCAATCCCTTGTAGATTGTTGAGAATGGCCAGTCGTTTTATGGAACAGGAGATAGTCAATCCTCTTGTGGATAGGCTAATATGCCCTATTTGTATATTCTTGCCTATCTACATAGCAAAGCCAAACAATGGGTAGGAAAAGTCTTACTTTTGAAAGATAAACTCCACACCACTCATGAGAGGGAAGTATTAAAGTATAACAGAATTTTTTTGTTTTTTTCTGGTGGGTATTTTTTTTTGTGAGAAAAATTTATATTTAGAATTAGCCAGCTGGACTCAGTTTAGATGATCCCAATTTTATTGGCAACATCCAAAGCATCATAGTCAGCAACAAGTCGAACATAGGCCTTCTTCTCTCCATCAGGCCTAATCAAAGTGTTGACCTTAGCCACCTCAATGTCATAGAGCTTCTTTACAGCTTTTTTAATTTGGTGCTTGTTGGCCTTGATATCCACAATGTTGCATAAGTCTATCTTCATGGCTGATGTGGTGGTCAGGGGAAATTTGATGATGACATAGTGGTCAAACTTGTTTCTCCTGGGGGCGCTCTTCTGGGGTTATTTGGGCTGCCTTTGGGGTCTCAGCATCTTGGGCCGCCGGAAGGTGGGTGATGTGCAGATTTTTTTTTTTTTTGGCTGTGGACGCCCTTCAGGACTGCCTTCTTGGCCTTGAATGCCTTTGCTTTGGCTTCAGTTTTGGCAGGGGCAGGGGCTTCCTTCTTCGCTTTCAGTACCGTCTTCGTAGAACGTAAAGTATAACAGTTTTGCCACAAACTAAAATGGTGGTTACGTGAGTTGTTATAACTTTACAAAACTACCAAAAATAGATGTTTTAATTGCTAACTAGGGAGCTCTGGTAGCCTGGAGAAAAGTGTCTGTATTGTAACACAAAGGCATGCACTTCAAATTTTCTATCTACTCTTCAGGAAAAGGATGGTGATTACTGCCTCTGAAAACCTGCTGGAGGGTCAGCTGTGGGTCAGCTCCAACTCAGTGATACACAACAACAACAACAATTACTAACAAATCTTATTTTTCCACTACTTGTCTTTCACTTTATCGTACTGTTGTGGCTTTCACTTGTTGTACTGTTGAGTAGTACTATGACATTAGAAGCTATGTCATCCACTGCTGATCTAATGGACTCATAAAAATTCCCATGAGTAGCAAGCAGCAGAGCATTGGCATATTACCACAAGAAGAGACTTTTCAGGTTGTAAGGTATTCAAAATATAACTGGGGAAGAACTGCCTCCTTTAAGTTGTTACTAATGTTATTCGGTGCTTTTAAGTCTTCATAGCCATCCTATGAACACCAGATCTAAACCCTGTCCTATCCTGTGCCATCTTTAGCATCTCTGACACACTTAAGTGCATTGATGCAGTCACTATGTCAATCCATCAGCTTGAGGGTCATCATCTCTTTTGGCCTTCCACCTTTCCAAGCATGATGAATATCACCAAAGAATAGCCTATCTTTGCAACATGGCCAAAGTATGTGAGATGAAGCTTCACCGTCCTTGCCTCTATGAAGCACTTTGGATACACTTTCACCAAAACATATCTGTTTGTTCTTTTGGCAGTTCATGGAATATTCAGTACTCTTTTCCAACACCACAGCTCAAAGGCATCAATTCATCTCTCATTATTATTCATTATCTAGCTCTTAGATGCATAACAAGTGATTCAGAAGACCTTGACATGAGTCAGGCATTCTTTAGACATCCTTACTCCTCAATAATTTGTAGAGGTACCTAACAGCAGACTTACCCAGTCCAGTATGTTTCCTAATCTCTTCATGACTTGTACCAAGGGTATTGATTATGGACCAAAGTCACATGAAATCATTGATAACTTAAGTCTTTTCTCCAGGTATCATGATGTTGCTTGTATGATCCATTGGTGAGTATTTTTTTATTCTTAATGTTAAGATTATATCCATATTGAAGGCTGTAGTTTTTTATCTTCTGTAGTGTTTGAAGTCCTCACTTTCAGCAAGCAAGGTTGTATCATCTGCATAACACAATTTGTTGATGAGTCTTCCTGCTATACTGATCACACATTCTTCTTCATATTGCCCAGCTTCTTGAATGATTGGCTCAGCATACAAATTTAATAGATACGGGGAAAGACTTTAGTCCTGTTGTACATCGAGAGAGCTGCCAGAGGTTCAAACTGTATTTAGAAAGGCCATGGCATCAAGGATATTATTGCTGTGTCTGTGAGTTGTTGCTATGTGCCATCGAGTCACCTGTGACTCATAACAACCCTATGTACAATAGCTGTGGAGCATGCCTATCCTAAGCCAGTCTCACTGACTCTGACATACCTATCCCCTTTACCCCACTTACTGTGTCAGTTCATCTCATCTGGGGTTGTTACTGTGTTGTAATGTGCTATTGAGTTGGAACCAACTCATAGCTGACGCTCTAGAGGGTTGAGTCTATCTTAATTAATTGTTGTTGTTGCTGTTGTTGTTGTTGTTATGTGCCGTCGAGTCGCTTGCGACTCATAGCGACCCTATGTACAACAGCCCTAAACCCCGCTCTGTCCTGTGCC
>NW_006399755.1:28189015-28199192 GCF_000299155.1 Elephantulus edwardii
GCGTCAGAGAGTTAGACAATGACTAGGGAAGATAGAAGGAGAATTGATGCCTTTGAGCTGTGGTGCTGGAGAAGAGTATTGAATGTACTATGAACTGCTAAGAAAACAAACAGGTTCATCTTGGAGAGGGTGAAGCTAGGCAGCTTCTTGGAGGCAAGGATTCTGAGGCTTTGTCTGACATACTTTGGACATGTTGCAAGGAGGGACCAGTCCTTGGAGAGGGTCATCATGTTTGGGAGGGTGGAGGGACAGCACAGAAGGGGAAGACCCTCTATGAGGTAGATTGATTCAGTGACTGGGTAATCGGAATGACTGTGTCAAAGACACTGAGATTGGCACAGGACAGAGTAGGGTTTAGGGCTGTTGTACAGAGTCGCTATGAGTCACAAGCAACCTCGATGGCACATTACAACAACAATAATGAAGGACCTTTATATGCTGCTGAGTCATAGCTTAAAAATGAGGAGGAACTACTGTAAACATCAATTAGTAATTGGGATGTTGAGTGTATCAAGGATGAAACTGGGATAACTCACAGTTCAGTGGAATTCATAATGATCAATGCCTCGGGCATTAATGAAGTGAAAGTAAGTGGTTTTGGCCATTTTTAATCAGATGATTGTCGAGTCCACTATCCTGGCAATAACAGATTGAAGGAGTATGGTATTGCAGTAATTTAAAAAAATATGGAATAACTCTCCTGAAGTACAGTACTATTAATGATAGGATGATACTATATGCATACAAGAAAAACCTATTAATATGGCTGTTCTTTTTACAAAGCCAAAGAAGAAATCAATGCTTTTTACCAACATCTGCAATCTGAAATTAAGTGAACACACAATTAAAATGTATTAATAATAACTGGTGCCTGGAATGTAAAAGTTGGAGAAATGATGGATAAAATTTATTGCTTTGGTGATAGAAATGAGATCAGAGATAGCATAATAGAATTTTGCATGACAACAACTTACTCATTATAAACACTTTTTAAACACAACTGTAAGCTGTGATGCTAAACACTGTGACACTAATGTGCCAAATGTGAAAATGGTTACCCATGGTGGACGGTGTTTGGTGGAGCTTCCTGATTGAAACAAGCTTGGAAGCAGGAGTGGCATCCACTTCCAAAATGGCTTGCTTCCGGAAACTCTGTGAATACTGTTCAGGTCTTCCGTTCATAGGGTCACTATGAGTTGTATACGACTCGACGGCACCTCACAACAATAACAACAACATACAGAGAGGTACCTTGGCCTAGTGAACAGAAACTTATGCTACCAAGCCCAAGGTGGGTGATTTTAATCTGCGACCCTCAGGCCTGGTTCAAATTGGGTTTTTTTGTGAAACATTTTTCTAGGTTGTATAGCGCTGGTCTGTGCATTGCTGTACAGAGGTAACTTGTGGTTGCCATGATGCTAAACTTTGTGACACTGATTACCCATGACAGTGTTTGGTGGAGCTTCTCAGTTAAAACAAGCTTGGGAGCAGGAGTGACATCCACTTTCAAAATCGATTGCCTCTGGAAACTATAAGCAGTGCTCAGATATTCTGTTCATAGGCTCGCTATGAGTAGTCTATGACTCGATGACACTTAACGACAGCAAGCTGTGAATATTCATACATATTCATTGTCTGATGGAATGTATTTGAATCAAATCTATCACTGTGTAGAGAGTGTGGAAAAGTTCAGTATCATTCAAAATAAGGTCAAGAGCCAGCTGCAGAACACACCGTTAATTGCTGATATGCAAGTTCCAATTGAAAGTGAAGAAAATGTAAAGAAGTCCATTTGACCCAGAACATAGAGTATCTCCCTCTTGAATAAAGACTATATGAAGAATAGACTTGATTTATTAAACATTAAGGACGTGAGATCTGATGAGTTGAATGAGATCAAAGAAATTATACATGAAGAAAGCAAAAGGTAATTTTAAATAACCAAACCAAAATGAATGTCAAAAGAGACTCTGAAACTTGTAGAGGAATGTAGAGAATCTAAAGCATATTCCAAAAGTGACTTAACTGAGATGTGTGTTGAACAATATCATTAACATCTTTCTGGTATTCTCTGCTTTCAGCCAAGATCCGTCTGAATAACAGAAAAATGTTTACTTGCGTTTTTAACTATATGAAGGCATTCAACTGTATATGTTAACAAATTATGGATAACATTGAGAAGATTGAGAAATCCAGAACTTAATTGGTCTTGCACAAAACCTGTAAAGACTAAGCTGTACCTGACCAAATCCATATTCTTTTTGTTGACCTCATTTGTATGTGAATGTTGTATATTAAAAAAGAAAGACAAGAATTGATACCTTTGAATTGTGGTACTAGTGAAGAATATACCATGGACTGGCAAAGAATAGACAAATCTGTCCTTGAAGATCTGCAGTAACATGCTACTTAGAAGTGGGGACGGTAACAGTTCATTTCACATACTTAGGACATGTTGTCAGGAGGCGGCAGTCCCTGTAAAAGATATCATGCTAAGAAATAATTTTCTCAAGAATGATCAGGAAAAGGAAGTCCTTTATGATGGATTGATGCAGTGAGCTTAGTGATAGGTTTAACCATGTTGTCGTTGTTGATTGCCCTCAAGTGGTGCATGACTCATAGCGACCCCATGAACAAAAGATCTGAGGCCTTTCTATATCTATAGTTTCTCCAACCAAGTTCACGGAGTTTCCAGAGTCATGTGGTTTAGGAATTGAATGCCACTCCTGCTTACAAACATATTTTAAACAGCTCCACCAAACACTGTCCACCATGTGCAGCCACTATGGCATTTGACACCTCAATGGCACAAGGTTCAGTGTCACAGAAAACCCAGAGTACCTCAGTACAGCAAATTGACAGCGGAATGTTGTACAACTTAGAAGAATGTTCCTCCAAAAGTAATAATAAGGTATTAAAAGATAATCCCTCAGACCCAACTTTTAAATACAAGGGCCCTCAGGAGGTCTTGTTGACTCTAAACAATGTTGTTGTTAAGTGCCCTGGAGTCGCTTGTGACTCATAGTGACCATATGTACAACAGCCCTAAACTTTGCTCTGTCCTGTGCCAGTCACACTGTCTCTGATACACCCATCTCAATTACAACAGTCACTGAATCAATCCACCTCATAGAGGGCCTTCCCTTCCTGCACCTGCCCTCCACCCTCCCACGCATGATGTCCTTCTCCAAGGACCAGTCTCTCCTTACAACATGACCAAAGTATGTTAGACAGAGCCTCAGAATCCTTGCCTCCAAGAAGCAGCCTGGTTTAACCCTCTCCAGGAGGAATCTGTTTTCTTAGCAATAGGCTTAAATAAAAATAAACAATCCACATAGATACTCAGCCTAAACAAAAGCATCATCTTACAGAGTCTACACTTCATTCAAGTCCAAAATGGAGACAAGGGTTTGGTGTTATATGTTGTTGTTAAGGCCTATCTAGTACTGACCCTATAAACAAAAGACCTTAACCTTGTTCTACAACTATGATCCTTTCTCTAAGCTCATAGTTTCCACAGGCGTGTTTAAGAAGTGGATGCCACTCCTTCCAAACCTGTCTTAAACTGGAAACTGTACCAAACACTGTCCACCACTGTCCACCATGGGTAACCATTATGGCATTTGACATTCCAGTGGCACAAGGTTCCGCATTACAGCAACCCCAGGTTACTGCAGTACAGCGTACTGACAAGTAGTATCCTGCATATAAATGCACTACCATCAAGCCAATTTTCACTCATAGTAACCCCATCAAGCAGCTTCCAAGGCTGTAAATCTTTAAAGAAGTAGCAGCCAGTGGGTTTAAACCACTGCCTTTTTAATTAATTAGTATGCCAGCATGGAACACCAACAGGCCTCCTGTTGGTCATGAAATATTTGAACTATCTGAGCATACACCGGATCATACTTTAGATTCTTGTTACCATATTTAAAGTTGGAGGTAACAGTCTATTTTAATTCAGCTTTACTTTCTTTCTTACTTTCACTTATTTCCTTGGAGTTCTTGGATCAACCTAGGACATAATATTGGAATCTTTAAAATACAAATATTTTAAATTTTCTCTAAAAATTTTTGTTGTTGAATGTCATCAAGTAGAGCATGACTCATAGCAACCCTATAAACAAAAGATCTGAAGCCTTTTTATAACTGTTGTCGTTTCTCAAAGTTCGTAGAGTTTCCAGAGGCATGTTGTTTAGAAAGTGGATGCCACTGCTACTTCCAAGCCTGTCTTAAACTGGGGGTTCCACCAAACACTGTCTACCATGGGTAGCCATTATGGCATTTGACACCCCAATGGCTCAATGTTCAGCATCACAGCATCCCCAAGTTACCTCAGTATAGCATATTGACAGAAGAGTGCTGTACCACTTAGAATGTTCCTCCAAAATATAATAACTAACTTTTAAATACAAAGGCCCTCTATGAGGTCTTGTTGACTCTAAACAAGAGTCTTAAGGAAAACAGCCAATATAGTATGTTGTTGTTGTTATGTGCTATTGTGTGACCTGCAACCTATAGTGACCCTATGTATAGCAGCTCTGAACTCTTCCCTGTGCTGAGCCAGTCTCATTAATTCCAACACACCAAACCCTATTGCCCCCAAATACTGTATCAATCCATCTCATCCTCTGGTGTGCTGTCCCTCCCCCCTAACGAGCATGATGTCCTTCTCCAAGATCCAGTCTCTCCTGGCCACATGCCCAAACTAAGTGAGATAGAGCTGCAAAATCTAGCCTCTGAGGAGAAACTTAGTTTCACCCTCTCCAAGACTATTTTTCTTGGCAGTCCATGGTATGTTCAAGACTCTTCTCCAGCACCACAACTCAAAGGCATCGATTCTTCTTCTGTCATCTTTAGTTATTGTCCAGCTCTCTGAAGTATAGGAAGCAATTGCGAAGGCCATGGCCTGAATTGGTTGCACCTCTGTGTCTAGACTGACTTCATTGCTTTTCAGTACTCTGGAGAGGTCCCTGACAGCAGATTTTTCCAATGCAAATAGTTTTTTTATTTCCTGACTTCTGGTGTTAAGAGTGTTGATTGTGGATCCAAGCAAGCTGTAATTGTTAACAGTTTCAATCTCTTCTCCATCAATCAAGGCACTGCCTATTGGCCCAGTGATCAGAATCTTATCTTCATGATGTTGAGCTTCGGTCTATATTGAAGACTACAGTCTTGACCTGCAGCAAGTGCTTCAGGTCTTCTTCAGTTTCAGCAAGCAAGATTTTGTGATCTGCATATTGTTGATGAGTCATGCTCCAATCTTGATGTCACATTCCTCCTCATAAAGCCCTGCTTCCCAAATGATTTGTTCTGCATACAGATTAAAAAGGTATAGGGACAGAACACATCCCTGATGCATTCTTCTGATTTTTGAACCATGCCGTGTTTCCTTGCTCTGTTCTGAGTAATGCTTCCTGGTCCAAGTATAGGTTTCGCATAAGCACTATGAAGTATTCTGGGAATCCCATTTTCCTCAAGGTTAGCCACAATTAGTCAATGAAACACAGATAGACAGTCTTCTGGTACTCCTGCTTTCTGCCAAGATCCATCTGACATTGGCAGTAGTGTCTTTAGTGCCCTGACCTCTTCTAAACCCAGCTTGTATTTCTGGTAGTTCTCTGTTAATGTACTGTTTCCATCATTTCTGGATAATCTTCAGCAGATTTTGCTAGTGTGTGGTATTAGTGATGTTATTTGTTATTAGGTGCCGTCGAGTCGTAGACGACTCATAGTGACCCTATGAAAGGCCTGAGCATTGTTCATAGGGTTTCCGGAGGCAAGCCATTTTGGAAGTGGATGCCACTCCTGCTTCCAGGCTTGTTTTAGTCGGGAAGCTCCAGCAAACACTGTCCACTATGGGTGATATTATATTAGTGATATTGTTTGATAATTTCCGTACTCTGAATCTCTTCCAGTCTGTTAGCCAAGTAGTTATCCTTCAGATTAGTTGGCGCAACTTGATGAACACATCTAGGGCAGCACCTGTTTGTTGAAATAAGTTAATTGGTATTCTGTCAATTCCTGGGGCTTTATTTTTTGCCAAGTCCTTCAGAGCAGCCTGAACTTCTCTTTCATTACCATTGCCTCTTGATCATATTTTGTTTCTTTAAATTCTTCTGTGTCAGGCAATTCTCTTAAAATTAATCATTGATAATAAAGCAATATCTATTTTTAAAAGCAAAGATATTGATATTTAGTATTTTAATGTTATATTAAATAAAATATTAATAGTGTATCTTAACAGAATTTAGAAGCAAAGGATTGCAAATTCTGTTCTGTGTAACTTTAGTTTATTTCTACTTTAGAATTGCTGTGAAATCCAGAATATCTCATTCATACCCTGAATAGATTAATACATATTCCAAAGCTTAATATAGGCACTATAGATTGCCTACCAGTTTTGTACTTTCATGCCTTTATTCTCTTCTTTCTGCATTGGTAGTTTATATTAAATTGATTTCAAACGGATGTTTTACAACCAGTTTAATTAGTCTCAAAAATTAAATCAATTACATTTCAGTATTTAATATTTATTGCTCAGTTATTTTCCTGGATTTTCCATCTCTTCTTTAGTCAATTTGTATGCATTTGTGTATTTATGTATTTATAGTAATTTTCTATGATCTGCTCTATTTTTGTATAAATATAACTTATATGATAAGCTTCTTGCATGATGCACAACCCCCTGCTATTTATGTTTATGCCCAGACTGTACCTCCTTTTTTACATGTTGATAACTTCAGTTCAGTTTGGTTTTGGTTTTGTCACTGAGCTCTTTTTTTAAAATTGTAATTTGAGTGAAGGTTTCCAAAGCAAATTGATTTTCCATTTATCCGTACATGCATACATACATCCTTTTTTATCATTAATTATAATGCCACAGTATAATTGTGCTCTTCCCACTTCCTCCCTGTGACTTTCATTTTTCGATTCGTTTTTCCATCTAGCGGATTTAATGTGAAGTCTTTGTTTTGGTGCCTCTTGACGTAGAGGTTTCCTTCTTGGCAGCAGGCCCTCCCTAGCTTACCTTTCTAAGGCTCCCTTTTCCCAGCAGAATTCCTTCTCTGTTCTGCAGACCACTTTTCTTCAGTGCAGGAAGCATCATTTTTTCACCCCGAAGCTGCCTTCATCAGGAGTTACATGGATGTGCACACCCTGGATCAGAGAGGCTGGCACCTTGCAGCCCCATGGATTCCACCCAGCTATCAGCCAGGGTGCTCAAGCTGTTTGATTTTCCTGCCTGCATGGACATTGCAGGGCAGGTGTGTGAGCTTTGAGCGTGGAAGGGTCTTACCATAGGGCCAGGGCCTTGAACACCCATACCTGCACTATACTGCTGCACTCTTCACATGGGGCTGGTGCTACACATCCTTTGTGCACAAAAGCCATGGCCCCCACCTGACATGGGACCGGCATTTGTTCAGACTGTAGCAGCCTTGCACATAGCCCTTTGTCTATACTTTTCACCATATCCAGTGCAGCACGCTTGTGTGCAGATTGGTGACAAAGGGGTACTGCTCTCAGGCCAAGAACTGCCCCAGAGCAAACATAGTTTTAATTTTTTTATTACTGGGATACCCAAACTCAATTTGATTTCCTGACCTTGGCTTATACCTTTATTATACAAAAAAGGATCCAAAGTAACTTTCATAGTTTTGAATGAGGCTGCACTCTTGGAGCTGTCACAACGCTTGCACAGCGTACATGGGCACCTTGTGAAAGAACTGCTTCATGGAATTTCCATCATTTGCATTATGTGTGCATGTTATCCCCTATGAGTATGGTGCTTTTTATGGAAAAAAATAGAATATAGAAGGTTTTTCTCATAATCCGGTTTTGTAAGTCTTTTTTTTCTTTATAGTGGTGTTCTTGGGTAATTTAAATAACTTAATTTCAATGTCCCAAAGATCAAGAAAATACTTTAATGGTGCATTTGTCAGTAGGAAAACTAGTTTTAATTAAGTTTGACCTTTCTCTTCTTTGATCATTTAGTCTGAATTTGGTGAAAGGTTCATGACTGCTCTTTAGAAGACACCTGTATGAAATAAAGTATTATAAATATTCAGCTTTCCTTTCTAAGCATTGTCACCAACAGCTGGGCATCCAGTTTAGTAGAACAGATTTTGTATAGAGAGAACCTGGCAGGTTCCTGAATCAGTTTAGTGAAGGTGACAAGAAATAGTTTCTTATAGATTGGGGACTTATAAAGTCATAGAGCATCTGTTCCTCCATTGAGTCATAGTCTGGTAGCACTGAATCATGTTTAAAGCTAGAATAATGTGCAAAACTTTTTTTCACCTTGCTGATACCTTTATTTCAACATCTCATGTATTATTTCTTTAAGTAATATATGCTTTTAACATTTCCATTGAAGGTGTGTAAATTATTTTCTTCTTACATAACAGTTTTATTGTTGTGCTCTTATGTGCTAACATAGTGATCCTATGTACAACAGAACAACCCTGTCTGAGTTTATGCCGGTCCACACATGCTGCTGATCATTATATTGTTGTAACCACTGAAGACCATTATTGCAGCCACTTTGTCTACCTGTCTTCTTTAGGATCTTCCTCTCCTTCACCCACCCTTGACTTTTTCATTTGTAAGGTCTTTTCCCAAGGACTGGTCCTTCCTAGTAACATACTCAAGGGATGTGAGACAAAGTCTCGCCATCTTTGTTTCTAAGGAACATAATGGATTCACTGCTAAGACAAATCTATTTGTTCTTTTGGCAGGACACGGTATATTCCATATTCTTCACTATGACCATAGTTAAAAGGCATCAGATTTTCTTCAGTCTATCATCTTTAATCATTGCCCAACTTTCATTTGTGTGATTTTTGTTCTTGTTGAGTCAGAACAAACAGATAGCTGATCCTCCTTTAGGTTTCCAAAACTATAAATCAATCACACAGGATGAGATTTCCCATCTTTCTCCCTAGGAGCTTCTGGTGTATTCAGACCACCAGACAGGTGTGGTTTTTCACTTTCCAGAAGGCACTTTCTCCACTATAATTCTCTTGTGATGTTTATTAGTGGTATTTAAAAATGTAATAATTTTGTTTTTTGTTTGGGGGGGGGTTTATTGATGAGAAAAATTTGCATTTAGAA
Organism: Elephantulus edwardii; assembly: GCF_000299155.1. Lineage (NCBI taxonomy): Eukaryota > Metazoa > Chordata > Mammalia > Macroscelidea > Macroscelididae > Elephantulus > Elephantulus edwardii. The sequence goes on from NW_006399755.1 coordinate 28,198,130, forward strand.
TTAGCCAGCTGAACTCAGTTTAGATGATCCCAATTTTGTTGGCAACATCCAAAGCATCATAGTCAAGAACAAGTTGAACATAGGCCTTCTTCTCTCCATCAGGCCTAATCAAAGTGTTGACCTTAACCACATCAATGTCATAGAGCTTCTTTACAGCTTGTTTAGTTTGGTGCTTGTTTGCCTTGACATCCACAGTGAACACAAGTGTGTTGTTATCTTCTATCTTCTTCATAGCAGACTCAGTAGTCAGGGGAAATTTGATAATGGCATAGGGCTCAAGCTTGTTTCTCCTGAGGGTGCTCTTCCAGGGGTATTTGGGCTGCCTTCAGAGTCTCAGCATCTTGGGCCGCCAGAAGGTGGGTGACGTATGGATCTTTTTTTTATTTTGGCTGTGGATGCCCTTCAGGACTGCCTTCTTGGCCTTTAATGCCTTTGCTTTGGCTTCAGTTTTGGGAGAGGCAGGGGCTTCCTTCACTTTTGGTGACATCTTTGTAGAAAAGGCTAAAAGCATAATGGTTTTTATGAAGGTTTTTAATTAATCTTTAAATTGTATAAACATTGTATAAAAAAATCTTATTTGTAGTTTTGTGTCCCTTAGCATCCATAATATATCCAATGAAATATGATATTATGTGAGGTGATTGATTGTTCTTTGAAAACTGTATGGTCCCCTTCAAATTGTGCTAATTGCTGCTGTGCTGCTTGTTACTAGAGACCAAAGGACTGGGCACCAGCCATAGTGGTAGCTTGAGGACAGTAGGAGAATAAGAGGAAGTTATTAAAGTGGGAACTGGTCACACCCAGCCTCCACTTGCTATCCCACCAGCCTGAACAGCAAGAGCAGCCTGGCCCTGAGGTCTTTCCACTTCACTGGATAAAGCCTGAGTCATGTCTGTTGCCTCCACTGCCTGTATCCCATCTTTGGGCCATTGCTGCAAGATTTGGATTCTTTAAGACCATTGTTTAAGACAAATGCTATATGGTGCCACTGTTGTAGAATGAGGCTGGCATTGGGGTGGGGGTAAGACTGAGAAAAACTGGATGAAATATGTTTACGGCATTG
>NW_006399755.1:28199507-28206240 GCF_000299155.1 Elephantulus edwardii
AAAAAAAAAAAAAAAGACCATTGTTACATGCTGTTACATTGGAACCGAGACTGTAAAACGAGATTGTCCATCTTTTTCCCGTGGAACAGCTGGTGGATTCCAACTAAATTACCAGAATTCTCCTACCATCATTAGATGGAAATAACTTGTTTTTGAAAAAGAAAAAAAAATGGAGGAGAGGGGAAATTATGCAACAATGAGTGAATGGGAAAATCTAACTTTTCTGGAAACTTTCATTAAAATCACAATAAAAAAATATTTTAAAAATTTATTTATTTATTTTAAACAAAACAAAGTTTACAAAGGATTTACATTGCGTCTGTGTATTGTTGGAACAGACATTAAGCAACACTTAACCTGTTTAAAAACAGAGACTAATTTACATATTAAATTATTATTATTCCATTCAATAATAGCTGTTAAAAACCTGCTAGATTTTGTTACCACGAGTAATTGCTTTATATAATATTCTAGTTTGATAAATTATTAAAAATTAGCAAAGATTATAGCATTTTATATTATCTGTAAATACCTAAAGTGTGTCAAATGAAAGATTTCTTAAATTTTTATTTTGCAGTGCTAAAAGATCACTGAAATTAGAAGAAATGTTAGAAATACATGTGAGTATTCAAGGTTTGTTGTTACATGACAAGATTATGTGTTTAACTCACCCTATAAAATGTAAAAATTACAATAAAACATTGTGCATAATTAAGATTGTGTAAATTTTTAAAATGTATTTTTTGGGGGAGTTAAATAGAATGTACGCAAGCTTTTGTGTGTTTGTAGACAAAGTCAAAACATTAATGAAATAGTTTTTTATTGTTATTATTTGCTGCTGAGTTGACTACAACTCATAATGACCCTATGAAAAAGAATTCTGAATCCTGCACTATCCTAAGCCAATTTCACTGTCTCTGACATACCTGCCCCGTTTATCACAGTCACTGTGTCAATCTATCTCATCCAGGATCTTCCTCTCCTGTGTTGTCTGTCCCTCCACCCTTCCAAACATGATGTCCTTCTCCAAGGACTGGGCCCTCCTGGCCACATGACCAAAGTACATGAGGTGGAGCTTCAAAATCCTTGCTTCCACCCTCTCTAGAATAGATCTCTTTGTTCTCTTGGCAGTTCATGGTATGTTCAATACTCTTCTCCAGCACCATAACTCATTTGAGGCATTGGTTTTTCTGTTGTCCTTAATCTTTCATTGTCTAGTTCTCTGATGTATAACAAGTGATTGAGAAGACCATGGCCTGGATCAGGCACACCTTCACCTCTAGACTGACATCATTGCTCTTCAGCACTCTTGAGAAGTCCCTGACAACAAATGAAATAGTTTAATAGAAATTAGTTCACTGAAGTATTATGAGAAATAATATAAAATAATGGTAAAGTTTTGATCTGCTAAACAGAAATGAAAAATATAACTGCATTTTATGTGAAAAATATATTTCGGTTATGCTGGCATAATACTAACACTGAAGATACTTACTGTAATAAATTTCATTATGCTTATCAAAATAGAAATGTAACTATACTGTTACTGCTTTTTTTGATAAATCTGGACATAGCATATACCCATTGCCACCTGTCCTGTCATATGTTAATATATTGTTTTGTGGATCTAGGTGTAAACACTAATACTGAAATGCTTATGGCCTCAGTAATCTTTAAAAGATGTAAATCAGTGAGAAAATAAATGAAAGCAAATAGCTAGTCAATAAATGAGCTACTCTAAGTCCAATATGATGATACCTTTTGAGAAATGAGTTTTAGATGAAATTTCTTTTTAATACACACTGGTATTTAACAAAATGTGAGTGTACCATTTTAAAAGAATTCCTAGATGCTTTTTAAGAAAATTTAAACAAAGGTGGAAAAATACTGCAGTGACACTAAAAATATCATTAACGCTGTAATTAGCAATTTAGAGGACCATTATCCAACTGGACCAAATGCAGCTGTGACTGTAATTCTGCATCTGTTTCTTTGGTCCGAATGGTATTTTGGTAGGCGAGTAGTCCAGCTTGATATTAAATATTGTTCTTTCCTGTCTCAAAGCTGTTCTTTGGGAGATAATAGCATTATTTGAATGAAAAAAAGAATGGCCATTTCAGAACCTATCCTCTTTATGAAATATAGTCATCATCATAGCAAACTTTCTATCTTTTTTTTTTCCTTTTATTTATGAGATTGTGTGGTGATATTCAGTGCTATAGCTAATATTCCATATTAGAAAAACACATTTGTTGTGATTGGCTCAGTTCAATATCTTTAAAAACCATTTGACTTGGTTTCATTGCATATGACCACTGTCTGTTCAAAGCAAGTTTCAGCATCCTATCTTGGACTTTCCCCAACATTTTATTTTGTCCCAGTCTTAATATTTTCAGCTTTTGTGCTCTTGCCTTGTTGTTGCCTCCAGCTCTAGGCTCAGAGTTTGTATAGACTGAAGGTCATATTTTGATTCTTGTAGACATGCTATAATTTTCTCTAGCTTCAATTTTAACTTGCCCATGAATAATTGATGATCAGGCCTTGTCTTTATTTTGACCCTAATACTAGCTGCTCTATCAATTCTTTTCATAGTTGTAGTCAGTCTGATTTCCATGTAGTCTTGTCAGGTGAAGTCCATATGTATAATTGTTGTTTATGTTTCTTTATAAAAGGTATTTGCAATGAATAAATCATTGTATAAAATTCTGTTATTCACTTTCTAGCCTCATTTCTGTTAGCAAGTCCCTATTTTCCATCTTTGTTTCTAACTTTGACTTTCCAGTTGTTGTTGTTATGTGTCTTTGAGTTGCCTGTGATTCATAGCGATACTATGTACAATAGCTCAAAAGCCTGCCCTATCTTGAGTTGCTTATCCCCATCAAGCCATCTCACCTGGGGTCTTCCTTTCTTGCGCTTCTTCCTTTACAAACATGATATCCTTCTCCAAGGAACAGTCCATCCTGGCCATGTACCCAAAGTATGTGTGACAACGCTTCAAAGGGGAAACTTGGTTTCACCCTCTCTAAGACAAACCTGTTTTCTTGGCAGTCCATGACATGTTCAAGACTCTAATCCAGCACCGTAACTCAAAGGCATTGATTCTTCTTCTGACATCCTTAGTCATTGTCCAGCTCTCTGATAGCATTACTTGTTATGCATTCCAATTACCAGTTACTATTCAGGCATCCTGATTGCATGTTTGATGAATTTCAGACTTGAAAAGTTGCTAAGAGTTCTCAATTTTTTCACTTTGAAGCAGGAGTGGCATCCACTTCCTAAGCAACATGCCTCTGGAAACTCTATGAACTTTGATAAATGTCAGTATAATTATAGAGGGGCTTCAGGCCTTTTGTTCATGGGGTTGCTATGAGTCATTCTCGACTCAAAGGCAATCAACAACATATATTTGAATAATAACTAAACCAACAAGTCTTCCTTATATAGTTATAGTGTCCTATCACTTAAAGCATGATACCTCAGCACAAATCTTGGAATGTACTTTTTGACTATGAATGCAACACCATCCCTCTTCAGTTTGTCATTCCTAGTAAAATAGATCTTCATTCAAAATGGTTAAAACTTATCGCGGAAAGATCTAGGATGTTAATTGTTATGCATTCCATTTCCGTTTTTTACAACTTCCAATCTTCCTAGATTAACGCTTTGTATATTCCATGTTCTAATTGTTAATGGATCTTTACAACTGCTGCTTCTTATTTTTGGAGTACCTTCCAATCTGAGGGACTTCTGTCACTTTATCTAACAATATTCCTCTGTTATTCATAGAATTTTCAAAGCCTTGCTGTTTTAGAAGCATTTGGTCAGGCTAGGTCTGGAAGCTTCATTATAGGTGACCCTGCCGGCATTTCACATACCAATAGCATAGATAGCTTCTAGTATCACAACAGCATGCCAATTATCTCAGTACAGATACATCCTTGAATCTGAAAGTTGTTGTGTTAATTACCATCGAGTTGGAGCCAATCCATAGCTTACCTTCTAGCAGCTTTTCAGAGGCAGTACTCACATGGGAGGAGATTGTCCATCATCTCTCTCCTATGAAACAGCTGGAGGATTTGAACCAAAAACCTTTGCATTGACAGTGCAGTTACTTACTACTAAGCCACCAGAGCACCTGTAAGAGCAATATATGAAACTAGTAAGCATACAAATATCATAAAATAAGCATTCATGTTCTAAGAAATTGAAAACAAACTGTCTGCTTGGTGCAGTGTATCAAGAGTTGAAATGCCTGGTCAGGTCAGAATTTCTGCTTACTTGAGTGGTGACCAAGACTCCAAGCTGTGGAGTCACCTCTGAGCCAGATGACAGTAACACTTATTTTGGTCTTAGGAGTCTTGAAGAGTATGTCAAGGGGGGCGGGGAATTCTAGCCTGAGGTAGTCTCTGCTGGCCTCGGAATAGCTTGGGCCATCCTTCATGGCTAGAGTTGATGTTTTTGCCAGTCCAGGTGGTGAGTACAGGCAGCAGAATCAGAGTAGAGACAATCCCTAGCAATTAGATGTTTCCTTCTGTAGTCAAATGGGGCTGTGGAATGTGTTGGTTAATGGTGTCCTGTAAGAAAGAAGTCAGGGCCCCAGTTACAGGAAGTGCCCCCACTAATCTGGGGACTAATTGTGGGTCAGATATGGAACAGTCCAAAGACTCTTGCAAGAATTCTCTGAGAGCTTCTGGCCCCAAATATAAAATGATATAGGTATGACCTGAGGTAGAGCTGGGCTTATGGGTGTGGTGAGGCAGGAGGAAAGACTATCCATCACCTGGTGAGTAGTGTTGTGGGGATTGGCTACAGGGGAAAGAGAGTAGGTTGCAATTTTTCAGTGGCTGTTAATACCACTGCCACTGCCATTCTGGTTTCCCAGGCCACATGGATAACTGTTCAAAATGACCATGCTCTGCTGTTTACCTTTCTGTGTTCTGTTGCTGTCCTTATTTGATATATATTCCAGTTCTGTTTCTTCCTTCAGTCAATGTTTGAAGTACTTCATTTTTTATTTTTAAACTTTTGGTTGAAGGCATTTGATGCACTGAATCCTAATGATGGAAGAACAGATGAGTTATCAGATGACATCAAGAATATCGTCCATGAAGAATGAAAAATCTCATTAAAAACTGGAAACGAGGGAGAGAATTGTATAAAATGAATATATGATTAGGTATTATTGGTATGACAGGAGTCAGGAATAAGAGTTGCCTGGTGTGGGGGAGAGGAGGGACGACTGTATAATGTGAAAGAATTTTTTTCCAAAGAAAAGAGCAAACATGAAGGAGGGGGCAGGGAGGAAAATGTGCAACAATGAGTGAATGGAAATCTAAGTTTTTTTATAAACTTTCATTAAAATCTAAAAAAAAAAAAATCCCAACTGGAAATAAAGAAAAGCCAAAAATGGATGTCAGAAGAGACTCTAAAAATTGCACTAGGACATAGGCCAAAACAAAGGGATGAAGTTGAAATAAGAGAACTGAACAGAAAATTTCAAAAGGCAGTATGAGAAGAAAAAGCAAAGTAGTATTATAATGAAATATGCAAAGAGCTGGAGTTAGGAACCCAAAAGGAAAGAAAATTTCTGGCATTTCAATTTTTTTTTTTTCCTATATAAACCTAAGGTGGGTGTAGTTTTCTTTTTTTTTTTTTTTTGTTTGGTTTGGTTTGTTATTATGAAGGTTTACAGAGACTTTGGATTTCCAGTCATTCATTGTTGCACTTTTCTCCCTGCCCACCCCTCCCCCCAATTCACTCTTCTCTTTGAAAAGTAAAAGAAAAATTCTTTCATTGTTCTACAATCCCTGTTCCCAAGTCTGCTCCACTATGCAGCCTTCGTTCTGGACTCCTGTCATGACAATAATACCTAATCATATATCCCTTTTTAAACAGTTCTCTCCCTCAACTATTTCAATGCAGTATACATTATTTATCCCCTCTTTCTCAGTCTCCCCAAATCCCTATGTCAGTCCTCTTTTATAACAGTGGCATTATGCAATATTTGTCTTTTTTGTGACTGAGACTCAGCATGTTCTCCTGGGTCACCCATTTTGTCTAATATTTCTTGAGTTCCTTCTTTTTCAGTGCAACATAGTGTTTCATTGTGTGAATTTACGAGAGCTTCTCTATCCTTTGTTAATGGGCACTTGGATTGTTTCCAATTCTTTGCTACTGTGAACAAAATCACAATAAACATGGGTGTACGTCCTGGCATTTCTTAAGCAGAAGGAACTGAAGAACAAATTGAAACCTCAAATAGCAATACTGAAAGAGTATATGGGAAAAATCTTGAATGATCTAGGTAGCATCAAGAGGAGAAGGAAGGAATACACAGAATCAGTGTACCAAAAACAATGGTTCAACATTGATCCATTTTAAGGAGTAGCATATGATCAAGAACCAATGTTAATGAAGTAAGAAACCTAGGCATTGGCAAAAAATAAGACTGGGGTGTTTTAAAACTGATGAAACCTAGATCCATGATCCACCTTGAGTTGGTTTTTGTGTATGGAGTGAGGTGTGGGTCTTGCTTGAGTCTTTTGCAGATTATTTTTACAATTTTGCCAACACCATTTGTTAAAAAGGCCGTCGTTTCCCCACTTCACTGATTTCATCTCCTTGTCAAAAATCAGTTGACGATAGATAGATGGGTTGATCTCTGGATTTTCAATTCTATTCCATTGATCTATGTGTCTGTCATTGTACCAGTACCATGCTGTCTTTACCACTA
>NW_006399755.1:28208638-28227342 GCF_000299155.1 Elephantulus edwardii
GGAATGGCAAAGGACACACTGACAAAGGAGATTAATCAGAACTAGCTTTGATAAGCACTGTGGCAACTGGATAATTAAAACAGACATTCGGAGGGCGGGGGAAGAAGAACAAACTGGGGAGGAGGGTAGAATGAATGGTGCAGCAATGAAGGCATGAAAACCCATAATCCCTGTAAATGTTCATTAAAACTAATAAAAGTTAATAAGAATAAAAAAATTTAATGCATCTTGATTAAGAGAGTAAAAAAAAAAAATAAAACTGATGAAACCCTCCACATACTCTCTAATCTCTTCTAATAAATTTGGAAGACAGCTACCTGGCCACCTGACTGAAGAAATACATATTTGTCCAGATTAAAAAAAAAAAAGGTGGTCCACCAGAGTGTGGAAGTTTTCAAACAATCGCATTAATTCCACATGCAGGTAAAATCTTGTTCTTGTTGAAGATTTTTTTTTTAGATGGCTGATACAGTAGATTGATAGGAAACTGCCAAAAATTTAAGCTGGAGTCAAGAGGATAAGGTATAAGTGAGGCATGTCATTGCTGGACCTTGGCTGAAAGCAGAAAGCACCACAGAGATTTGTACTTGTTTTATTTACTATGCAGAGGCATTTGACTGGGTGGATTATAACAAATTATGTCTAATATTGAGTAAAATGGAAATTCCAGAACACAGAATTGTGCTCCTGTGAAAGCTGTCAACAGACTAAGGAGCCGTTGACCTAACAGAACATAGAATACTACATGCTTGAAAATCAGGAAAGGTATGTGTCAGGGTTCTCTTCTTTCTCTGTACCTATTCATTCTATATGGTGAGCACATTTGAGAAGCTGGACTATATGAAGAACAAGAAGACTCATCAACATCCTGTCTTTTACAGAAAATGAAGAAAGACTTGAAAGGCTTACTTTTTAACTTAAGAAAATACAGCCCTTAATATGGTTTACATCTCAAAATCAACAGAAAGAAAACAAAAATTCTCATTATTGAAGGAATAAACATCTTGATGATTGATGAAGGAAAGAGTGAAGCTGTCAGCTATTTCATTTTGAATCTATGCTTGTGATTGCAGTCAAATAAAAAAATAGTTTGCATTGAGAAAATCTGTTGAGGACTTTCTAGTTACCTGATCCAGTAGATGGTATTTTGCTTACTTTCCTATGCATTCTGAAGCCAGAGTGAAAAAGGATGACTGAAGAAGAAAGAATGTCTTTGGATTATGATATTGATGAAGAGTACTTAATATTCCATGAACTGCAAAAAGAACAAAAAGTCCATTTTGGAGGAAATGTGACTAGTTTGCTCCTTAAAGGCAAAGATATGAAACTTCGTTTCACCTACTTTAGATAAGTTGTCAAGAGGTGCCAGTCCTTTGACAATTCCTCAAACTGGGCAAGGTAATGGATCAGAGAAAGCAAAGAAGACCTTCAACACGATGGATTGACATAGTGACTGTAATAATAGACTCAGCCCTGTTGAAGATGGTAAGGATAGAGCAAGGATCAGATTTGTTGTTTGTAAGCTCACTAAAAGTTATAGTCAATGAGGCACATGACAACAACTGTATTCAGACAGCTTTTGTTGTATTCAGCTGATTTTTTTTCTCCCTGATTGCATGATTTCAGCTATTCTGCTGTAAACTTAACCCTAAAGCCACTGGCACCTGATAATCTACCACATAGTTGATGATCCTATTGAGGCTATTTTAAGCTCATAAAAAATTAATTCCAGTTTTCAAGACATATGTTGTTGTTGTTGTTAAGTGCCGTCGAGTCTCAGGCGACTCATAGCGACCCTATGAAGGAGAGTACGCTTGGGTGCCTTTCATCCTCTCTCCAGGTTCATAGGGTTTCTGGAGGCAAGCTATTATGGAAGTGGATGCCACTCCTCCTTCCAATCAAGACATACACTTTTAATAAACCCACTGTCGGCGAGGCAGTTCTGATTCATAGTCCAGTAAGTTAAGTCTTTATAAACAAGACTTTATTCTGTTGGAAGAGCTGATAGATTTGAACTGATGACCTTTTGTTAGTAGTGGGACATGTTACACAGTACACCACCGGCACTCACTATATGCTGTTGTCATTGTTGTGAGGTGCCATCCAGTTGCTTATGACTCATAGTTACTCTGTGAACAGTGGATCAGAACCTCACCCTATTGTGTGCCATTCTTGTCCTCTCAGCTACACTTGAGTGCATTGGTATAGTCACTGTGTCAGTCCATCTCACTGAGCGTCTCTTTCTCCTTTGCTGACCCCCCCCCCACTGCCTTTCCAAGCATGAGCTTTCCAAAGGACTAGCCCCTCCTAACATGTCCAAAGTATGTGAGATGAAGTTTCCCTATCCTTGCCTCTAAGAAGCACCCTGGTTGTACTTTCTCCAAGACATATTTGTTCTTTTGGCAGTCATAGGATATTCAGTACTCTTCATCACCACAACTCTAAGGCATCGATTCTTCTTCAGTCATCTTTGTTGTCCAACTTTCAGATGCATAGGAAGTAATTGAAAAAAGATCACGGCTTGAATCAGGTGCACTTCAGTCTTTAAACTGACATCATTGTTCCTTAACACATTGGAGAGGTCCTTGACAGCAGATTTGCCTGATGCAGCACTTCTTTTTATTTCCTGATTATTGGTACAAAAGACATTTAACTCTGTGAATCATACAAATTATGGATAACATTGAGAAGACTGGAAATGTCAGAATGCTTAATTATGCGCATTCAATTAAGTTAAGTGAACTTAGTCTCATACTGTTTATGAATTTATGCACTATGTTGAGTAAACTAACTCTTAGAAGGAAAAGTATTACAGAAAACTATTATTATAAAAATAGATAGCTAGTAAGATTTTAATAAATGCCAAAAAGGGGAATGGGATGGGGAAAGATGGAAATCACTAGGATAACAGAGTTTAGTGGACAATTTGAGGGGAGGAGCGTGAAGGAATAGGAAAGATTCAGTAAGAATTTGAAGGGATAGTGTAATAATAGGCACATATCAGTGGTACTTAATTATATAAAATACAAGGAATATGAATGTATGAAATATAAGTGAAAGATTATATAAAACAATGTATCTGAATGAAACACTGTAAATTAATTACTGCATGAAAACAAACAGAAGAAGACGGGGAGGGAGGGGCAGAAAAAGGAGAAGGAGAAATGATCACTGGAATGGTGGAGAGGAGACTGAATGAGAGTCTTCAGTGGAGTTTTGAGGGACAAAGTTACAATAGACATGAGTAGGTGATAGTTAATTTTATGAAGTACAGTGTGTATGAGGGATTGTGTGGAAGATAGATAGATAGATAGATAGATAGATAGATGATAGATAGATAGATAGAGATATATACTGGTTTATTTCTAAAGTTCATGTACATTGTTTTTCACACTGGATCTTTCCCCTTTACCCCCCTCCCTCCATCCATCAAATTGTGCAACCCTATGATTAAGCCCCTCCTTGGATCCTTGGAGTCATTTTTTAATAATGGTCTTATACAGTATTTTTCTTTATGAGACTAAGTTCACTTAACATGGGGGACTGGAGAGCATTATGCTAGGTAGTAATTTACAAAATCATTTCTCCTTCGTGCTGCATAGTATTCCATTGTGTGACAATCCTTCCAAAAGCTATCTACATGTTCAACACAATCCCAATACAGATACCAAATTCATTTCTCAATAAGATCAAAAGGAATATTGTCAGGTTTATTTGGAGAGGAAAGAGACCCCAAATAAGCAAAGCACTTCTGAAAAACAAAAATGAAGTGGGAAGCATAGCACTCCCTGGCCTCAAAACCCACTACACAGTGATAATAACCAAAACAACAGGTTATTGGTACAATGACAGGCACATAGACCAATGGAAGAGAATTGAGAACCCAGAAATGGACCCATCTATCTACAGTCAACTGATAATTGACAAGGTAATAAAACCTATCAAATGGAGAAATGATAGCTTCTTCAATAAATGGTGCTGGCAAAACTGGACTGCTGCCTGTAGAAAGCTGAAACCCACCAGCTGTTCTGGGGAAGAAAGATAGGCAGTCTCTACCCATTAACATTTACAGTCTCTTCAACTCAAAGCACTCTAAATTGCAATCAACTAGATAGTAATGAGTTGAATTTCTTTTTAAGCCAATGAAGTCCAATCTCTCCCCTACTAAGCCCTCCAGGACCTACTGCTCTTGGTAGTGGTAGATGCCCTTGAGTTGTCTCCAATGCTTAGAGAACTTATGTCAATCAGAACAAAACTGAGCTTGGTCCTGCTCCAGCTTCACAATTTCTGCTATGCTTAAGCCGATTATTGTAACAGTGGTAACTATTGCAGCTGATTGGAAGTTATATCTCTGGTACCTCGGTGCCTGAATTGTGAAAAAGTCCTAAGGACACTAGTATTTAATACAATTATGAAGAACTACCTCCCTTTGTTAAGTGCCATCAAGTTGGCTTCTGGTGGTAGCGACCTTATATACAACAAAATAAATCCTGCTTGATCCTCCCTTTAGTTAACATAATTCTTTTCTTTTTGTTTCTCCTTGTCCAAATACCTACATTACCTATGTTTTAAATATTTCAGTGACAGCAGAGGCCACAATTCATGGTAATAATAGATCTTTTATACCCCATTTTTCATTCTGAAAGAACCCTTAGTTAGTACTTTCTAGACTGTTTATAATAGGTGAAAATCAATAAAATGCAGGCACCTTTTTGGTGGACTATGCTTTAAAAAAGATGAAGAAGCAAGCTACAATTTGTGAAAGATATTGAAGGAGAATGTCATATCTTATTTGAAATTACTGAGAGAACATTGATTTTTTTTAAGGCAGAAAAATCAATGTACAAATTTTAATTTTGTGAATGTACAAGATTTGACCTTACAAAAGTACACTGGCATTTGGATAATTGTACATAGAATCTAAGAGCATGAAATTTTTCTTTTTAGTTGTTATTTGTTGTTGAGTCACTTGCGGCTCATAGCAACTCTGTACACAATAACTCTGAATCCTGTCCTGTCCTGAGCCAATCTCACTGTCTCTGAGATCCCTACCCATTACCTGTTATTATGTCAGTCCATTTTCATCCAGGGTCCTCCTCTTCTGTGCTGTCCTTCCACCATTCCAAGCATGATTTCCTTCTCCAGACTGGTCGTTCCTGGCTACATGCCCTAAGTATGTGAGATGGAGTCTCAAAATCCTTGCCTCCAAGGAGCAGCTTGGTTTCACCTTCTCTGGGACAGATTTGTTAGTTCTCTTGGAAGTCTATTGTATGTTCAATACTTTTCTCCAGCACCAAAATTCAAAGGCATCAGTTCTTCTGTCATCCTTGGTTATTGTCCAGCTTTCTGACACATAACAAGTAATTGTGAAGACCATGGCCTGAATTGGGCATACCTTATTCTCTACCTGACATCTTTGCTCTTCAGCACTCTGGAGAAGTTTGTGACAGCACATATTTCTAATGCAATTCATCTTTTGGGTTCTTGACTACTGATGCCAAGAGTATTAATTGTGGAGCTGAGCAAGCTGAAGTTGTTTACAAACTCAATCTCTTCTCCATCTAGTATGATGCTGCCAGTTGGCCCAGTGGTGAGAATCTTTCTCTTCTTATCGTTGAACTTCAATCCCTATTGAAGATTGCAGTCCTTGACCTTGTGCAGCAAATACTTCAGATCCTCCTCAGTTTCAGCAAGCAAGGTTGTGTCATCTGCATAACTCAGGTTGTTGATGAGTCTTCCTTCAGTGCTTATGCCACATTCCTCTTTATAAAGTCCAGCCTCCTGAATGATCTGTTTTACATCTAGAGTGAAAAATGTTTGGAAACAGAACCCATTCCTGATGTACTTCTTTTTTTATTTGAATCATGCACTGTTTCCTTGCTCAGGTCTGATGACTTCTGCCTGATCCAGGTGTAGGTTTCACAGCACAATCAGGTTTTGAGAGTCCCATTTTTTTCAATGTTAGCCATAATTTGTCGTGATCCACATAGTCAAACACCCATTCTTCGTCAATGAAACTCTGTTTTCAGCAACGATCCATCTGGCATTGGCTATGATGTCTTTAGTGTATTTCTTATGACATTCTTAATGATCTGATGACATTCCTTCCCTGTGTTTTCCATTTTCATTTGTCCTTATATTTCTGGTAGTTCTCTGGTAGTTGATGGATTTTTTCCAGTTGTCTTTGGATAATCGTAAGCATGATTTGTTTGTGTGTGATATTAGTGATTTTTTTTTTTGTAATTTCCACACTCTTGTTGGATTATCTTTAAAAAAAAAAAAGTGGGAATTAATATGAATCTCTTCCAGTCAGTTGGCCAGGTAGTTGTCCTTGAGATTTCTTGCACAATTTGGTGAGCACATCCAGGGCTGTTTGCTCAAATATGTCAATTGATAATCGGTCAATTCCTGGGAGCTATATTTTGTAGTGGTGTTAAAGATCTAAGGAGTTAGTAAATACTGCAGGTAATTGTAACTTAAATTGTGGAAGTCACCACCAACCAAGTAGTCACCATCAATTCCAGGTCATAGAAACCCATGTGTCAAGATAGCACTATGCTCCGCAGGATTTTTTTTTTTCATGACAGGTTTTTCAGAAGTAGGTCAGCATGCACTTGTGATTTATTTTCTTAATTGTTTCCTTAAAATCTTCTTCACACATTCTTGATCTTCTCTGATCTCTAACCAAATATGTTAATCACACTTCCCCCACCCCTTTCTATTTTTCTAAACCGTTTGGTAATACTCATCTTTGTTAAGTGGCAAGTGTGTCCATATTCTCATTGAGTAGTTCAGTGTTTTCTAAAATCCCCATTTCCTTACTTCTTTCTATGTGTGTGTATTGTGTACCATCGAATCAGAACTGACCCATAGCTGACACTCCAGCAGGTTTTCAGAGGCAGTAAATTACACGGGAGGAGATTGCCCATCCTTTTCCTTTGCTTCTTTCTATAGTGAGGCCACATCGTTCAATGTTTAGGATATGGAGGATGGAAATATATAGATGGCTTCTAAACACAATTTACAATCACTTCTCGGTATAAAGAACTCCGATGACCTAATCACAGGGAGTCACACTGCTAACCTAAAGGCATCCAGTTTGAATCTACAAACAGCTTCTTGAAAGAAAGCTGAATAGTCTCCTCTTGTACAATTTATAACTTCCAAAAACCTGTTGGAGCTTTGAGGAATAAGAGCCTGACCTTTGAGAAGTAAAGGGATGCTGGAGATAGGATTTCATCAAGCATGTCTATGAAGGGATGTCTTAGTTTATGGGAGTTCACCTGTTTAACGATATTCTGTGCTATTTCTCAATGTACTTTGGAGGTCCTCGCAACTGCAGGAACACAGAACTTTTACATTTGGCACTTACCCTATGTCTTTCTCTTTGCTTCTGAAAGTTTAGAGAGAGAATTGATTTTCCATTCAAAACTTCATACACGTTATGTTTCATTACGTTAAACATCCCCACACTTTAATGACAGTCCTTCCTTGTGTTTTCCACTTTCATTTGTCCTTTCCTATCCTTTCCAACCTCCTATGCTTTATCCATTGTACTTTTGATCTTGTCTGAGTTATTGTTCTAAGAAATGTGTTCCTCCCTGGCGTAACAGATCACCTTTCAGGCAAGCCCTTTTACTGTTTGGCAGGTAGTTGAGTCACAGGGGTGATTTCAGGTCTACATTTAAAAGCTGTCTTAAAAGCCATAATCTCTTGGGTTCCACTAGTTTCTTATCAAACCAATAAACCTAGTCTAGTGACTAGTCACAATGATTGTGAGGTTTTTTTCCCACATTTTAGTGTCAGGGTCATGGAGACTGAAATTCATGTGGTCCATTAGACTTCTGCATTGCTCACACTCATTGCTGTAGAGTGGGAACTGACTCAATGCTGATCCTCCAGTGAATTTTCAGAGACTGTAGGTCTCACAGGCGGAGATTGCCTATCATTGGTAGATTGCCTGTCAGTGGATTTGAACCCTCTATCTGAATTGACAGTGTATTTCTGGATCTACCAGATCACCAGAGCTCATTTTGCACAGTTGTTGTTAGGTGCTGGTAAATCAAGTACAATTTCTAGTGACCCTGTGAAGAATAGATCGGAACCCTGCCCTGTCCTGTGCCATCCTCCTCCTCTGTGCCAGCTACAGTCACTGTGTCAATCCATCTCATTGAGGGTATTTTCCTCCTTCAAAACCCTCCATTTTTCCTAGCATGGTATCTTTTTTTCTAACAATATGCCCAAGGAATGTAAGATGAAGTTTCACCATCCTCTCAAAGGAACATCATGGCTTCAGTCTCTCCATATTTGTTCTCTTGGCAATCCATAGTATACTTGGTACTTTTCTCCAGCATCACAACTCAAAGGCATTGATTCTTCTTCTGTCATTTTTAGTCATTGTCCAGTTCTCAGATGCATCATGAGCAATTGAGCCGACAATGGCCTGGATCAGGTGCAGCTTCGTCTCTAGACTGACATCACTGCTTTTTAGCACTGTGGAGAGATCCCTGATAGTAGACTTTCCCAAAGCAACTCTTCTTTTGATTTCTTGACAGCTGGTGCCAAGAGTGTTGATTGTGTATTTGAGCAAGATAAAATTGTTAACAACCTCAATCTTTTTCTCCATCTACCATGACCAAGTAGTGAGGATTTTTTTCATGATGTTGAGCTTTAATCCATATTGAAGACTGCAGTTCTTGACCTTCTGAAGCAAATGCTTCAGGTCCTCCTTATTGTGTCATCTGCATAACTTAGGCTGTTGATGTGTCTTCCTCTGATCCTGATGCCACATTCTTTTTCATAAAGTCCACATTTAAGTTCCACATATAAATTGAAAAGGTATGAAGAAAGGATATACATATCCCTGACGTACCCCTTTCTTGCTTTTGAACCATGCAGTGTTCACTTGTTCTCTCCAGATAACAGCTTTTCAGTCTAAGTATAGGTCTCACATGAGCACAATCAAGTGTTCTGAGATTCCCATTCTTCTCAGTGTTAGCCACAATTTGTTGTAATCCACACAGTCAAATGCCTTTGCATAGTTGAGAAACACAAATAGACATCCTTTTGGTGCTCTCTGCTTTCAGCCAAGATCCATCTGACATCAGCAATGGTATCCTTGGTGCCACAATCTCTTTTAAGCCCTGTTTCTATTTCTGGTCTTTATGTCAATGTTCTATTTAGTCATTTTTGGATGATCTTCAATAAAATTTTCCTTGTGTGTGTTATTAGTAATATTGTTTGATAATTTCCATATTCTGTTGGATCACTTTGTTTTGAGGACTGTGACTAAATATGGATCTCTTCCAGTTAGTTGACCTGGAAGCTGTCTTCCATATTTCTTGGCACAACCTGGTGAGCACATCCAAGACTGCATCTATTTGTTGAAATATATCAGTTGATATCACATCAAGTATTAGGGTCTTATTTATTGCCAGTGCCTTCAGTGCAGCTTGAACTTCATTATTACTATTGATTCTTGATCATATGCGGCTTCCTGAAATGGTTCTGTGTCAGTGAATTATTTTTGGTATAGTGACTCTGCATATTCTGTTTTCTTTCGATGATTCCTGGATTGTTGAAGATTTTGTCTGTATGGTCATCAGTTTTATAAAACATAATTGATGGGAGTGATTGTATGAAACACAACGTGAATGAAGGATACTGTGAAACACAATGTATATGACCTTTGTAAACAAACCAATATGAATAAAAAGTCTTTGTTCTCATTCCAAAGAAAGGTGACCCAACAGAGAGCAGAAATTATTGAACAATATCATTAATATCACATGCAAACAAGATTCTGCTGATAATTATCCAAAAAAGGTTTGGAACAATATGTCAGCAGAGAACTGCCAGATGTGCAGGCTGGATTTAGAAGAGGTCGTGGTATTAGGGATATTATAGCTAATTTTAGATGGAGCTTGGCAGAAAGCAAAGAATACCAGAAGAATGTCTATCTGTGCTTCATTGACTATGCAAAGGCTTTTGACTGTGTGGATCACAACAATCTGTGGCTGACTCTGAGAAGAATGGGAATCCCAGAATATTTGGTTGTGCTACTGAGAAACCTATACTTGAACTAAGAGGCAGTCGTCAGAACAGAGCAAGGAAGATTATCTGGGAGACTGGGTTGTATGAGGAAAAATGTGGGGTCAAGATTGGTGGAAGATATATCAACAATCTTCAATACGCAGATGACACAACCCTGCTTGCTGAAACTGAGGAGGACCTGAAGTGCTTGCTGCAGAGGGTCAAGGACTGCAGCCTCCAATATAGATTGAGGCTCAATGTCAAGAAGACAAAGATTGTCACCATTGCGCTAATTGGCAGCATCAGGATGGATGGTGAAGAGACTGAGATTATTCACAGCTTTAGTTCGCTTGGCTCCACAGTCAACACTCTTGGCACCAGTAGCCAGGAAATTAACAGACATATTGCCATGGGAAAGTCTGCTGTTAGGGACCTCTCCACAGTACTGAGGAGCAATGGTGTCTCTCTGGAGACTAAGGTGTGTCTGATGCAGGCCATGGTCTTTGCAAACACTTGTTATGCATCAGAGAATTGGACAGGGACTAAGGAAGATAGAAGGAGAATTGATGCCTTTGAGCTGTGGTGCTGGAGAAGAGAAGGATACCATGGACTGCTAGAAAAACAAACAGATTCATCCTGGAAAGGGTTAAACTGGACGGCTCCTTGGAGGCAAGGATTCTGAGGCTCCATCTAACATACTTGAACGTGTTGTAAGGAGGGGACCGGTCCTTGGAGAGGGACATCATGCTTGGTAAGGTGGAGGGACAGCACAGGAGAGGAAGGCCCTCTAGGAGGTGGATTGATTCAGTGACTGGGATAAGCGGGATGGGCGTATCAGAGACGGTACAATTGGCACAGGACAGAGCAGAGTTTAGGGCTGTTGTACATAGGGTTGCTATGAGTTATAAGCGACAATGCGAAGCCTGTACTTGGACCAAGAGGCAGTCGTCAGAACAGAGCAAGGAGACACTACATGGTTCAAAATCAAGAAGAGCGTTCATCAGGGATGTATTCTGTCTCCATACCTTTTCAATCTGTATGCAGAACAGATCAGCAGACACTGGGCTGTACGAAGAGGCATCAGGATTGGTGGAAGAGTCATCAACAACCTGCGTTATGCAGATGACACAACCCTGCTCGCTCAAACTGAGGAGGACCTGAAGCACTTGCTGCAGAAGGTCAAGGACTTCAGCCTCCTTTATGGATTGAAGCTCAACATCAAGAAAACAAAGATTCTCATCACTGGGCCAGTTGGCAGCATCAGTATGGAAGGTGAAGAGATTGAGATAACAGTTTTAGTTTGCTTGGCTCCACAATCAACACTCTTGGTAACAGCTGATGAATTGCATTGGGAAAGTCAGCTGTGAGGGACCTCTCACGAGTACTAAAGAGCAATGATGTCAGACTGGAGACTAAGGTGTGCCTGATCCGGGCTATAGTCTTCACGATTACATGCATGCATCAGAGAGTTGGACAGTGAATAGGGTTGATAGAAAGAGAATTGATGCCTTTGAGCTGTGGTGCTGGAGAAGAGTGTTGAACATACCATGGACTGCTAAGAGAACAAACAGGTTTGTCCTGGAGAAGGTGAAGCCAGAATGCTTCTTGGAGTCAAGGATTCTGAAGCTTTGTCTGACATACTTTGGGCATGTTGCAAGTAGGGACTGGTCCTTGGAGAGGGACATCATGTTTGGCAGAGTGGAGGGGAGGCGAAGGAGAAGACGACCTTTGGTGAGATGGATCGATTCTGTGACTGGAGTGGTGGGAATAAGTGCCTCTGAGATGGCTAGGTTGGCACAGGATAGAACAGCATTTAGAGCTCTCTCTTATACATAAGGTCGCTATGAGTCGCAAACGACTCGGTAGCACATAACAACAACAATAACAACTATTTTTCAAAAAGATGGTTTATACACAGGATGGAATACCATGCCACACTAAAGGAAAAAGAAGTATTTTGCTCTTAGCTTCCTTAAGTATTGCAGCTTGAGGCTCAAGTTTGCTTTTAAGTTCCTTCACCTTGAGAAATGCCTAGTGAGTTCTTCTTCCCTTTTGATGTTCTGACTTTGGCTCTTTGCATATTTAGTTATATAATACTTTCTTTTGTTTTCCCTGAGCTGGCCTTTGAAATCTTCTATTTAACTTTTCAGCTTCCTGATTTCTTCTCTTTGTTTCGGCTTCTTGGTATTCTAGTGAAATATTCAGAGTCTCTTCTGATATCCGTTTTGGTGTTTCTTCCTCTTCTGTCTTTGTAATTTTTTTTTTTTTTTGCTTTTGTTACGGATGATGTTCTTGGTCATCCCACAGCTCATCCAGTCTTTCATTATTCTTCAAGGCCTCAAACCTGATCATGAGATGATTTTTTAATTCAGGTGGAATAAATTCAAGGTCATATTTTGGGTTTGGTTTTGTTTTTTCCTTCATTTTAAATTTGCACTTAACTAACTGATGGTTTTCCACAGTCAGCATCTGGCCTAGTTTTCACTGCTGATGTCAAGCTTCTCCAACAACTCACTTCACAGATAAAATCAATCTGATCCCTGTGTTGTCCATCAGGCAAGGTCTATGTGTATAGTTCCCATTTGTGTTTTTTGTAAAAGGTATCTGCAATGAATAAATCATTGATTGTACAAAATTCTGTCATTCCATTTCCAGCTTCACTCCTGTTACCAAGAACATATTTTCTAAGTACTGATCTTTCTTCTTTGTTCCCAAATTTTACAGTCCAATCACCGATTATTTTTAATGAATTTTGGTTACATGTTCTATCAATTTCAGACCATGAAAGATGATAGAAGTCTTCTATTTTTTCCTGTTTGCCTGTAGTTGTTGGTGTGTATATTTGAATGGTAGTTTTAGCAAATGAGTAGTTTTGACAGGTAGTTTAACAGGTCTTCCCTGTATGTGTATAAAGAGCATCTTGTCCTTTACAGCATTGTATTTCAGGATGAATCTAGAAATGGTCTTTTTTACTATAAATGCAATCCCATTATTCCTCACTTTTTCTATTCCTAGCGTATTAGTCAAAGTATAACTGACCCATGTTAATCCATCTCAGCTTGCTAATGCCAAATGTGTTGATATTTATGCATTCCATTTCCTTTTTAACAATGTCCAATTTTCCTATATTTATACTTTGTACATTTTACATTTCAGTTATTAGTAACTGCTTGCAACTATTCCTCCTCATTTTTATATTTCCCACTATGAGGGCTCAGCCTCCAGTTCTATATCTAATAGTTTAAGTGTGCTCTACTTTTCATAGTCCTGTCTTAACAAGTGGCTGGCCAGCCCTTCCTAGTCTATCTTAATTGGGGGATTCTCCTTTAGTACAGTATGTGACAGCCAAGTGTTATCCCTAGAAGAGCAGATGATAGACAAACATATAATAAGAACAGAAACATACAAAGACATTTTGCCAGTACAAAAACCAGCACATAATTTGGTGTTGCTCTCGCCCTTATCCTGCCCTGTGATGAGTTGCAATGCAATACCTGTAACTAACCCTTAGTATGACCAGTCATTCCCATCTGTTCATTACCTCTCTGATCCCAAGCAACAAAGGTGCTCTGGGCCTCCTGACCTTACACTCTGGACTGACTCCCTGACATGTTGTCTGAGTGTTGTACCCACTCCTCCAGCTCTGGCCTGTGGCCTTTGGCCCCTGACTCATGTCTTATGTTTTTCTGTTCCAGACTGAGAAAGACCAATAGTTATGCCTTAGGTGATTGCTGACATGCTTTTGAGACCCAAGTTGGACAGTTGTTGTTAGGTGCCATAAAGTCGAGTACCACTCATAGCGACCCTTTGAACAAAAAGATCTGAACCCTGTCCTATCCTGCACCATTCTAACACTTTCTGATACACAAGGGCCCATTGCAGCAGTCACCATTTCAGTCCATCTGATTGAGGGTCTTTCTCTCCTTAACCAACCCTCCATACTTCCCAGCATCATGTCCTTCTCCAAGAAATAACCCCTCCTAGCAACATGCCCAAAGTATGTGAGGTAAAGCCTCATCATTCTTGTCTCCAAAGAGCACCTTGGCTGCACCTTCTCCAAGACATCTGTTCTCTTGGCCGTTTAGGGGATGTTCAGTGGTTGAAAGTAAGATGTTGGAAATTATCTTGTGAATTGTGTTATGCCAATTGATATTGATATCTCCCTTGACTATGGTCCTGAGATTCAAAGATCAGTGACTCATTCCTTTGAATTATGACTAAGCGATTTTTGTAATTTTACCTGCTGCTAATTTTTATATACTTTGGTATATTCTCATATATGGGTATGTATACATAAATATCATCTGCCAAGCCTATATGGTTCTGATTGTAGAGTGTATCACTTTCTTGGGACCTGCAAGTCATTCTAGTAAATCATTGAATCCAAAGGAGTAGAATTCTTAAATTTGGACATAACTGGTCAGAAGTGAGAGTGGCCTAGGGACCCCATACTTGCAAGTGCTAGTTTTTACCACAGATAACAAGAACTGGTAGTTGACTGATCAGAATTGAAGGCGTCCTAGGGCCCCTAACCTTGCTCATGGTGCTGAAATGCAGCCATTTTAATGAGAGTTCAGACCCAAAGGCGCCTCAAAAGGAAATCTTGACTGCTTTCAAAGGTTCACAGCCATAAAGAGGGCAGTTCTGCTCTGAAATACAGGGGTCATCATGAATCAGAATTGACTTTATCACAACCGGGGAATTTGGAAACATGGGGTTTTTTCCTGGGTAGCCAATATCAGAAATTATTTACAAAAGAAACCATAACATTTTCATTTTCTCATATAGATCGTAGCTACCAAAAAACCCCTATTCAAATCTGTTGTCCCTGAGTTGAGTCTGACTCCTAGCTACTCCATCAGGTTTCCAGGACTAGATCTTTATGAGACTAGACGGTGTATCTTCTTTTGTGAAGGACCTGGTAGATTTGAACTTTTTTTTAAAATTTTTTTATTGATAATGTAATGAAAGTTTACGAAAACTTGGATTTCCATTCACTCATTAATGCACATTTCCCTCCCTACCCTCCCCCCAGTTCACTTTTCTATTTAAAAAGAGTCTTTCATTGTTGCTAGATTTGAACCTTACTGTTAGCAACCAGACACACTGTGCATGACATCACCAGGGCTGTACAGTAGCTTTCAACAGACATTTTTCCTCTGAAATAACGCCAACAACCATTAATAGAAGATAAAAGTGAAGCCTCGGTATATTTAATGTGAGTTAAATAAAATAAAATACACATACAGTTGGGTTTAGTTGTTTGGGTTTGTTTTTTGTTTTGTTTTATAAAAGCTAGAAAATTGTTTTCAAGGAGAAATGTATGATCTGCAGTTACAATGTTTAGACATATGGCAATTGGATAAAATAATTTTTTTTGGTGAAAATAGGAAAACAGATTGACATAAATGTACATTAGGGTAGTGACTTTCATTTTTTGAACATACACAGTGAAATTGTTCCAAGCAATAAATTCTTGGAAAAGTAGAGTAGGGATTGGATAAATGTCATGGTTCATGACTGAGTACATATAAACAGGTGAAAACTCAAGATAGAGAGGTAACCACTTGATAAAAAGACTTAAAACCCTTTTTACTCTACAGAAAAAGACATTACTTTAAAGCTGTAACTTGAAATTATATTATTGGGGTTTTTTTAAAAAAAGATATTGATATAACATATTGTAGCTAACGTTGAGAAGAATGAGAATCCTAGAACACTTAATTATGCTCCTGTGAAACCAATACCTAGACCAAGAGGCTATTGTGGGAACAGAGCAAAGGAACACTGTTGTTGTGATTGTTATTTGTCATCAAGTCACCTGCAACTCATGGCAACCCTATGAACAGTAACTCTGAATCCTGCCCTATCATGAGCCAATCTCAATGACTCTGACACACCTAGCCCCATTACCCCAGTTACTGTGTCAATCCATTTCATCAAGGGTCTTCCTTTCTTACACTGACCCTCCGCCCTTCCAAAAATGATGTCCTTCTCCAAGGACTGTCCCTCCTGGCCACATGCCATAATATGTGATACAGAGGTTCAGAATCCTTGCCTCCAAGGAAAAACTTGGTTTCACCCTCTCCAAAGCAGACCTGTTTGTTCTCTTGTGAGACCATATTATGTTCAGGACTCTTCTCTAGTACCACAACTCAAAGGAATTGATTCTTTTTCTGTCATCCTTGGTCGTTTTCCAGCTCTGTGATGCATAGCAAGTAATTGCAAAGACCATGGCCTGGATCAGGTGCACCTTAGTCTCTAGACTGGTATCATTGTGCCACAGCACTTTGGAGGGGTCCCTGACCTCAGATTTTCCCAGCGCAGTTTGTCTTTTTATTTCCTGACTGCTCGTGCCAAGAGTATTGATTGTGGAGTCGAGCAAGCTGAAATTGTTAACAACCTAAGTCTTTTCTCCATCTATCATGCTGATGCCATTTGGCCCAGTAGTAAGAATCTTATTCTTGATGCTGAGATGCAGTCCACTATAGTCCTTGACCCCTTGTAGCAAGTGCTTCAGGTCCTTCTCAGCTGTAGCACATAAGGTTGTGTCAGCAGCATTACACTGGTTATTGATGAGTCTTCTTCTGATCCTGATGCCACATTCCTCCTCATAACACCCTGCTTCCCAAATAATCTGTTCTGCATATAGATTGAAAAGGTAAGAAGACAGGACGTATGCCTGACTCACTCCTTTCCTGATTTTGCACCGTAGTGTTTCCTTGCTCTGTTCTGAGAACGGCTTCCTGGTCTGAGTATAAATTTCACATGAGCATAGTCAAGTGTTCTGGTATTCCCATTTTCTTCAAGGTTAGCCACAATTTGTTTGATTCACACAGTCAAATGCCTTTGTTTAGTCAATGAAACACAGACAGATATTCCTCTGATACTTTTTGCTTTCTGCCAAGATCATCTGACATTGGTGATAAGACTTTATGGTTTAAAATTGGGAAAAGTGTGCGTCAGGCTTGTATCCTTTCTTCATACTTATTTAATCTCTATGCTGAAGAAGCTGCCTATGAAGAAGAATGTGGACTCTATGTGGACAGCCTCTTTGAGATGCTGGACTCTATGAAGAAGAATGTAGTATCAAGATCAGAGGAAGACTCATCAATAACCTTTGTTGGCCAGAGGACACAATTTTGATTGTGAAAGTGAAGAAGACTTGAAGCACTTGCTATGTAAAGTTAAACACTGCAACTTTCAATATGGATTGCATCTCAGTATCAAGAAAACAAAGATTGTCACCACTGGACCAGTAGGTGACATTGTGATAGAAGAAGAAAAGATTGAAACCATCAACAACTTCATTTTACTTGGATCCACAATCAGTACACTTGGTACTAGCAGTCAGGAGATCAGGAGACATTATACTAGAAACATTTGTAGTCAGGGATTTCTCCAAATTCTTGAAGAGCAGTGATGTCATTTTGAGAACTAAGGTTTACCTGATTCAGGCCAGGGTCTTTTCAGTCACTTTGTATGCATATTAGAGCTGGACAGTGAATATAGGTGACAGAACAACAATTAATATGTTTGAAGAGTAATAAATGGACTGCTAAAAGAAACAAATATATCTTGAAGAAGGTGCAGCCAGAGTGCTCCTTCCAGGCAACGATGATAAAGCTTCACCTCACATATTTTGGGCATTACTAGGAGAGACTTTTCCTTGAAGAGGTATACAATGCTTGGAAGGATGGAGGGATGTTGAGGGAGAGGAAGACCCTCAGACAAATGGATTGACACGTGACTGTAGCAATGGGCTTGAGTGTTAGAGATTGTGAGGATGGCACACAATAGAACAGGATTCAGATCTATTGTTCATAGGGTTGCTGTGAGTCTACTTAATGATTCCTAACAACAACAACAACATGGATATATAAAGGAGTCTGATAACTTAATTTGTGGAGAACTGTGCTATTAGCTGAAAGATCATGCCTCTCTTGCAGTTTGAATCTACAGTCAGATCTGTGGGAAAAATGGTCAGTCTCCTCCTGTGCAATTTATAGCCTCTAAAAGCCAAGAATCAGCTGCTGATCGATTTTTAGTTGACTGCAGTAACTTGACTTACGGATGTAAAATGAAGCATTTTATGTTGCTTGTTCCCCCAGAGATGTATTTCTCTTTTAAAATGTTAACTGTAAGATACTTTCTTTTTTGTGTAGTTGATACTAGAGATTTGGAACTAATAGCAGAATATCAAAATTGTTGGAAAAGTTGTGTAGTGCTATTTCTTAATGTCTTAAAAATAAAGGATAGTTGACCAAGTTACTTAAAATTGACTACCAAATTGAAAAGGAACCCTGAAGGATTGAGGATTAAGTACTCAGCTTTAAAAGGGTAGGTTAACAGTTCAGATCCACGCAGTGGCTTAAAAGCCTGGTTATCTGCTTATATTCTGAAAACCCCTAAGAGGCAGTTCTGTGTTACCTACAGGAACTTTATGTCAGATTGACACAGGAATACCTAGCAAGCATTCCAAAGTAGCATATCACAAGATTCCTTTATCCCTTGAATCCCATTTGTGCTTTTTGACCCATCTCTAGATTTTAGTTATATCATACCTTTTGTCTCTACTTTATCTAAATTCCACCCTTATAAGAATCCTTTGTAATGAGGGTTGCAGAGTGGATTATATTTGGGGGTAGGGGGTGGGGTTTGGGGTGGTGCGG
>NW_006399755.1:28227529-28230754 GCF_000299155.1 Elephantulus edwardii
TCCTTTGTAATGGAAAACTAGAGCTTTTCTTTTCTCTCTTCTAAAAAGGTGTGTTTTCTGGTTTGAGGTTGAGACTAGGGTGTTACTCTTGCTCACAATAGAGTGTAAGCTGATCAGATTTGGCCTTGCCTTTAAAAAGGCTTTTGGCTGACAGGCTGGGGCTATTTCCAAGCTGGGAAGATGAGCAGACCAGCCGGATTCTACAAAGACTTTTTGGGTTTTGTGGATCTCCTGAATAAAGCAGGCTTGGAAGAAGAAGTGGCATCCACTTCCAAAAAGCTTGCCTCTGGAAACTCTATGAACGTGGAGAAAAGATGAAATTTTTTCATTCAAGGGTTGCTATGGGTCTTCTACAACTCTACAGCACTTAACAAGAACAACGACTCTTCTGAATGTATGTTATACACATGCTACTATTCTCTATTTAACTTTTAAGCTCTTAGAATGCCAGGACATTTTATTATGGTTCATCATATGCAATAGTTAACAAATATGGCTGACAGTTATGCATAGAATACAGTTTTGAAGGAATTTAGAAGACGGAGCAATAAATAGTGAATATAGAGCATTTGGAGTAAGAGCAACGTGAAGGTGCTCTAAAGTAAAGAATGACCAGGTTGTGGGTAAAATATGAAAGACATTTTATGCTGAGATCACATGATGAACTAAGGCACAAATATACATAACCTGATGACTGAGACATTGTTGTTGTTAGCAGCCATTTAGTTAACTATAACTTATATCATCCTTATGAAGAACAGATGGGAACCCTGTGAATAAAAAAATTTTTAAAAAGCAGCACTTAGATATTAGATGCCAGCTAATATTGGATAATCTAATAAAAAATGAAGAGATTCCAAATACAGTGACTTCTTGACCACGTTTACCAGACTATGTTCTTTAAGTCATTTATTCATCAAATCTTTTTTTTAGTTCTGGGTAGAAGAGTCTAATGTTAACAGTCTAATGAAACAGAAAGGAATTTAAGAAATTACTGAAAATTATAACTAATATAGATTATATACAAGGTCAGTGGTAGAAAGGAAGAGAAAACTAGAGAGGATTTTTATAGGAAGAGCCAAGGTCTCAAAGAGCTTAACTAACAGATTCAATCATGTGTACATTATTTTGGTTTTCCTAAAGTGAGCTATTGTATCAGAGTTACTTTGAAAGACTTAGGATAACAATAAAGAGCCCTGGTGCCTTTGAGTTGTGGTGCTGGAGAAGAGTATTGAGCATACTATGGACTGCTAAGAGAGCAACCAGGTCTGTCCTTGAGAAGGTAAAACCTATTTAATCTCTGGAGGCAAGGATTTTGCGGCTCTGTTTCACATACTTTGGGCATGAAGCCAGGAGGCACCAGTCCTTGGTGAGGGGGACATCATACTTGGTATGGCGGAGGGACAGCACAAGAGAGCAAGACCCTAGATGAGATGGATTGACTCAGTGATTGGTATGATAAGGACAGGTGTCAGAGATAATGAGATTGGTTCAGGATAAGACAGGCTTCAGAGCCATTGTCCATAAGGTCGCTATGAGTCACAGGTGACTCAATGGCACACACAACAACAACAACAACAAAACTCCCTGATAGTGCAGCGATTAATTGGTTGTTAAATGGAATGTTGAAGGTTCAAGCTCACTAGCAGCACACAGGAGAAAGATGTGGATGTCTGTTTCAGAAAGCTTTACAGCCTTGGAAACTTTATTAAATAGTTCTACTCTACCCTATAGTATCTCTGCAGCAGTGGGTTATGGTAGTTTTTCTTAGTTTGCTTTAGTTTTTTATGGTTTAGGATAACATTGATCTTAAAATTTCATATGGAGTTTTGTTAGAGGTACTTCTGAGAGTTCCTTGGCCCAACCCTAAAATTATATTTAAGATTCTCTTCAAAGCTAAAGTCAGGATATGATTGGGGCAATAACTTTTTTCTTTCTTTCTGAGTTTAGAGAGAGTATCCAGAAAGGTTGGGTTTTCATTCCCTCATTAAGTTTTAAAAATATCAAAGTGAGATGCATTAGTTATTATAGAGACCTGAAATATATAACTTGAAAAGATATTATTGCCTTTTAAATGATAATTGAGTGTATTTGAAATTTGAAAAGAAAGAACAAGGATAATATTGGTTTGGATTTTGCTGAGTTTTCAAAAATATCTCAATGCTCTAGAACTAAATGTAAGTTATTTCTGTTCTCTAAATTATTAATCTAATTTCAATCATTTGATCCTCCAAAAATCCAGGGGAAGAAGGATGTTACCGCGTATTCTCCAACAACTGGAACTTGTCAGATGAGCCCATTTACTTCTCCAGTAAGCTCTAAAGAAGAGCACAGAAGTGGACCATCAAATGGTTAGCTTAATATTCATTTCTACTTATTTTAAGATTTTTCTAGTTATTGGCTAAATCAAGGTTTATATTTAATAATTTATGAATGTTGGTATAGCTGAATTTTATCAAAGACTTCAGTATGGAAAAAACTAGAATATAAGTAATTCTCGATACATAAATGTAAACTTTTTAGGCATTAATTTTAAAATGCTACTGCAGACTTTGTTCCTTTCCAGTCCTATCCATTAAAGAAAAATTATGACCTGACTGCCTTCAGCTACTATCAATAATATGCCCCTTAACAAGCTATCCATCATGTGCATAAATTAAAGGGCATATAATTCAGGTACTGCTGTGCTACAGTTTAAGAGTGATAGTTCTAAATGTTATTTTTAGTCATGTTGTACATTTTACTTTTATCCACATTTAGTGTGTCTTTATATAGCTTGCCTTTATTCATTGTATTTCATTCTCTTCTTTTTTTTTCCCTGTATTATTTTAACAATGTGGGCTTTTTTGTAGAATTTTTCCATTACAGGAAAGACTCATTTTAATGTAAATTTTTTTACTTTGAGGTATTGTTTGATTTTGATCATACATAGCTGTTCTTCTTTGGTAGTTGATTGCATGACACCGATTTTTGTACTATATTTTTTTAGAATACAATGATCTAGATTTCTGAGTTCACTTAGTCCATAGGAGTTGTGCTGCTTACCCACAGACTTAGCCTCTCTGGAAGTTTGAATCCACCAGCAGCTCCACAGGAGAAAGGTGGGCAGTCTCCTCCCATGTGATTTACAACCTTGGAAACATAATACAGGGTCAGCCATGACACAATTCCATCTTGATAAGAATGAATTTTGGAAGAGGGTTGTTGTGTTTTGCCTTTTTTTTT
>NW_006399755.1:28235259-28249209 GCF_000299155.1 Elephantulus edwardii
GGCGCAGGAGAGGAAGGTCCTCTATGAGGTGGATTGATTCAGTGACTGGGATAATTGTGATGGGAGTGTCAGAGACAGTGCGAATGGCACAGGACAGAGCGGAGTTTAGGGCTGTTGTACATAGGGTCGCTATGAGTCGCAGGCGACTCGACGGCACATAACAACAACAAAAAAATTAATTTTGATGGCACCTAACAATAACAGCAACACAAATCGTATTAACTTGATGCTATCTAATAAGAATAGTTTCTTAAACTGTGAGACAATAAATTTGTTTGTTATAATCCTTATTTAGGGTATTTGTTATAGCAACACCTTCCAACTACGATATAATTAAAAAATATTTTCAGTGGCATGCGCGCATACACACACACATATACCCCTGAACAAAAGATACCACAATCTTGCCCTATCCTGACCCATCCTATCTCCTCTACACTCAAGCTCATAATTTATTGCAATGACTGTGCTAGTCTGTGTCCTTGAAAGTCTCCCTCTCTTGCACTGACCTTCCACTTTTCAAGCATGATGTCTTTTTCTTAGCACTGATGCCTCCTGACAACATGCCTAAAATATGTGAGACAGAGTTTCATTAACCTTGCCTAGGTGCTCTAAGGAGCATCTTGGTTGCATTTTCTCCCAGACAAACTTGTTTGTTCTTTTAGCAATCCATAATATATTCCGTACTTGTCACTAACACCACAACTCAAAGGCATTAATTTGTCTTCTGTCATCCGTAATTATTGTCCAACTTTCAGATGCGTAGGAAGCAATTGAAAATACTATGGCTTGGATCAAGTACCCCTTTGTCTTTAAGTAGACATCCTTGTTTAAAAAGGTCTTGATAGCAGATTTGCCCAGTGCAACTCTCTCGTTTTCTTCATTCATTCATTTATTAATTTATTTCTATATCTTACAGGTGACTCGATGGCACATAACAACAACAATAACATATGTATATATAAAAATTGTAAAAAACATTTATGAGGATTCAAGGGGGTAGGGGGTAGAAGCAGAAGGTGAGGATGGATAGGGATGAAATCACAGGGTTGCACAATTTGGCAGGTGGGGTGAATGGGTAAAGAAAATGAGAAATAATCCAACAGACAGGATGATGGTGAGCACAGTCCAGTGGTGAGTTTTGGGTTTTGTTGTTGTTGTTGTTTGTTTGTTTTGCAAAAACATTGTCTTTTTTATTTGTGGGTTTCCTCAGATTCTATGGCTACTTCATGCTGAACAAGGGCATTGAGATGAAGGGGAAGGGAAGTCCACTTTAATACTTTACTGGTGGTCTGGAGTTGAAGCTTCATGACTTCTTATTCATTTAGAAGCTTCATACCTTCTTGTTCAGTTTTCTTCCCTCTGGCTGCAAGTTATTTGCATGTGTGAGTCCAGTAGGAGTGGCTGGCTTAATTTTGAGTCTCCATCCACCTTTATTTCCTTAGCTGACAGTTTTATTTCCCTTTTGTCTCTTGAACCATGCTCGTGGTTCAGGTTTGGAAGAAGACTTAGTGTTCAGGTTACCTATAGGAAATCGAGCAAACCTAGAAATTAAAAACTTGTGAATTACAAAAAAAGAACTTTGGAGGTGTTACTTACAGTTATACTGGAGGAAAGTGGCTTAGATAAAGTTCCTCATATACACCATGCAGCTGGAGTGGGGGGGAGGAGCGGCAGGCAACTCTCCCTAGGGGCCAGGTGGCTCTCTCTGAGGCTTGGCAGCACCTGCCAGGAGCCAGATGACTTCTCGCCCCCCGCCCAAAGCTCTTCTGAGGTCTGGACCTTGCACCCTAATGGGGACCGTGACCATGGACAGCACTTAAGTCATCTCTAGCACCACCATCATTGCCCCCTTTCTCTCCACCAGGTGGTCTAATTGTAACTCAAAGTAGGCATTATTACTTCCCCTTCCACAAAGGGAGAACGGTCTTCCAGAATGGTGAACAGAAACATTTTTATGGTTGAAAAAAGTAAAGGCAGTAGAGCAAGGACTCAAAAGAAGGTTGTCTGGAGGCAGGCCATGAGGCTGCGAGCTACACAGGTCATTTGGGTCAGTCAACTTTCATCTTCCTCTGCAAGCAGAATCCTGCTGAAGATCATTTTCAAAATGGCCAGAAGAGTACACACAGGCCACGCACACGGCCTCTTGAGTTTTCTTGACGGCTGCTATGATAGGTGTTAATTGAAGATCCAAGTAAAATGAAATTGTGGGCAACTTTAATCTTTTCTCCATGTATCATTATGTTTCCTATTGGTCCAATGGTGAGGATTTTTGTTTTCCTAATGTTGAAGTATAATACATATTGAAGTCTGTAATTTTTTATCTTTTTCAGAGCTTCAAGTCTTCTTCACTTTCTGTAAACAAAATTGTGTCATCTTTGTAACACAAGCTGTTGTTGAATTTTCTTCTAATCTTCTAATATGATGCCATACTCTTCATATAGTTCAGTTTCTTAGGTTATTTGCTCTTCATACAAATAAAATAAATGTGGATAAATATTACAATCTTGAGGCACACTTTTCCTGATTCTAAACCATGCACTGTGCCCTTGTTCTGTTTGAATAACTGCTTCTTGGTCTATGTACAAGTTTCAGATGAGCACAGTGAAGTGTTCTGGAATTCCTGATCTTCTCAGTACTATTCTGTGAGATGATTCCTGTAAATTGATGCTTTTTTGGTACAATGACTTTGTGTATTCCTTCTGTCTTCTTTTGGTGTTTCCTTTATCAGTCAGGATTTTGCCTGATAGAAACCCTTTAGTATTGCCACTAGAAACTTGAATCTGTTCTTCAGTTCTTTCAGCTTGAGAAATACCAAGTGTATTCTTTTTTCCCTTTTAGTTTTCTAACTCTTTCTAGCTCTTTGCCTATACTATGCTTTGTCTTTTTAAGCTGCCCTTTATGATCTTCTGTTCAACTCTCTGAGTTCAGCATTTCTTCCCTTTTTTCCTTTTTTATGTTCTAGTTCAGCATTAAGAGTCTCTCATGATTTCCCTTTTGATCTTTTACTTTTTTTAAAATAACCTTTTGCTTTCTTCATGGATGATGTCATTGTTATCATCTTATAACTTGCCTGTTTTTCAGTCATTGGTGTTTAGTACGTGAAATATATTCTTGAGATGGTTTTAAATTCAAGTAGGATAAATTTGAGTTTGTATTTTGGCCCTTTGGACTTGTTTTCATTTTCTTCAGTTTCCATTTGAACTTGTACATGAATAATTGAGGATCTGCTCCATAGTTGGCTTCTGGCCCTGTTTTGACTGCTGATATTGAGCTTTTCAACTCTCTCTTTCCACACATAATAGTAGTCTGATTCCTGTATATTTCAGGTGAAGTCCATGTCCATAGGTGCCATTTATGTTTCTTAACTAAGGTGTTTGCATTGAATAAATCATTAGATATACAAAATTCTGTCATACAATCTCTGGTCTCTCTTTTGTCACCATGGGCTGCTTTTCAGCTCTCTTCTTTGCTTCTAACTTTTGCGTTCCAGTTACCAATAACTATTAATGCCTTTTGATTGCATGTTAAATCCATTTCAGACTACAAAACTTGAAGGACATCTTCAGTTTCTTCATCTTTGACTTTAATAGGTGGTGCATATGTTTGAATAATGTATTAACAGGCCTTCCCTGTATGCATTTGGATAGTATCCCATCACTCAATGCATTATACTTCAGGCTCGATCTTGAAATGTTCTTTTTGTCTATGACTATAACACATTTCTTTTCAGTTTGTCGTTTCTAGCATAGTAGATTGTCTATTCCAAAGTGCCACTACCAGTTTATCTCAGTTCAGTAATGCCTAGGTTGTCAATCTGTTTTATTTTTAACAACCACAGATTTTACTAGAATTGTACTTTGTACAGTGTATATTCCAATTATTAATGAATGTTTGCATGCTTCTTATTTTCAACATTGTCATGCCAGTAAATGACCCTTCACTAGTTGAAATTACTCCATCTATGTCATTAAAGTAGAATCTAAGGTGGAAGCTCTTTCCTCACTTTTTTGGTTCTGTTTCTAAGTGCCTTTTAAGTTGGGGGGCTCATTCTCAACACTATATCAGGCAGTGTTACAACATTACTCATAGGGTTTTCGCAGGCGTATTATTCAGAAGTGGATCTCCATTCTTATTTAAACCTGTCCACCATGAATGATTCTGCTGATGTTTGAAATATTGGTGGTCTAGCTCTTAGCATCACAGCAGCACACAATACATCACAGCACAGCGAATTGACAGACAAGTGGTGGCCCTCAATTGAGGGTGCTAGCTCCGAAGGTAAGCTTTTCCTCTTTGTTGGCTCTAGTTCCTTGTTTCTTGGTTCCTTTGAAGTCAAATATAGCTTGACATCTATCAACTCCCAAGTGTGCTTTCTTGCTTAATCTGCCCTTTTTATATTTCAAAAGGTTGACTCAAGACACACCCTATAATATCATTGTTTAATCCCAAATAAGATTAAAACCCCAAGTGTATTTTCATTTCCATGAAGTCAGAACCAACTTATGGCTGACAGTCCATTGGTTTTTTTGAGGCTATAAATCGCCCTGGAGGAGGTTGCCTTTCTTCCTCCCATGGAGCTGTTTTGGTATTCTTTGGATAAGCAGCATAACTCCCTATGGCCTGTGCTTCCAGAGCTCCCACCACAAATATAAGGGTTAGGATTTAAATACATGTTTTGGAGACCATCATTGTTGTTGTTGTGTACCATAGTTGGAGCCAACCTATAGGTGACCCTCTGGTGGGTTTTCAGAGGAAGTTAATCGCATGAGAGGAGATTGCCCATCCTTCTCTGGAGAGGCTGGTAGCCTCAAACTCTGTGCCTTCAGGATTGCAATGAAGCTTCTTTTCACGATAGCAACTTAATTTTTAAACATATTTAAAGGAAGCTGGGCTTTATGAGGAGGGATGTGGTATCAAAATTGGAGGAAGACTTAACAACCTGCCTTATGCAGCTAACACAACCTTGTTTGTTGATACTGAGGAGGACCTGAAGCACTTGCTGCAAAAGGTCAAGGTGTATAATCTTCAATATGGATGGAAGCTCAACATCAAAAAGACAGAGTCTCATCACTGTACGAATTGGCATCAACATGATAGTGGGAGAAGCCTGAGGCTGTTAACAATTTCACCTCTTGGCACCAGCAGTTAGGAAATCAAAAGATGAATTACAATGGGAAAATCTGCTGTCGGGGACTTCTCCAGAGTACTGAGAAGCAGTGATGTCAGTCTAGAGACTAAGGTGCGCCTCATCCATGCCATGGTCTTCACAATTTTTTTTTTAAGGAAAAATAGAATTGCTTTAATAATTAAAAAAAGTAATTTCTAGATCCATCTTGAAAT
The DNA here is from genome assembly GCF_000299155.1 of Elephantulus edwardii. NCBI lineage: Eukaryota > Metazoa > Chordata > Mammalia > Macroscelidea > Macroscelididae > Elephantulus > Elephantulus edwardii. Next base: position 28,240,603 of record NW_006399755.1, read on the forward strand.
ACAATCTTTTGAGTGACAGGATAATATTGATGCTTATACAAGGAAGCCTATTGAATACCACCATTCAAATGAATGCACAGATACCTAGAGCAAAAGAGGAGGAAATAGAAGTCTACCAACTTTCACAGTCAGAAATCGATCGAACATGCAATCAGAATTCATGAATACTAATGGGTAACTGTAGCCTTTGATATTCTCCAGCAAGTGTTTCAAGTCCTCCTCACTTTCAGCAAGCATGATTGTACCATCTGTGTAACACAGGTTGTTGATGAGTCTTCCTCCAATCTTAATGGTACGTTCTTTAGAAATTCTGTCCTTTTGAGTGATTTGCCCAGCATGCAAATTGAATATGTATGGAAAAAGGATACAGCCATGATGCACTTCTTTCTTGATTTTGAATCATTCAGTATTCCCTTACTCTGTTCAAATAAAAACTTTTGTCTAGGTATAGGTTTGGCATGAGCACAATTAAATGTTCTGTGATTCCCATTCTTCTCAATGTTAAGGTCTTCACAATTACTTGCTAATCAGAGTAGACAATGACTAAGGATGACAGAAGAAAACAAACAGGTCTCTCTTGGAGAGGGTGAAACCAAGTTTCTCCTTGGAGGCAAGAGTTTGAAGCTCCATCTCATATACTTGGCACATGGCCAGGAAGGACCAGACTTTGGAAAGGGATACCATATTCGGAAAGGTAGAGGGACTATGCAGGAGAGGAAGAGCTAAGATGAGATGGATTGGTACAGTAACTGGGGCAGTGGGGATAGGTGTGTCAATGAGACTGGCTCAGGACGGGGCAGGTTTCAGAGCTGTATATAGGGTCTCTGTGAATCACAAGCAACTCAACAGCACATAACAACTAAATATATAATGGATATAAATCTATAGAACAACTAAATACTCAACTAAAAAAATTATAGTGATTGCTTTGGCAGCACATATACTAAAATTGGAATGATACAGAGAAATTAGCATGACCCCTGCTCAATGATGACATGCAAATTCATGAGGCATTCCATGTTTTGCATGGTTTACGAAGGGAATATGTGATTTCCAACATTGAAACAATTCTCACAACAGAAATATTAACATCTGCAGTCTATAATGTTAAAAATAGCACACTATACTTGAATACTATTGTTGTTAATGTTGCTGTTGCTGTTAGGTGCCATCAAGTCAAGGACGACTCATAACGACCTTATGAACAAAAGATCTGAACCCAGTCCTGTCCTGTGCCGTCGTCACACTTCCTGAGACATGAAAGCCTATTGCAGCAGTCACCTTGTCAAACCACCTGATTGAGGGTCTCCTCTCCTTCGCTGACCCTCCAGCATTCCCAACATCATGTCCCTCTCCAAGGAATAGCACTTCCTAGCAATATGTCAGTATGTTAGGCAAAGCCTCATCATTCTTGCCTCCAAAGAGCACTCCAGCTGCACTCTTTCCAAGACATATCTATTCACTTTTTTGGCCATCCATGGAATGTTCATTGCTGTTCCCCAACACCGCAGTTCAGAGGCATCAATTCTTTTTCTGTTGTCCTTATTCATTGTCCAGGTCTCAGATGCATAGCTAGTAACCGGAAAGACCATAGCCTAAATCAGACACACTTTAGTCCACAATCTGACATCACTACTCCTCAATAATTTGGAAAAGTCTCTAACTGCAGATTTTCCCATTGCAGTGCATCTCCTTATTTCTTGACTGCACGTACCAAAGGTGTTAATTGTAGATCCCATCAAGATGAAACTGTTGACATTTTCATTCTCCTGTCCATCCATCATGACACTACCTATTGAACCAGTGGTAAGAATCTTTGTTTTCTTGATATTGAGACACAATCCTTACTGAAGGCTGCATTCCTTGATCTTCTGCAACAAGTGCTTCAAATCCTCCTCATTTTCAGCAAGCAAGATTGTGTTATCTGCATAATGCAGGTTATTGATGACTCTCCCTCCAATCCTGCTGCCACACTTCTCTTCATAAAGTCCAGCATCTCGGATCATTTGCTCAGCATATAGACTGAACAGGTATGGAGACAGAATAAATTCCTGATTCACTCTCTTCACAGTTCCAAACCATACAGTGCTCCCCTGCTCCGTTTGCACAACAGCCACCTGTTCCAGGTATAGGTTCTTCATGAGCATGATCAAGTGCTCTAGGATTCCCATTCTTCTCAATGTCAGCCACGACTTGTCATGATCCACACAGTCAAATGTCTTTGCATAGTCAATAAAGCACCAATAGACATTCTTCTGGTATTCCTTACTTTCAGCCAGGATCCATCTGACATCAGCAGTGATGTCCCTGGTGCCACAACCTCTTCTAAATCCCACTTGAACTTTGGGCATTTCCCTGTCTGTATACTGCTCCAGCCATTTTTTAATGATCTTTGGTATTTTGCTAGCATGTGATATCATTGATATTGTTTGATAATTTCCACACTCAGATGGATCACCTCTTCCAAACCGTTGGCCAGACAGCTGTCCTCCAAATTTTCTGGCATAGACTGGTGAGTGCATCTAAGGCTGCATCTGTTAATTGAAACAAGTCAATTGGTATCCCATCAATTTCTTGGGGCCTTATTTTTTGCCAGTGCCTTCAAGGCAGCTTCCAATTCCTCCTTCATTGCCATTGGCTCCTACTCATATGGTACTTCCTGAAATTTTTTTTAGTGTCAATCACTTCTTTCGGGTACAGTGATTCTGTGCATTCCCTCTTTCTTCTTTTGAGGCTTTCTGGCTCATTCAATACATTGTCCATAGCATCTTTCAGCATTGTGATACGAGGCCTAAATTTCTTTTTCAGTTCCTTCTGCTTGAGAAATGCAGAGTGAGTTCTTCCCTTTTTAGTCTTAAATTCCAGCTCTCTGCACATTCCATTATAATACTTTGCTTTGTCCTCCCATGCTGTCTTTTGAAACTGTCTGTTCAACTCTTTTTCTTCAACATGTTTTCCTTTAGATTTGGCTTCCCAATGTTCCAGTGAAATCTTTAGAGTCACTTCTGCTATCCATTTGAGTTTTTTTCTTCTCTGTTTTTGTAATGACTTTTTGCTTTCATTGTTGATATCATCCCACAACTCATCTGATCTTATGTCATTGGTGTTCAATGCCTCAAACCTATTAAGATGATCATGAAATTCCGAAGGAATTGATTCAAGATCATAACTTTATTCCTGTGGACTTATTTTAATTTTCTTTGGCCTCAATTTAAATTTGCATATGAGTAATTGATGATCTGATCCACAGTCTGCTCCTGGCCTAGTTTTGACAGGTGATATTGAGCATAACCAGTGATTCCTTTGACAAATGTAGTCAGTCTGATTCCTGTGCAGCCCATTGGATGAAATTCACATGTAAAGTTGTCTTTTGTGTCTTTTAGAATATGTATTTGCAATGAATAAATCATTGTAAATACAAAATTCAGTCATTCTATTTCCAGCCTCATTTCTATCACCAAGCCCATATTTTTCAACTACTGTTTCTTCTTCATTGTTTCCTACTGTTTGAACATTTCTAAATGGTGTTAGCAAACAATTAATTGTAAGCTGATTGTATCTGATGTTGTAATCAGTTTGGGTGGGCGGGCCTTCATATAATTTCGATTGGGCCCTCTGGCCATAGGCCTTTAGAAAGAACATTGTTATAAGTGGTGCAGCACTTGTCTGTCAGTTTTCTGTACTGCAGTTACTTTGGTTTGCAGTGATACTGAAATTTTGGCCACCAATGTGTCAAATTCCAAAAGGGTTTCCCATTGTGAATGGGTTTTGGTGGAGCTCCCTGATTAAGACAGACTGGGAAGCAGGATGGACCATCTAATTCCTAAATATAAGGCTTTTGAAAACCCTATGAACACTAAATGAAGAGGATAGTTACAGTAGTATAGTGGTAGAGCCCAGATTGGAAGTTAGTTGAAATGAGGAAAATCAGTAACAAACATCTTTTAACAATTGATACATAGAATGTTGGTAGCTTGAATGTTGGAAAATTGGGTATTGTTACAAATGAAATGGGAACGCATGATTATTGACATACTAGGCATTAGTGAGATATGATGAATCAGAAATGGCCACTGTGAATCAGATAATCATATGCTGTACTATGCAGTGATTGAAAAACAAAAGAACAGTGTTACATTTATAGTCATAAAGTCAATTTCAAGTTCTATCCTGAATACAGTGTTGCAAGTGCTAGGATAATATCCATACCCATACAGGCAAGACCCATTAAAATGACTATTACTCAAGTATATGCTCCTACATCTAGTTCCAAAGAGGAAGAAATTGAGAATTTTTACCAAATTTTGCTGTCTGAAATTGATCGAAGATGCAGTCAAGATGTGTAAAAGATAATTGTTGACTGGAATGCAAAAGTAGGAAACAATAAAGAAGACACTTGAATACTAATAAGTAAAAGTAGCATGTTGTTATGTTATATGCATGTACTGCATATATTATTGTTGTGTGGCATTGAGTCAGAATCAACTCATAGGTGATCCTCCAGCACGTTTTCAGAGACTATAAATCACATGGGAAGTGATTGTCTTTCTCCTTGGAGCAATCAGTGTATTCAAACTGTCTGCCTTTGACTTAGCAGCACAACTCCTTGCTACTAAGCTACCAGAGTTCTCAGAACTGTATTAATGAATATACTTTTAACTATATCTTCACATGTGCCTTTATGGACTTGTGATACTTGCAAAAGATTAGATAAGCCATGGTCTAAAATAACTTAATAGAATTTTAAGGGAAATTTAATCATGTAGTTTTTGTATTATTACCTGAAATAAATATTTTTATAAGTGTATTTTGGTAGACATTAAAGATCTCTTTTGCACATGATGAAGATCTCTCCAAGAAAGTACCAAATAAATATTCATTTCAGGAGTCAGATTCCTTTATACCTAGAATTAGCTGTATTGTGCTGTGATATCACCAGAAACACGCCATTTTCTAGATGTTTATGTCACAGATTCCTCCTGATTTTTACATGAGAAAAACAAGATAAAATAATGAAAGCCAGAAACTTTAATTTACTAATCTTTCTTTGTGTTTATCTAGTTACTACATTTTAAACTAATAATATTATCAAATAATTCTAATTTTCTCCTTAATACGTCAAGTTCCAATGGTAATTTTAAGAAAAAAGTATTTTTTCCTACATAATATGTGGACTTAAAAAAGAAAGAAGACAAAATAAAAAATAGCATCCATCAAATGTTCTGCTGGAGAAGGAAGGGGCAATCTCCTCCTGTACTACTCAGATCCGATTTGACGGAACACATGCAAAAAATTTAAAAAAAAATAGCTATTGATAAATCTGTCAAAAAAGTGAAAAAAATTTTTACTGTTTGAAAATTTAAGATACTGTTTCTTTTCCTACTATTATTTACCTACTCTTATTTTCTATGTAAAGTTTGACAGTCTAATTCTGTTCAAAATTTAGCCATTTCTTTTTAACTTTGTGTTCTTCTCTTTATTAAAAAATGTATAGGAAAGAGAGCAAAACTGAATGACCCTAATTCTGAATTAACTGAAGTAAAGGAATTGACAGAAGACAACAATGATGAGTAAGTTTTGTGGGTTTTTTTTTTCCATTTTGAAATGATATGCAACATCAAGACAGATGGAGAAAAGATTGAAACTGTCAAAGAGTTCATCCTACTTTGATCCATAGTGACTTGATCACTTGGCACCAGCAGTCATGAGATCAGTAGACATACTGCACTGGGAAAATCTGTAGTCAGGGAACTCTCCAAATTATTGAGGACCAATTATGTCATTTTGAGGACTCAGTTGTGCCTGATTCAGGCCATGGTCTTTTCAGTCACTTGCTATGTATCTAAGAACTGGACAATGACTAAGGATAACAGAAGAAGAATTGATGCCTCTGAACAATGGTGTTGGAGAAGAGTACTGAATATCCCTTGGACTTCCAAAAGAATAAACAAACAGAGAAAATTCAACCAGAGGGTACGTTGGAGGCAAAGATGATAAAGCTTCCTCTCACATACTTTAGGTATTTTGCTAGGAGAAGCTATTCCTTGGAGAAAGACATCATGCTTGGAAAGGTAGAGAAATGGCAAAGGAGAGGAAGACCTAGGTGGGTCTCCACCAGGTGCTTCAATGGGCTTGAGAGTGTCAGGTATGTGAGGATGGCACAGGATAGGACAGGGTTCAGATTGGTTGTTCATAGGGTCGCTGTGGGTCATACTCAATGGCACCTAACTACAACATGGATAGTGCAGGTAAAACAAGTTTTTAAAACATTTGATTAGTAGATAATAACTTGACTTTTTTCCCTGCAGCTGCTTATTCTCATCCATTCTGTTGGGAAAAGAATGTAACTTGATGTTGTTGTTGATTGCCGTCGTCCAGTCGAGCATGGCTCATAGCAACCATATAAACAAAAGGCCTAAAGCCTTTCTATAACTGTCGTGATTTATCAAAGTTCATAGAGTTTCCAGAGGCATATCTTAGGAAGTGGATGCCACTCCTGCTTCCAAACCTCTCTTAAACTAGGAGCTCCACCAAACACTGTCCACAATGTGTAACCATTATGGCATTTGACATTCCAGTGGCATAAAGTTCAGGTTTGAACCTGAACCCCAGGTTACCTTTGTACAGCATATTGACAAAAGAGTGCTTTACCGCATAAAAGAATGTTCCTCCAAAATATAACAATTGGCTTTTAAATACAAAGCCCCTCCCCGAGGTCTTGTTGACTCTAAACAAGAAGCTTAAATTAAAAAAAAAACAACCAATATAGTATGTTGTTGTTGTTATATGCTGTTGACTCACCTGCAACGTATAGCAACCCTATGTACAGCAGCTTTGAACCCTTCCCTGTATGACATTTTGTTGTTTTGTACCATTGAGTTGGAACCAATCCATAGTGAACCCTCCAGCGGGTTGGTTTTCAGAGGCAGTTAATCTCATGAAGAAGAGACTGGTAGCCTACAATTCCCTACACTATAAGCTTCTGAGAAGATAAACAATGCTAGTGGTTTGAATCACTGCTGACAATATTTTGACCTGGTGTTTTGATTAACTCATGGCTTTTAATTATAGCAGTTGGCTTTTGTAGAATGAAGATTACCTTTGGTCTACCTTTCCTTGGAAATACAATAATATTAGAAAAAGTAGTCAGGATTTTGTAAGCCTTTTTTTTTTTTTTTTGTCTAGACTTATATAGCATTTATTTCATTCTGGTTTAGCATTGTCCATGATGCTTGGAAGGGTAGAGGAACAGCACAAAATAGGAAGACCCTAGATGAGATGGTTGACTCAGTAATGGGGGTAGGTGTGCCAGAGACAATGAAGTTGGTTCAAGATAGTGTAGAGTTCTGAGCTGTTGTATATAGGGTTGCTATGAGTCAACAGCACGTAACAACTATACTACAGACAGGTACAGAAATTCTGTTAAGAGGTCATTTCTTTAATCCATGCATAGCTCTCAGCTTTTGTCTCCCAGGTCAAGAATGAAAAAAACAACAAGACCATTCACTCTTTCATTCAATAATTACTTACTACACATTTATGCTAAATATTATTCTCAGTGTTAGGGCTACACAGATGACTTAGACTCTATTCCTTAAGGAATTTATGGTCTAGAATGGAAGATAGATTCATAAAAGTGAGTAGAATAGAGTATGATGTTATAATTGATAACATGACCTAAACATATGTCTGGTAGCTAAATTCAACTATAAAACTAGAGTTACCATGGTTTGAAAGTAGACTTTAAAAAACTCCTCAAGTTCCTTACCTTGAAGTCAGAACTGACTTATTATAGCTGAGCTTCCAGCAAATTTTCTGAGACTTTAAATCCAAGGGAGAAGATTGCCCATATTTTTCCCTGAGAGTCACTGGTGGATTGGAACTGACCGAGTTCATAGAATAATTAACCACAATATTTGAATGTAAATAAAATAAAAGTAAAATTTTTAGCAATAAAAATTATTTTTAAGAATACTAGCAAAATGTTTTCTCGTATATTTAGTATTTAATTGGATTCTTATTTTTATTTACCTTTTTAAACTTAATTTAAAATATTTATATTATAAAATTCATTTAAAAGTTGAATCCCATCCCTTTTCTTTATTTTGATAAAAGTTTTAAGTGAAAGTAATGAACAAATTAACATGTTTTAAATTCTTTTTACAAAAACTTAGTATTTGGAAAGAAATCTTAAGACCACTAAAAACATTCAAATGCTTAGAATCTGTAGAGTAAAAGATATTTAAATACTGTAAACAAAATTTTCCACTGAGTTCTTAGAAAATTTGCAAGAGTATTACAAAGAAACCCTGTGTCTTTCCCCAAACGAATGCATTATTAACGTTTTGTTACATGCACTTCAATAAACATACATACATATATATTTATGCATTTGTTTCTGAATGATTGAGAAATTGCATATGACATCTCTTTTACTATGAAGTACTTTAATGTGGGCTCTATGAGGAAAAATGTGGGTCAATATTGGTGGAAGATCTGTCAACAATCTGCGATATGCAAATGATACAACCCTGCTTGCTGAAACTAAAGAGGACCTGAAGCACTTGCTGCAGAGGGTCAAGGACTGCAGCCTCCAATATGGATTGA
>NW_006399755.1:28257171-28258194 GCF_000299155.1 Elephantulus edwardii
ATTTTTCTATTGGATTATTTACCTTTATCTTGTTGTGGTGCTCAAGTATTTCATAAATTCTGGATATAAGTCCCTTATCTGATATGTTTTTACCAAATACTTGTTCCCAGTTGGTGGCTTCCCTTTTTATCCTGTTGGAGAAGTTTTTGGATGTGCAAGGGATTTGAGTCTTAGAAGATCCAATTCATCTACTATATCTTCTCCTGGTTGTAGATAGGAGCTGCACTGTTAATGCACCCAAATGTATTCTATTTTTGTCCACTAACTGTTCCATAGAAGAAATATGGGAAGTGTCTGTTCTGACTCAGCGGTACACAAGAACAACAAGAGTCCATTGTGTGAATCCACTGTTGTATCATAATTTCTTTAGGCATCATTCATTGAGGAACCATGGGTTGTTGTTTCCAGCTCTTTGCTCTTGTAAAGAATGCCACAGTAAACATGGGTGTGCATATGTCAGTTTGTTTCTCAGCTCTTATTTCTTTGGGATATATGCCTAGTAGTTGTGATTGCTGGATCAAATTATATTTTTGTTCCCTACTGTCTGTGGAAGCCTTATTCTAGTTTCCATAGCGGTTGCATTGTCTGCACACCCTTGCCAGCATTTATGGTTTTCTGTTTTGTAGAACTTTGCCTTTGTTGCTGTTGATGATATTTCATTGTTGATTTGATTTACATCTCTCTTATAACTAATTAGGGAAATGGTGTCTCTTTGGATACTAAGGTGCGTCTGATACAGGCCATGGTCTTTGCTATCAGTTGTTATGCATCAGAGAGTTGGACAGTGACTAAGGAGGATAAAAGGAGAATTGATGCCTTTGAGCTGTGGTGCTGGAGAAAAGTATTGAGGGTACCATGGACTGCTAGGAAAACAAACAGGTTCATCCAGGAAAGGGTCAAACCGGGCTGCTCCTTGCAGGCAAGGATCCTAAGGCTCCATCTAACATACTTTGGACATGTTGCAAGGAGGGACAGGTCCTTGGAGAGGGACATCATGCTTGGTAGGGTAGAGGGACAGCGCAG
>NW_006399755.1:28258294-28263595 GCF_000299155.1 Elephantulus edwardii
CAATGAACAAGGAAGATAGAAGGAGAATTGATGCCTTTGAGCTGTGGTGCTGGAGAAGAGTATTGAGGGTACCATGGATTGCTAGGAAAACAAACAGATTCATCCTGGAAAGGGTTAAACCAGGCGGCTCCCTGGAGGCAAAGATTCTGAGGCTCCGTCTAACATACTTTGGGCATGTTATAAGGAGAGACTGGTCAATATTTAATAGATTTTATATTTCCTTCAATCTACTACAGTTCTTTGATATTTTGTCTTCTATGGCATTTTCAGATTACAAACTAGTTTTTTTGTAGGACTTTCCTTAATTTTATTTAACTGATATTTCTTCAAGATTAGGCTGAAATTATGCTTCCCCCCCCGCCCCCAGTGTACACCAGGTGTTTTGTCCCATTACTTAAATATTTAACTTGACTCATTTGATTATATTTCCTCCTGGGTTTATCTAATATGAAGGTTGTCATCTTCTCTTTGTAATTAGTACTTTGAAACTGGTTTACCCTATACTTTTAATATAAATTGATGATTCTTGGATGGATCAGCCTTTACTGTGATTGTTGCACACTGGTGATTTTTTTAACCATACCTTTCCTTCTACATGTATTAGTTGATCTTCTGCTTGTTGGTCTGTTTTTTGGTTTCTTTTTTTATTTTATGAGTTCATACTAACAGAGAGTTTTCCACTGTCTCTTAACAACAGTGGTATATTTTCACATTTGTTTAAGGAATAAGCAACTTACAGAAAATACTTTCAGACTCACTGTACTCTGTTGTGTTGTTATGTGCTGTCGAGTCACCTGCGACTCATAGCGACTCTGTACAACTCTGAACCCTAATCTATCCTGAGCCAATTTCATTGTCTCTGACACGCCTACCCATTATCCCAGTCACTGAGTCAAATTCCTCTCATCTAAGGTCTTAATCTCTTTTGCCATTCCACTACCCTTCCAAGCATGATGTCCTCCAAGGAATTGTTCACCTTGCAAAATGCCCAAAGTATATCAGAAGAGACTCAAATCCTTGCCTTCAAGTAGCATCCTGGTTCACCTTGCAAAATGCCCAAAGTATATCAGGAGAGACTCAAATCCTTGCCTTCAAGTAGCATCCTGGTTTGACCCTCTTTAGCACAAAACTGTTTGTTCTCTTAGCAGTCCATGGTATATTCAGTACTTTTCTCCAGCACCACAATTAAAAGGCATCTATTCTTGCAAAGATCATGGCCTGGATCAGGTGTACCTTAGTGTCTTGACAGACATCACTACTTTCAATACTCTGGAGACGTCTCTGGCAAGAGATTTTTTTCAATGCAAAGATTTCGTGGCTGCTGGAACCAAGACTTTGATTGAGGAACCACACAAGCTGAAGCTGTTAGCAATCTGTCTCTTTTCCATCTATCAGGATGCTGCCATTTGTCCCAACGAGAATCTTTGTTTTCTTGATGTTGAGCTTAAGTCCATATTGAAAGCTGCCTCATGAATGCCTCATGTTCTCCTTAGTTTCAGCAAGCAAGATTTTGTCATCTGCATAATGCAGGTTGTTGATGAGTCTTTCTCCAATCCTGATGCCACGTTTCTCCTCATAGATCCCAGCCTCCCTGATGATCTCTTCCACATATAGATTGAAAAGGTATGGAGATAGGACTCATCCTTAATGCAGACCTTTCCTGATTTTTAACCATGCAGTGCTTTCTTGCCCTGTTCTGACAACTGCCTCCTGGTCCAGCATAGGTTTTGCATAAGCACAATCAAGTGTTCTGGGATTCTCATTCTTCTTAGAGTTAACCACAGTTTGTTGTGATCCACATAGTCAAACCCCTTTGCATAATCAATGAAGCATAGACATTCCTCTGGTACTCTCTGCATTCAGTTAAGATCCATCTAACATTGGCTATAATATTCCAGTACCACAGCCTCTTCTAAACCCAGCCAGCACCTCTGACAGTTCTTTGTTGGTGTGGTTTTCCAGTCATTTTTTAGATCATTTTCAGCAAGACCTTGCTTACATGTGATATTAATGCTATTGTTTGGTAATTTGCACACTGTGCATTGCAAAACTTTCAAAACCAAGAATTGAAAAGTTCCTTGTAGGTTTTTTGTCTTTAGATTAAAGATTCCTATGTTCAAAAATTACTTGGGTATTTTTCCCCATTCCATGTTTTGTTTTGTTTTGTTTTTAAATTTTTTTTTAAATTTTATTATTTTTTGTGTGTATACCGTCAAATTGAATCTGACTAGTACAGGAGGAGATTGCCCCTCCTTCTCCAGCCGAGCATCTGGTGGATTTGAACTGTGTGCTTTCAGGATTGCAGTGCAGCTTCTTGCCACTAGGCCACCAGAGCTCCCTTCCATGTATTTATTTTTGTTTAAGTCCTGTATTTCTTTTTCCTTTATCCTTATTAGTTTATTTTTTCTATTTTGCACTATATAAAACATTAACATGGTTCTAAAATTCTTTTCCCAAAAAATACTCTGAGAGGTGTTCCTCCCTCCACCATATCCTCCACCTATTCTCTGTGTTGTTTGTTATGTCATACTGGTGAGTCAGAACTGATTCATAAACTAATCATCCGGTGGGTTTTCGGAGGCAATAAATTGCAGTGAAAGAGATTGTCCATCTTTCTCCAGCAGAGCCACATGGTGGATTTGAACCATGTACACTGCATTGGTAGTGCAGTTCCTTACCACAAGCCACCAGAACTGTTTTCTGTAGAGGACCAAATGTGTTAGGTTTCTGGTTTACTTTCCCTGTATTTGTTTTTATAAAATGTTGTAGTAGTTGTTGTTGTGTACTATCAAGTTGGAGCTGACCCATAGCTAACCCTCCAGGGGGTTTTAAGAGTAATTGCTCAGAAGGAGATTGCCCATTTTTCTCCTGTGGAGCAATTGGTGGATATGAACTGTGTGCCTTTGGGATTGCAAAGCAGATTCTTACAACAAGGCTAACAGAATTTTAATTTTTTAAAAGAAGTTATTTCTCTTACTTAAAGAAAAAACTATGAGAAAGTGCAGCTGACATCCCCTCTATGATTAACAACGGTAACTTGTATATTTACAACTATATGTATTCTCATACTGTGTATGACATATAGTATATATTCTTTTGCCCTTTCCTTTTTTCACTTTGGATTATGTCCTGAAATCACTCTGTGTTATCAGCTTGTAGAATGTATAATGTAAGAATTCTCCCAACAGGAAAATACAATTCTATGTTCTGGGTTTACTTTCCCTGCCTCCCTCCCATACAAACCTCACATGTCAATAAAGCCTATTTAAAACAGACACCTACACAATAATATTTTATGTGAACTTCCATATCTTTTATGTTGTGAAAGGAAAATATATAATTCACTGCTGTTGGCTTTTCTTTCTCTTGGTAATTTGCTGCTCCTGGCACACTGTTGTGAAAATATTAATGCTTACTGTCTTTCTCTAAGGTTTATTTTCATTAAACTTTTACTTTTAAGGTAATTGTAGATTCTCAAGCTCATATAAGAATACAGAAAGATTGATTGCATTTTTGTGTCCCTTGGTTTCTTCCTATTGGCAACATCCTTTTCTGTTCTTTTGGATTATTGTTTATTTAATTTGAGTTATTGTTATGTACTGTCAAGTCGACTCTGACTCATAGTGACAATATGTGCAATAGTTCTGAATTTTGCCTTTTCCTGAGCCAACCTCACTGTCTCCAGCAGGCCTGTTCCCATTATCCCAGTTACCATATCAATCTATCTCATCCAGGGTCTTCCTTATCTGCTCTGTCCCCCTATCCTTCCAAACATGATGCCCTTCTCCAAAGACTGATCCCTCCAGCAACAAAGTATTAGAGATGGAGCTTCAAAACTTTTGCCTCCAAAGAACAACTTGTTTGACCCTCTCCAGGACAAACTTGTTTGTTCTCTTAGAGTCAATGATATGTTCAGTACTCTTCTCCAGCACCACAACTCAAAGTCATCAATTTTTCTTGTCATTCTTAATCATTGTTCAGATCTCTGATGTATAGCAATTGTGAAGAGTATGGCCTGAATCAGGCATTATGTTGTTGTTCTTCCATATTCTGGAGAAGTCCCTGACAGCATACTTTCTTAATGCAATTCATCTTTGATTTCCTGACTGCTGGTGCCAAGACTGTTATTTGTGGAACGAGGCAAGCTTAAATTGTTAACAATCTCATTCTTTTCTGTATCTGTCATGGTGCTTGCAGTTGGCCCAGTGATGAGAATCTTTTGTCCTCTTGATGTTGAGTTTCAGTCTTTATTAAAGACTGCATTCCTTTATCTTCTGCAGCAAATGGTTCAGGTCCTCCTCAGCTTCAGCGAGCAGGGTTGTGTCATCTGTATAACGTAGATTGTTTATGAGTGTTCCTCCAATCCTGAGGCCTTATTCCATTCCTCCTCATAAAGTCCAGCATCCCGAATGATCTGCTGTGCAGATAAATTGACATGGCATGGAGAAAGGATGCATCCCAGACACACTCCTTTCCTTATTTTTAACCAAATGGTGTTTCCTTGCTTTGTTCTGACGTCTGCTTCCTGGTTCAAGTGTAGGTTTTGCATTTACACAATCAGGTGTTATGGTATTCCTATTCTTCTCAAGGTTAGCCACAATTTATTGTGATCCACAGTCAAATTTTTTTACACAGAAGTATACAAATCATACTTGTTTTTCATACAAATTATATTTGTTTTTCATTCACTTACTAATACAGGTTTTCTTTGTAACACTAAGTAAAACTGATTCATGAATTACAGTTCCTGATTAACCTCCTATTGAATATTGACTTTCCCTTCACCCAACTGATTTATTCATTTTTACTTGTCTCTAACAATCGAACAATGATAATAATCTGATAACTATCTAAGAATAATTCTGTCTGGAATAAACTTCCTTAGCTTTTTGGAATAGTGACCTTATTAGCATAAATATACTTTTGTGACTGACTTATGTCTCTCAGCATAATGTCCTCTAGATTCTTCCATGTTATATAGTGTTTCATGAATTTTTATCTTTTGTTTTTCTGTTAGTAATATACTACATAGGGAGCTGTGGTGGCCTAGTGGTAAGGAGTTGCACTGTTGTTGTTTCTTTGTTTTTCGTTTTGGTTTTTATTATTATTATTAAATTGTATTAATTTTAATGAACATTTACAGAGATTTGGGGTTTTCATTCATTCATTGTTGCACTATTTTCTCTACCCTCCTCCCCAGTTCGTTCTTCTTTTTTTCCCCCTCTTGTAAGTCTGTTTTAATTGTCCATTTGCTACAGTGCTTGTCAAAGCTAGTTCTGATTAATCTCCTTTGTCAGTGTG
>NW_006399755.1:28266955-28277263 GCF_000299155.1 Elephantulus edwardii
CTATGAAGTGGATTGATTCAGTGACTGGGGTAATCAGGATGGGTGTATCAGAGACAGTGCGATTGGCATAGGACAAAGCAGAGTTTAGGGATGTTGTGCACAGGGTCACTATGAGTTACAAGCAACCCAACGGCACATAACAACAACAATGAGTGAGAATCTATGCTGCCAACTCAAAGGCACACCGTTTAAATCTGCCAGCAACTCCAAGGAAGGAAGATGGGCAGTCTCCTTCCATATGATTTACTGTCTCTGAAAACCCACTGGAAAGTCAGCTGTTAGTTGGTTCTGACTTGACAGCACATAACAGTAATAACTGGTGAATTTGAGCATATCTTCATGTGTTTGCTGGTGATCAGAATGTCTTATCTGATGAAGTGCCTTTCCACATCCTCTGTTCATTTTATGATTAGGTTGTCTTTTTTCTTGTTGAGGTGTTGATTGTTGTTAGGTGCCAACAAGTCAGCTATGACTCACAGCTACCCAACAAACAACATGTCTGAGATCATACAACATCCTCATCATCTCCCCACATGCTCAGGCCCATTGTTACAGTCAGTATGTCAATCCAGCTAGTGTGTCTTCCTCTCTTTGTTTCACCCTCCACATTTCCCAACATGGTATCTTTTTCTAGGGCCTGGTCACTCCCGACAGTCTGCCCAAAATATGTGCGATAAAGTTCTCCATCCTTCCAAGGAGCCCCTTTGTTGCATCTTCTCCAAGAAAGGTGTTTTTTTTCTTTTGCCAAACCATGGTATTTTCAGTACTGTTCTTCAACACCACAATTAAAAGGTATCGAGTCTTCTTCAGTCTTAATCATTGGACTGCTAGGAGAACAAACAGATTTTCCCTGGAGAGGGTGAAGCCGGAATGCTCCTTGGAGCCAAGGGTTCTAAAGCTTTGTCTGACATACTTTGGGCATGTTGCAAGGAGGGACTGGTCCTTGGAGAGGGACATCATGTTTGGGGTAGTGGAGGGACAGCACAGGAGAAGGAGACCCTCGATGAGATGGATCGATTCTGTGATTGGGGTGGTAGGAATGAGTGTGTTTGAGATGGCGAGGTGGGCACAGGATAGAACGGCATTTAGGACTCTTATACATAGGGTCGCAATGAGTTGCAAACGACTCTATGGCACATAACAACAACAATCCATATTGAAGGCTGTGGTCTTTGATTTTCTGCAGCAAGTGTTTTAAGTCTTCTTCACTTTCTGCAAGCAAGGTTGTGTCATCTGTGTGATGCAGGTTGTTTATGAGTTTTTATCCCATATTGACACCATTCTTCTTCATTCTAGCTTACTCTTTGCTCAGTATATAGATTGAGTGTGGAGAAAGGACGCAACTCTGACATATACTCTTTCTGATGAAGAGATGCTAATCATCTATTTTCGTCTTCTGCTGACTGTGCATTTTGAGTTATAGTTGATAGTCTGTTGATTCCTTGAAAGAGATAGTTTGTTGGGTGTGGTTTGTTGTTTTTTTTATGTCATAGACAGCTCGGGTGGCCTGATTGTTAAGAGCTGCACTGCCAAACCAAAAGCATGAAGTTTAAATCCACTAACTGCTTTGCAGGAAGAAGATGGGCACTCTTGTCTCAAGCAGTTTACTGCCTCTGAATACCCGCTGGAAGGTCAACTGTAGGTTAGATGCAACTTGACAGCATATAAGAAAAAAAATGTCAGTGCCATGGATTAAATAGAGCTCAAATGTTTACCTCAGTTTTTTTCTTTTAGGATCTTTGTCATTTTTAGGTTCTATGTATAGGTCCTTGATCCATCTTGAGTTAGTTTTCTATAAGGTGTGAGACATGAATCTTTTACAATTTTCTATAAGTAGACCTCCAGTTTTGCCCGCTAACCATTTGCTAAAGAGGCTGTCTTTCCCCATGTAATTCAAACTAAATGAAGAAAAATATAATAGTGAAAACATTCATTCTGTCACTTGATTCTCTAATGGACAAGTTTCCTTCTAAAAGCTAAATGTTGTTAGATGCCATCAAGTCAATGATGACTCGTAGTGACCCTAGGAACAATGGATTTGAACCTTGCCCTCTGTTGTTCTATCCCGTCATCTCTGATATACTCAAACCCATTGTTAGAATCACTGTATGAATCCATCTTTCACTGAAGGCTGTGGTGTTTGATTTTCTGCAGCAAGTGCTTTAAGTCCTCCACTGGCCCTCTACTTTTCCAAGCATGATATACTTCTCCAAGGACTAGCCTCTCCTAAAAACATGCCCAAAGTATGTGAGACCAAGTTTCACCATCTTTGCCTCGAAAGAGCACTTTTGTTGTCCTTTCTTCAAGATGTGTTTGTTCTTTTGGCAATCTGTGGATATTTAGTATTGTTATCCAAAAGCTGCATTGGTAAGTTAAAATGTTTTGGAAAATCTTCTTCAGATAATTATCACTCATACATACAGCTCTCCAAGGTTGTTTTTGCTAAGGTGAGCCTCACAGAAACTCAATTTGGCAAGTAGGGTTGCTTATGTTTCCTTTGAGACTGTTAGATTTCACACCTCCTGGAGGTTCATTTACATTGCATCTATGTGAACTGAGCCCATGGAAATCATTCAAAATAATAATCTTGCAGAACCCAATTCTTACCACACAATTCCTTAAGGGTCAATAATAAATACCACTAGTTCCATTAATGGGTAGAACTAACCTAGGTACACTTAGTTATTGTTAATATATGCTATCGAGTCAGCTGGCTCCTGGCAACACTATGAAACTGGCCCTCTCATGTGTCATCTTCAACATTTCTGACATACCTGAACCCATTGTTAAAATAACCTTGTCAATCCATCTTGTTGAGAGACTTTTTCTTCTCCACTGACCATCCACCTTCCCAAGCATAATGTTCTTCTCCAAGGACTGCACCCTTTTAACATGTGCATAAGGTATGTGAGATGAAACTTCATCATCCTTGCTTCCAAGGAGCACCCTGATCCCACTTTCTCCAAGACAGACTTGTTTGTTCTTTTAGTAGTCCCTGGGATATTCCATACTCTTCTCCAACACTGCAATTTAAAGGCATCAGTAATTCTTATTTGTCCAGCTTTCAGATAATAAGACCATGGCTGGATCAGGTGCACCTGATGTTTTAAACTGACATCCATGCTTTTCAGCGCTTTGGAAAGGTCTCTGTCAGCAGATTTTGCCAATGCCATTTTTCTTTTTATCTCCTAACTCCTGGTTCCAAAGGTGTTGATTGTGAATCCAAATAAGATGAAAATGTTGACAATTTCAGTTTTTTCTCCATCTATCAGGATTTAGCCAGTTGGCCTCGTGATGAGCATTTTTCATTTCTTGATGTTGAGATGTAATCCATATTGACAACTGCAGTCTTTGATGTTTTGAAAAAGACAATTTCAAGGTCTGTGTCAGCAATGAGGACACTGATTAAAGCTGAGGGCCCAGAAAGTCATGTCCAAGGGACAGAAGCCGCAGAAGTGGGGGCACTACTCAGATGGACTGAAATGGGGTCACTAAAGTATAATATGGTGAGTGTTAGGAAACTGTCCATATACATACAAGGAAAACCTGTTAATATGACTATTACTCAAATATATGGCCCAATAATTAAAGGCAAAGAGGAGGAAAATAAAAATTTCTGCCAATTTTTACTATTGAAAATTGATCAAACATCCAGTCAAATGCATTAATGATTATTGGTGACTGGAATGCAAAAATTGGAAACAGTGAAGAAAGAAAGGTGGTTGGAAAAATTAGCTGTTGGTAGCAGACATGAGACTGGACATCAAGTAATTGACTTGTGTATGTTCGATGACTTCTTATTGCAAATACCTTTTTTTTTGTTGCAAATACCTCTTTTAAAAACACAAAAGGAAACATTACACATAGAACTCACCTTATGGACTACACAGGAATCAGATTGACTACATCTGTGAAAAGAATTACTGAAGAAGTCAAATATCATGTGCTGACTGGAACATACCATCAATTGTACATGTGCAGTTTCACATTGATGCTGAAGAAAATGAAAACAAGTCCACAGAACCAAAATATAATCTTTGTTTTGTGGTTTGTTTGTTTTTTAATTTTTATTTTATATTGGTTTGCTTACAAAGTTCTTATACATTGTGTTTCACACTATTCTTCATTCACATTGTGTTTCATATGATCATTCCCATGTATACATAAGTGTTATAAAAGTAATCGTCATTGGACTATGCCTATCATTTCCCTGTCTTTTCAGGTCCCTACTGGATTTTTCCTTTCCTTCACCCCCCTCCCTCCACCCACCAAACTGTGCAACCCCGTGATTTTGCCGCTTCTCATCCTCACCTCTTTGCTACCTCTTTCCCCTTTGGTCCCATAAAAGTTTTACTAGTTATCCTTCTATTTTTACAATAATGGACTTATGCAGTATTTGTCCTTTTGAGACTGAGTTAGTTCGCTCAGCATAATGCTCTCCAGACTCTACCAAGTTATGTAGTATTTTTCTAAATCATTGTTCCTGAATGCTGCATTGTATGAATTTCTCAAACTGTTTAGTTGTGGTTGAACGTTTGGGCTGTTTCCATGTCCTTGTGATGGTGAATAACACTGCTGTGAACATTGGTATACAAATCTCCATTTGTGTCTCAGTTCTAATTTCCTAGTAGTGGAATTGGGTGGTACGGAGTTTCTATGTTTCAACTTTTTGAGGAAATGTCAAACTGTCTTCCAGAGTGGTTGTACCATTTTATAATCCCTATAAGAGTTCCTGCCTCGCCGCATCCTCTTCAACATGTATTGCTTGCTGCCCAGGTGAACTTTGCCACTGCTGCTTGGGTGAGATGGTATCTCATTGTGGTTTTCATTTGCATCTCTTATTGCCAAGCCAAGTAACTGAATATCTTCCTCTCTGAAAAGTCTTTCCATGTCTTTTGCCCATTTTGTAATTGGGTTATCATTCTTTGTCTTCTGGAGACCCAGTAGTATTCTGTAAACTTTTTTTATAAGACCCTTGTCTGAGGTGGTATTGGCAAATGTTTTTTTAAGAGTTGGTAGGCTTTCTTTTCACCTTGTTGGAAAAAGTTTTTAATGAGTACAGGGGTTCAATCTTTAGGAAGCCCCCTTCATCAATGTTATACTCTCCACATTGTGCATTTCTGGCTCTATTTGACAGCCTCTTTATATCATAGACGAGGCCTTCTAAGCCTGGTTCCATTTTGTCTCTTAATAATTTTATGGTTTTGAGCTTTATTCCCAGGTCTCTGATCCTCTTTGAGTTTATTTTTTTATGCAAAATACACTTTTGAGTCTATCACACCTGAATTTAATATTCATCCCCAGAATAAGTTGGAGGTAATGAACACTAATGATGCAAGCCCAGATGAGTTATGGGATGACATCAAAGATTTGATCCCTATAAGGGAGGGGGAAAGATCATTACAAAGACAGAAGAGGAAAAACCAAAGTGAATGTCAGAAGCCAAAACAAAGGGAAGAAATTCCAAGGTAAAAGAGATGAACAGAAGATTTCAAATGCAACTCCAGAAGTCAAAGCGAAGTATTAAAAGGAAATGTGCAAGAGATCTGGAGATAGAAAATAAAGAAGGAAGATCTTGTTCAGCATTTCTCAAATTGAAAGAACTGAGAAACAAATCTAAGCTCAAAATTGCAATACTGAGAGTTGCTATGGGCAAAATTTTGAATGATCCAGTAAGCATCAAAAGAAGTTGAGAGGAATATAGTCACTGTACCAAAAAGATTTGGTTGACACAGAAGAATTTTGGGAAGTACCATGTGAACAAGAACTAGAGGTAATGAGGAAAGAAAGTCAAGCTGCTCTGAAGGCACTGACAATAAATATGGCCCCAGGAATTCATAGACTACCAGTTGACACTTTTCATTTAACAGATGCAGACCTGTACATGCTCTCCAGTCTAGCTAGGAAATTTGGAGGACAGCTTCTTGGCTAACTGGCTAACTGGAAGAGATTCATATTTGTTTCCAGTCTCAAGATTGGTGATCCATCAAAATATAGAAATTATTGAGCAATATCATTAATACCACATGCAAGCAAAATATTGCTGAAGATCATGCAAAACCAGCTATAACAATACTTTGACAGAGAACTGCCAGAAGTTTAGTTTTGGTATAGAAGAAGCCATGGCACCAGGAATATCATAGCTCATGTCAGATGGATCCTGGTTGAAATCAGAGAGTACCAGAAGAATGTCTGTTTGTATTTTATTGTTTATGCAAGGCATTTGACTCTGTGAATCATAACAAAGTATAGCTAGCATTGAGAAGAACAGAAATCCCAGAATACTTAATTATCCTCATAGGAAACTTAAACCTATACCAAGAACCTATGTCCAAACAAAGCAAAAGAACACCTCATGGTTTAAAATCAGGAAAGGTGTGTGTCAGGGATGTATCCTTTCTCCATAGCTATTCAGTCTGTGCAGAAGAATGGGGATCACAGAATATTAAATTGTGCTCATGGTCCTATACTTGGACCAGGAAACAGTAGTCAGAACAGAGCAGGGAAACACTTCATGGTTCAGTATCAGGAAAAATATGTGTCAGGGATGCATTCTATATCCATACCTTTTCAATCTATAGGCAGAACAGATCATTCAGGAAACAGGGCTTTATGGGGAGGAATTGTGGAATCAGGATTGGAGGAAGACTCATCAACAACCTATGTTATGCAGATGACACAACCTTGCTTTCTGAAACTGAAGAGGACGTGAGGTGTTTGCTACAGAAGGTCAAGGATCTTCAATATGGCTTGATGCTCAGCATCGAGAAAACAAAGATTCTCACCGCTGGGTCTTGATAGAGAAGAGACTGAGATTGTTGATAGCTTAAGCTTTTTTGGTTCCACAATCAACACTCTTGGCACCAGCAGTCAGGAAATCAAAAGATGAATTGCTTTGGGGAAGTCTGCTGTCAGAGATCTCTCAAGAGGTACATTCCTAAAGAACAAGGATGTCAGTCTGAAAACTAAGGTACGCCTGGTCAGGGCCATGTTCTTCATAATTACTTTATATATGCATCAGAGTAACTAACTTTATATATGCATCATAGTTAACTAACTTTATATATGCATCATAGTAACTAAGGATGATAGAAGAAGGATCGATATCTTTGAGTTGTGCTGGAGAAGAGTGTTGAACATACCTGTGGACTGCCAGGAGAAAAAAAAATAGGTCTGTCTTGGAGAGGGTAAAACCAGGCTGTTCCTTGGAGGCAAGAATTTTAAGGCTTTGCCTCACATACTTTGGGCACGTGGCCAGGAGGAACCAGTTCTTGTAAAGAAATATCATGCTTGGAAGGATTGAGGGATTGTGCAGAAGAGGAAGACCCAGGATCAGATGGATTGATTCTTTGACTGGATCAATGGGATTAGGTCTGTCAGAGATGATGAATGAGTCTAGCTCAGAATGGGGCAGGTTTCAGAGCTGATGTACACAGCGTCGCTTGTGAGTCTCAGGTGACTCAATGGCACATAACAAAAACAACCTGGACTCCATGAATAAAAATGTAGGATCTGGCTTAGAGGGACACTCGTCAACAGCCTGCATTGTATGGATGACACAACTTCACTTTACTGAAAGTGAGGAATACTTGAAGTGCTTGTTGTAGGTAAGTAACTACAGCCTTCTAGATGGATTACATGTTAACATCAAGAAGACAAAAATGTTCACCACTGGACCAATAAGCACCATCATGATAGATGGAGAAAAGAGTGACATTGTCAACAATTTCGCTTGGATCCAGAAAACGTACTACATTGTACAATTCTGCTGTCAAGGACTTCTCCAAATTACTGAAGAGCAATTGTGTCAGTCTAAAGACTAAGGTTCATTTGGTTCTTCTCAAACTAAGGTTCACATGATCATTTCAATCACATGCTAGACGTCTGAAAGCTGGAAAGTGAAAAAGGCAGATAGAAAAATTGGTGCCTTTGAGTTGTGGTGTTGGACAAGAGTGCTGAATATCCCATGGACTGCCAAAAGAACAAAGTGGTAGGTCTTTGGAAGAGTGCAGCAAGAGTGTTCCTTGGAGGCAAGGATGATAAGGCTTCATCTCACATACCTTGAGCATGTTGCTAAGAGAGGATGGATATTCCTTTGAAAGAGTACATTGTGCTTGGAAAGGTGACAGTCCAAAAAGGGAAGACCTCAATTGACACAGTAACTCCCACAGTGGTCTCAATTGTGTCAGAGATGATGATGGCACAGGTAAGGTCAGGGATCAGATCTTTTAGTTCATAGAGTCGTTCTGCCTTGTACTCGACTCATGGGCAACTAACAAGTTTTTGATCTTCCTCAGTGTTTCTAGTCCTCACTGTGAACAAACAAGGGTTTGTCATCTGCATAACTTACACGGTTGATGAATCTTCCTCTAATGCAGATGCCACATTCTCCTTCCTAAAGTCCAGCTTCGCCTACAGATTGAATAGGTATGGATAAAGGATACAACCCTGATGCTCACCTCTCTTCGTTGTAAGTATGTGGTGTTCCCTTGCTCTGTTTGTACAGCTGCCTCTCAGTGTAGATACAGGTTTCACCTGAGTACAATTAAGTCTTCTGAGATTCCCATTCTTCTCAGTGGTTCCCATAATTTGTGATACAGGCCTGTATCTGGCACACCTTAGTCCCCAGTGCTCTTCAGTACTCTGGAGAGGTCCCTGACAGCTGACTTTCCCAATGCAATTCGTCTCTTGATTTTTTTGGCTGCTGGTACCAAAAGCGTTGGCTGTGGAGCCAAGCAAACTAAAACTATTAACAATCTCAATCTCTTACCCATCTATCATAATACTGACAATTGGCCCCATGGTGAGAATCTTTGTTTTTTTGATGTTGAGCTTCAATCCATATTGAAGACTACAGTCCTTGACCTTCTGCAGCAAGCACTTCAAGTCCTCCTCAGTTTCAGCAAACAAGGTTGTGTCATCTGAATAATGCAGGTTGTTGAATCTTCTTCCAGTCCTGATGCCACATTCCTCCTCATACAGCCCAGCCTACCAGATGACCTGTCTCTATATAGATTGAAAAGGTATGGAGACAGAATACATTCCTGGTGGACACCCTTCCCAATTTTGAATCATGCAGTGTCTCGTTCCTCTGTTCTGATGACTACCTCTTAAGTATAGGTTTCACATAAGCACAATCAAATGTTCTGGGATTCCCATTTTTCTCAGAGTAAGCCACAGTTTGTTGTGATCCACATAGTCAAATGCCTTTGCATAGTCAGTGAAACATAGACATTCCTCTGTTACTCTCTGCTTTCAGCCAAGATCCATCTAACATTAGCTATAATATTCCTAGCACCATAACGTCTTCTAAACCCAGCCTGCACATCTGGCAGTTCTTTGTTGACGTGTTGCTCCAGTCATTTTTGGATAATTTCCCGCAGAATCTTGCGTACATGTGGTACTAATATTGTTCGATAATTTCCGCATTCTGTCAGGTCAACCTTCTTTGGAATGGGAACAAATATCAATCTCTTCCAGTCAGTTGGCTAGGTGCTGTCCTCCAGATTTCTTGATACAACTTAGTGAGCACATCCAGGGCAGTGTCTGTCTGTTGAAATATGTCAGTTAGTGTGCTGTCAATTCCTGGATCCTTGTTTTTTACCAATCCTTTCAGAGCAGCTTGAACTTCCTCCTTTATCACCACAGGTTCTTGCTTATATATTGTTTCATTAAGTTCTCCTGTATCAACCAATTCCTTCTGGTACAGTGACTCTGTGTACTCCTTCCATCTTTTAATGCTTCTTGGATCATTTGACATTCTGCCCAAAGCATCCTTAAGTATTGCCATTCAAGTTGCTTGAATTTGTATTTCAATTCCTTCAGCTTAAGAAATGCTGAGCGAGTTCAGCCCTTTTGATTTTCTGACTCCAGCTCTTTGCACATTTCATTATAATACTGATATAATCTTGAAAAACACAAAAGTAAATTTTCTCTTTTCTCTCATTAATTATTTGCATTTGTGCTACTTAAAACAGTAGTTACATGTGGTAAAACAGCACTTGAAATAAATTATAAATTTTACTACAATTAGATGTGCCGTGAACTTTAACTATGTACTGGATTTTGTTCAACTAGGAGGTTCCAAACTGGACAATTTCAGGCAAGACCCAAGGAACTTTTAAATATGAAGGCCGTCTACAGCCAGGAGAAGATAAAATAGATGAATGGGACCTTCGAAGAATCAAATCCCTGTGCACATCCAAAAACTTCTCCACAGGGTAAAAAGGGAAAAAGTATTTGGGAATGACATGTCAGATAAGGGACTTATATCTAGAATTTATAAAATACTTGAGCACCACAACAAGA
>NW_006399755.1:28278024-28295562 GCF_000299155.1 Elephantulus edwardii
TTAAAAGCGATATATGATAGGGTATTATGGTTATCACAAGAGTCCACAATTAAGGTTGCATAGTGGAATGTACTTGGGGTGGTGGGAGGGGTGCGGGGGGGATTGTGTATCAGGGAGAGAGTGTTTCTTTTACTTTTCAAAGAGAGGAGCAAACTGGGGTGGGGGGATGGCTGGGTGGGGAGAGAAGTGCAGCAATGAATGAATGGAAATCCAAAATCTCTGTAAATGTTCATTAAAATGGTTTGGAAAAAAAAAGAATAATGAAAAAATATGAAGGCCCACTTACCAAGTCCTTAATTGATTTAAAGAAGAGGCTTCTAGATCACTACTGAGGTTAAGCATGGTAGAGGAACAAGATAGGGTTTCATTCCTTGGTACATAAGATCACTATAAGAGTCACTCAGTAGCACATAACAAAAACAATCTACAATGTTTGAAATTATACATGTTGTATTAGAATATTCTAATGTGGAGCTCTGGTGATACAGTGTTTTCAGCGTTGAGCTGCTAACTAAAAGGTCAGCAGTTTGAATCCACCAGCTGCCCCAAGGGAGAAAGCTAAGCAGTCTCCTCCCTTTGATTAAGATTTACAGCCTTGGACATCTGACAGATGCCTGATGAGTCTGAGTCTACTCAAAGGCAGTGGTGCCCGGAAAGATTAAATACAAAAAGAGGACTTAGATTTGGTAAACAATCAAAGTTTTAAAAATAAGCAGATAATTAAATCATCTTTCATATATTTACTGGATAGAATATTCTTCAGCCTTTAAAAATGTTAAGTTTAAGGTATACGAAGTAGGCATATCAAAATGTGTGCTGTTATAGTAAGAAAGTACAGTACAAAATTATAGAAAATAGAAATTTATATTGTTAGCATTAGGTGCCATCGAGTCAAGTATGACTCATACTGACCTTAAGAACAAAAGATCTGAATCCTGTTCTATCCTGTGCCACCCTCATACTTCCTGACACACAAGAACCCATTGCAGCAGTCACTGTGTCAATCCACTTGGTCAAGGGTCTTCCTCTCCTTTGCCAACCCTCTATCCTTCCCAGCATCATGTCCCTCTCCAAGGAATAGCACCTCCTAGCAACATGCAAGACTGAAGGAAGACTCATCAACAACCTGCATTATGCAGATGACACAACCCTGCTTACTGAAAAAGAGGTGGACCTGATGTGCTTGCTGCAGAAGGTCAGGGACTGCAGCTTCCAATATAGATTGAAGCTTAACATCAAAAAAAACAAAGATTCTCATCACTGGGCTGATTGGTAGCATCATGATAGATGGTGAAGAGATTGAGATTATTAACAGCTTCAGTTTGCTTGGTTCCACAATCAACACTCTTGGTACCAGCAGCCAGGAACACGAAAGATGAATTGCAGTGGGAAACTCTGCTATCAGGGACTTCTCCAGAATACTGAAAAGGAATGGTGTCAGTCTGTAGACTGAAGTGTGCCTGATTCAGGCCATGGTGTTAGCAATTACTTGCTATGTGTCAGAAAGCTGGACAATGACTAGGGATGACAAAGGAGCCTTTGAGGTGTGGTGTTGGAGAAGAGTATTGAATATACCATGGACTTCTAGGAGAACAAACAGGTTCATCCTGTTTGGATGAGACCAGAGGGTGAGACCAGGCTGCTCCTTGGAGGCAAAGATTCTGAAGCATCTTCTGACATACTTTGTGCATGTTGCAAGGAGAAACAATCCTTGGAAAGGGACGTCATGCTTGGTTGGGTGGAGAGACAACTCAAGAGAGGAAGACCCTTGATAAGATAGGTCAATTCAGTGACTGGGGTAATGAGGGTAGGTGTGTCAAAGACAATAACGTTGGCTCAGGATAGAGCAGGATTGAGCTGTTGGACATAGAGTCGCTGTGAGTCACAAGTGACTCAATGACACCTAACAACAAGAGAAACAGCAACATGCCCAAACTGTGTGAAGCAAAGCTTCATTATTCTTGCCTAGAGAGAACACTCCAGCTGCACTCTCTCCAAAACATATTTATTTGTTCTTTTTGCAGTCCATGGAATGTTCAGTTCTCTTCTCCAATACCACTGCTCAGAGGCATCAGTTCTTTTTCTGTCATTCCTATACAGACTTCTGTCCAGATCTCAGATGCATAGCAAGTCATCAGAAAGACTGTGGCCCAAATCAGATGCACCTTAAATCTCAAACTGGCATCATTACTGCTCATTAATTTGGAGAGGTCCCTAATTACAGATTTTTTGAGGGCAGTGCATCTCCTTATTTCCTGACTTCTGGTATGAAGGGTTGAATTGTGGATCCAAACAAGATGAAGCTATTGCTTTTGCCTTCAATCTTATAGAAACACTTAAAAAACCCCAAACAAACCAGGAAAGCTTTTTCCAAGATGCTAACTGAAAGTTTTCTAGATAAGATTACAAGTGAAGTACAATATTTTGTTTTGTTCCCCTTTCAAATTTTAAAATATACTTTAGTGCTTATATTTTATTTGTTTGTAGGGGGCTTTTGGGGGTTTTGTTTAAGGTATAACTTCTCATATTTAAAAAAAAATCCCTGGGTTACACTGATCAAAAGAAATGATGGGGAAGGTGGTGGGTTAGGGTTCTCACAGTGGCTTTGTGGAGGAAGGAGTGAGCCAACTGCGTCTTTTCTCCCTTTTCTCCCATTGCTCATTGGAAATGAGAAAGTGAAACTGTAACCATTGAGGGTAGTTGTGAATAGGCAAGTATTGTGTCTGTAAAGAAATGAGAGTGAAGGGGGACATTTATATCAATAACAATATTTATAGCAATATAGAGGGTAAAGGTTAAAATATGGAATATAAGGTTTTTCGTTAAGAGCTAAAACTCTTAAAAATAATTTATTATGTTTAAATGTTTACTTTGTTATGTTATTTTTTGTTCACTTATAGATTCATGTTATTAGTATCTGAAGTTGAAGAATCATCAGAAAAAATCATGGAAATAATGCAAAATTTAAGAAGCATACAGGTCTGATTTGTTTGGTTTTTCTTTTTCATATAACTTTATACTTCTGGCTTTTAATGTATTTCATTGGAAGAAAATATTAAGAAAGAATCCCCCAAACAACAGTCCAATTCAAAAATATTTTTGCAAAGGATAAATTTAAATTACTTTCATGTGGATATTTTTCTTATATAAATATTACTTAGCCATACTATCTGGACTTTACACCTTTAAAATTACATTTGTTGATTGTTTAGTTAATTTTTACTTTTGCATAGGCTTTTTGGGACTTAAAATAATAAACCTAGCAGGAAAGGTAAAATTTCCTAGTATAAAATTTAAGTTTTTAAAATGAAGGTATGCAAGTTAATCTCTAGACTATCAGTAACTTTATCTTTTTTTTACAAGTTAACTCATTCATGGTAACTTTCTTTTAGGCTTTGAAGGACAACAAAGAGCTTGAAAGTCTCATTGGCATCTCCTGTCAGTCGTGTTTCTTAAAAAAGGAAATGCAGAAAACCAAAGAACTAAGTAAGAATCTGAATTTTCAAATGTGGTTTTAGAAAAAACCTATTAATTTTTCCAAAATTTTCATTTTTATAGACTTCTCTTTATATAGAACTAATATTGAGTATATCATAGAAGTACTACCGCTTAATTAGATATGAACTTGGATATCTTTCCTTTATAAAACGTTTTGTTTGAGGATACTTCTTGGTCTGACTGGATAAAGTGTACCTTGACAACTGCTAGTAGACTTTTCAGAAATTAGTGATGTTTTAAAAAATATAGTAACTGTGGGGGGAGGGCTGGGCGGGGAGAGAAGTGCAGCAATGAATGAATGGAAATCCAAAATCTCTGTAAATGCTCATTAAAATTATTTTTAAAAAATAAAGCTTAAGAAGAAAAAAAATATATAGTAACTACTGCATATTATACTTGATTATTTTAAGTATTACCTTAAATTATTTTGTAGTGATACATTAGAAAATTACACTGAGATTTTCTAATTAAATTGTTTATTTCAAATATGAGAAATTATTCCTAATTCCATGTCAACGCTTTAACTTTTTTTAGTGATAAAAGTAACAAAACAAAAACTGTTTGAGAAGAAAAGCTCAAGACTTCCTCACAAAGGTAAAAGAGTTCTATTTTCTTCCATTAAAAAAATTCTTGTTCTCTTGTTAAGCATCATGACTCCATTTTAATCTGTTCTTTTAAACAACCATTAATCACATTTGAAAAACTTTATATTGCATTAAGCAGAAGAGAAAGTCTGCTGTGACCATCCTTTCTGTTGGATGGGATTTATAAACATCTTTTACTATCAATGTTCAATTTACATTTAAATTTTATCTTTTTATTAAAAATTTTTTCTTGCAAACACAAATAAATTAGGACAATAGTGCCTTAATAAAGTTTACATTGGTGCATTAGAAAGCTACACAATTTCTCTTCCCCCTACTGAACATTGTTTATAGAGTGAAAGTTTGCATGTTGTTTTTTCATTCAATCCTGAATACACATTTTGTTTCATAATATTAATACCACAGTATAATCACACTTTTCCTACTTCCTTCCTGTATATCTCATCTCTGTTAATCTTATACTGTACCCTTTCTGCTGGTAGCCTGTGTTTGCTCCTCTAGGAGCTATGCTTGCCAACCCAAAGGCATGCTGTTTGAATCCACAGGAGAAAAATGTAACAGTTTCCTCTCTTACAATTTACTACCTCTGAAAATCCTCTAGAGGGTCAGCTGTGGGTCAGCTCTGACTGGGTGGGACACAACAATGCCGTCTTAGCTGTATCCTTGAGCAAATGTTGCTCTTTTTGACCTTACATGGATGATCTTCTTAGTGCCACTGGTCAAAATACAGACCTAATTTTTTGGCTGAAAGTTGCACCTTGGGAGTGAGTTTTATTCAGGTGCATAGGGTGACTACACTCCATAGTTTGAGGCGTTCCACCAATCTTTATTGGACAAGTAAGCCTGGATTTATTTATGGTTTTACACAAAGAATTTTAAAAGTTATTTTTTAACAAGTATGCTGGAATTATGTTTAATAATGTTTCACCTACTGTGAATTTTTATGCTTCATAGCCTTTCACACTATGGGAAACTAAGTGACAATTTTTATTTTCTATATTACTAACAAATATTAATCTCCTAATTATATATATCACACTATCTTTAGTTTTTATTTATTATTCCATTTCTTTCATAAAAGAAGTCTAACATCCATCCAAGAGGTTTCCTTTTCACATCCAAATGATAGAAATATGTTCTCATTTTCATTTATAAGTTCCCATAGGACATATATTTGACTCTCTCCATACTTCAGTAAGCAAAATAATCATGGACTATAAAATATTAAAACCTTTGGACCAACTTAAGAGTGATCATTTTAATAGCATTGGCATTGATGCTATTTAATAATCTGTGCAAATGGAGTTAGATCTTGAAATGTATAACAATATTTTAGTCTACCATTTATGGAGTACCAATGATTGTAAGTTACTGAGTGCCATTAATTATGTACCCAGTATTAGCGTCAGTAGGTCTTTACAAAAGGCCTGCGAGATATCTGTTATCAAACAAGGAAACATAAAAAAAAAGCTTAGTAGCTTTCCCGAGGACACTGCTACTTAGTTGCCAGAACTGAGATTCCAGCTGGAGGCCTGCTTGACTTAGACTACTATGGTATTTTCACTATTCTATGTTGAGTCTTTCCAAAGTAAATGAAATCACTTAATTACCTCAGCTTTCAAATTCAAACATGAAACATAACTGAAACTAGTTCGACCAATCTAGTATGTTAAAATGAGTTTTTTGTTGATTGCCATCAAATCAAGCACGACTCATAGCAACCCTGTCAACAAAAAGCCTCAAGCTTTTCTGTAACTATCGTCATTTATCAAAGTTCATAGCGTTTCCAGAGGTGTGTTGTCTAGGAAGTGGATGCCACCCTGCTTTTTTTTTTCCCTTTAAAGCACCTTTACTAATCCATTGTGGCCATTTGCAGTTGAAAGTGCTGGGATCCCCAGCTGGACCAAAGCCAACCACATCATGGTAAGGCAGCTGCCACAGTGAGGCTTTGGGTCTTTCACTTGAGCATCAGCATCTCTTATGAGCCTAAGAATTTAAGAAGATAAAAGATGTTCCTTTTCAGGAAAACTATGGACTCCCTACTTTAACTGTATAACCTTGTTAGAAGAAATAATTTTTGTGTGTATGTGTGCTAATACATATGAATTATTATTCTTATTGTATACAAATATTATTGTCATTTAAATATATCCTACTTTGGCATATCTTAGAGGATTATAACGAGAAATATGAATGCTTATTATTTTCCAACTAAAAGAAATATTTATTTTTTTAATGCTCAGAAGGGTGGATAGACAGTGCAGGAGAGGAAGACCCCAGAAGATATGGATTATACAGTAACTGGGGCAATGGGGCTTGATGGGTCAGAATTAGTGAGACTGGCTCAGGACAGGGAAGGGTTCAGTGCCGCTGTACATAGATAGGGTCGCTATCATATATCCTCCTATATGTCACAGATGACTCAACAATACATAACAATAACATACATATTGGTTGGGTTGTTTTGTTTTGTTTTGTTTTTTAATTTAAGCATCATGTTTAGAGTCAATAAGACCTCAGGGAGGACCTTTAAAAGTCGGTTGTTATATTTGGGAGGAACATTCTTCTAAGTGGTACAGCATTCTTCTTTTGCTGTACTGAGGTAACCTGGGGTTGCTGTGATGCTGAACCTTGTGCCATTGGGGTTTCAGATGCCCTAATGGTTATCCATGGTGGACAGTGTTTGGTGGAGCTCCCAGTTTAAGACAGGTTTGGAAGCAGGAGTAGCATCCACTTCCTAAACAACATGTCTCTGGAAACTCTAACTTTCATAAATGACTATAGTTATATAAAGACTAAAGGACTTTTGTGCATAGGGTCACTATGAGTCGGGCTCAACTCAGTGGCAGTCAAGAAAAACAACAACATGTTCTATACCGATACTGTTGGTTTTTTTTAAATCTGTCATTTCTTAGAACTAATTAAGATTATTAATTAGAACCTTAAAACAACACAATTAGAATTAGGTTTCCCATAGTTGGCTTTTGCTAACAGTTTGGGGAAATAAAAAAGAAAAATTCTATATCAAATAAGTGACTTGTCACTACTAATAATAGAAAAAAATTAATAGTATCATTTATTTTAAGATATTAAAACTAAAATCTGTTGAACTTTTATTTTTTCCAGAGGTTAATATTATCTTCTTTTAAGTTATATACAATATACCAATTTTGTGTATTTATGCATGATCACCTTTAAAACTATTTTATAATGTTTTGGACATTAAAACTGATTTGCCCTGTGGGCTCTAGTGTGACAGGAAGTGTGAGGATGGCATGGAATAGGACAGGGTTCAGATCTGCTGTTCATAGGTTCATTATGGTTCATATTCAGTAGCATGTAACAGCAACAACAAGAAGTTTGGAGAAATTAAGTGGTCTCATGCATAGAAGAGTTTATATCACTAAGCTGTATTTTAAAATTTCAAATAAACATTGACTATTTCTTTTATGTAAGTGAAAACTTAGATAAAGTTTTATTCAATATATGTTCTATAATAACATGTATATTTTACATATACATACATGTATATATTATCTTCAATTTCTATTGCTCAGAAAGAACAACATTCTCTTTCTATTCCTTGAAGCATTAAAATTTCCACTAGCTTTTAAAATTGATTTTTGAAAATTAATGTTGCCTAAACAGATTAAAGGGGTTTTTTTTATTATTTAAGTTTGAGCTGTCTACAATATTTTTATTCAAATAACTTATTATACATTTTTCCCAACCACATATTCCCTTCAAAGTACTTTGTGCTATGCTAACTTTTTTTTTTTTTCACAGCAACATGTAAGGGCACAGTTGGCCAAAAGCATTTAACATGTTTGTCATTTATGTGAAAATGTATTTTTTTTTAACTAAGCTAAGAATTTTCACTCCCTATTTTCTTAAATTTTAATCTGTTTACTAATATTTCTGCCATGTCAAACTAAGTTCCTTTATATGATTCTTTTGTTATCTAGCCTTTATCATTTAATTTAAATATTGTTTTGTTGATATTTTCTTTTATTGTGCTATGTAAATTAAGAATGTATTTGGAATCTTTATAATTTTAAGAATTATATAACAATTAGCTAAGTAATATATATTGAATTTGTCGTTTTGATAATTACCAAATAAATCACTTACTAACTACCCCCCCAAAAGACTAAAAGATAGGCAGAATCAGTAGTATTTCAGTTCTGTGCTTTTTTCACTGCTTCAGATTGACCTCTTAGTTTTTTCATTACAGTGCTTGTTCCTTAGCCTGACATCAGTTACAGTCTTTATTACAGCAAGAGGAGTATAATTGTAAAAACTAAAACTAGTGATTTAAACAGGTAAACATTTGACATTCACTCTGAAGTCTTTGTATTGAAAGGAAATTTAAAACCTACACAATAGCATGAAAAGATACAAATGTGATTTTCATAGTTTTTAGAAAAACTAGATCTTGTAAATCAAGGAATGCTTGAGAAGAGTTTGAAGCAGTGATGCTCTCCTCAGCTAAACACACATTTCTTAGATACAAAAAAACCTTTTTTTCCTTCTGCGGGCACTTAGGAAGTAAGCCTAACTTCACTTTCCTTAATAAATAGTGGCTTTTAAAATAATATAGTGAAAGGTTCTTTTAGCGTTAGATTTGGCTGTGAATTTTCATAATTATTTTTAATTTGTTATGCTGAAGATTTAGAACACATGACCATTCAGTGGGTTGAAAGAAATGGAATGTCACATTATCATCACATGGCAAAGCATGAAATTTATTTACTTTACATAATCAACCTCTACTTAAAACAACTACAGACAGACATTCTTTAGTCAATAGACAGCATTATATAGTGCTCAGTGCTTTCATTTTTTCCAGAAATATTTTAAAATGCCATCATTGTCTGTCTATGACTAGTACTTCCAGTAAACAAAATGTTTTTGAAAAGAATGTAAGCAAATTATAGAACAGTTGCCAAGATATGAAATCTAGGCACTTAGCTTTAATCCAAAACATATTTTATCTGTTCTGAGAATAATTGTGTAGGTTGCAGTATGCATATTTTAAATGAAAATGTAACCAGCTGAACTTTACATTGTTCAAAAAAGTTGATTGTTTCAGCTATTTGCAGCATAAAGTATTTTAGAATTCTTGCTTTAACTTTAAACTAAAAGCACGAAGTGTAAGGTTCTCTTTTCTTTATTTAGTTTACTGTATTCATATATCCTAAAATTCATTTTAGTGATAGGATTTTAAAAGTACCAAATTCTTAAGACAAATTTTTAACTTTTCCTGTTCTAAAACTTTTGTTTGATACTGCCTTTCCTTCTAACCACCCACTGAAGAATTTTTTAAACTTAAAAATAAATTGTTCTCTTCCCCACTCAGTGTTAAAAAAAGTATTCCGTATATCAGCTAAATAATTTTACTCCCAAAAGATTACTACCCTTTTATTATTTTCTGTAATATCTTAACATTAAACCATATCTTTTTTCAAACAGAAACTTGCATTTTAAAAGCACTGAGGTTTGAAGTTTAGACTGATGAGTTTTAGGAGAAACAACAGAAAATCGCCCCTTAAGTTTTAACATTCTGGGTTTACCTGGAGATTTTAAAATGGAGCTATTAGTTTTGATGACACAAACATACGTTAGTGTACAGCTGTAGTATTCTGCTGCATATAAGGATTCAGCTGTCAGTAAGTAAGTATGCTGTATGTGGATCCTGCCTTTCCTATTAATAACGTTAATGCTCTTGTTATACAGTGTTCATCACTGTTTGGGAGACACATTTTGACTGCTGAGAATGCTTACTTGAGATTTGTTTAGGACTTGAAAAACAAACTGGTTTATTACTTTTCAAAGCCTGTTAAATACTTTATTCCATGATTTAATTTTTTTTAGACTTTTCTGTAACTATGGTAATTTTTACTTTTAAATAATCATTACAAATTTTAAGACAGAGATTTGACTCACTTAATAGCAATTAAGTGTTAAGGAGGTGTAAATAACTTGCTTTCAGACATTACAAATTTCCAGGTGCTCTCTATGTGCTGATGACAACAAAATTGAAAAGAAAGACTGTAATAATTCTGACTGGTTTTCTCTGCAGAAGATATTGATTATTTGTGTGTGGTGAGAGATTTGGAAAATTCAATTAAAGGAGTTGTGCAAAGGTTTCATAAATTTTCCTTCTACAGCGTGTACACAGACATTGTTGCGTATTAAATCAATGCAGCACTTCACAATATATTTTCTTTGAAACATAAAAATAAATAACATTTAAACAGTTCTGCTTACTACAGAAACAAATTTTATTTTCTGTGAAGCATTTAGTCATGTGCTATCACTGACTCATACACATTTGCCAGCTGTAACAAATTTTATAGACATTTTCTCCAGAGACATATCTCACATACTATGAATTTTTAAATGAGCAAATGGTGAAGAAGGGATGTCAGCAATATAAAAATTGATCAGTTAAAAGATAAAAGCATAAGTAAAGAGATTTGTATGGTAGTCTTAATGGGTTTTATTAAATAAAAATACTATAAAAAGACAGTAATGAATAGGCTGAAGAGTAACTGTTCTGGAGGTAGAGAAAAATTATTCTGGCACATTTAGTAGAAATTGGTTTTATATCACCTGACAAGTGAACATTTCTTCCCCCTTTTAATTCAGAGTAGTAAAAAAAAAGCTCCCCCTAAAAGTGGTTAAATAAATTATCTAAGTAACTAGTTTATATATATTAAATGTGTACATAAGCTACAACAAATATCTATAATTATATAAGTAATTATATAATTTAAAGCAAGACTTTTGTAATAAGCAAATTTTAGGTGATTTTTTTTTCTCTCCGGTTTAGGCCTCAGGCAGGAGAGAGATTGCCACTGTGATTCAAACTATTTACACCATCTGCTTCAAGTTCAAGTCCCAGAACAGCCGGCTTCTCTAGTACTTTTTCCCTTACCCATAGTGGATTTTTATTTTATTTTTTTTCTTTCCCTCTGCCAAGCTGCTCCTCTAAGTCTTTAAGGTCAGTTTCCAGTATCACATCCTCTGTGAAGGTGCCCCAGCTCTCCTGTCTAGTCCCTTGAGTTGACTGTGAGTGGTGGCAAACCTAGTACCTCCCTTGGCCTTACTGGCATGCAACTGTACCCAGCACGATGTCGGGTCTAAAGCACGAGAGTTGGGTAGTATTCTTTTGTGATCTGTGATTAACTAGTTTCCAGAAGTAGGTCAGAAGGCCTTTTTCTTGGCCTGTCTCAGTGTGGAAGCTCCATTGAAGTCTGGCCACCATGACTGGCCCTGCCAGTATTTGCTATCAGTGGCATAACTCACAGCATCACAACAATGTGCATGCCTCCACAGGACAACAGACTATCAGCTCTGCTAGGTAAAGCTAAATTGCCTCATCTCTAGGCTCTCAAAATACTTGCCTGAATGTTTATGATTATAGCATGTTCCGTTGATGTTACTATCAAGTCAAGTCAGTTCCTATTCATAGAAACCCTGCAGGACAGTAGACCCACCTCATAGGGTTTCCAAGGCTTTACTCTTCATGGAAGGGAGCGCTGGTGGCTCAGGGGCAAGAAGCTGTGCTGCAATCCTGAAGGCACGTGGTTTGAAGCCATTAGCTGCATCGGGGAAGAAGGATGGGCAATCTCCTCCCATGCAGTTAACTCCTTCTGAAAACCCACCAGAAGATCAACTGTGGGTCAGTTCGCTGCACTGCAATCCCGAAGGCACACAGTTTGAAGCCACCAGCTGCTCCTCAAGTGAAGAATGGACATTCTTCTCCTGAGCGTTTAACTGCCTCTGAAAACCTGCCAGAGGATCAGCTTTGGGTTGGTTCTAACTCTGTGGTACACAACATCTAA
Organism: Elephantulus edwardii; assembly: GCF_000299155.1. Taxonomy (NCBI): domain Eukaryota; kingdom Metazoa; phylum Chordata; class Mammalia; order Macroscelidea; family Macroscelididae; genus Elephantulus; species Elephantulus edwardii. The sequence goes on from NW_006399755.1 coordinate 28,289,978, forward strand.
ATATTTTGCAATATTTATACATTTCCATCTCCTTAAACACATCAAGTATGTATTCATTTATGTTGTTGTTGTTATGTGCCGTCGAGTCACCTGTAACTCATAGTGACCTAAACCCTGCTTTATCCTGTGCCAATCTTATTGTCTCTGACACACCCCCATTACCCCAGTCACTGAATCAATCCATCTCATCAAGGGTGTTCCTCACCTGCGCTGTCCCACCACCCTCCCAAGAACGATGCTGCCTTGCAGCATGTCCAAAGTATGTTAGTTGAAGTTTCAGAATCCTTGCCTCCAAGGAGCAGCCTAGCTTCCCATCTCCAGGACAAACTTGTTTGTTCTCCTAGCAGTGCATGGTATATTCAATATTCTTCTCCAGCACCACAGCTCAAAGGCATCAATTCTCTGTCTATCATCCCTAGTCATTATCCAGCTTTCTGATGTATAGTAAGTGATTGAAAAGACTATGGCCTGTATCAGGTGCACTTTAGTCTCCAGACTGACATTGTTGCTCTTCAGTACTCTTGGAAAGATCTCTGACAACAGACTTTCTCAATGCAATTTGTCTTTTAATTTCCTGGCTGCTTGTACCAAGAGTGTTGACTGTAAAGCCAGCCGAACTAAAACTGTTAACAATTTCACCATCTATCATGATGCTGCCAATTGACCCAGTGGTGAGAATCTTTGTTTTTTTGATGTTGAGCTTCAATACATATTGAAGGCTGTAGTCCTTGACCATCTGCAGCAAGCGCTTCAGGTCCTCCTTGATTTCAGCAAGCAGGGTTGTTTCATGAGCATTATGCAGATTCTTGATGAGTCTACCTCCAATCCTGATGCCACATTCCTCCTCATACAGCCCAGCCTCCCAGATAATCTGTTCTGCAAATAGATTGAAAAGATATAGAGATTGGACACATCCTTGGCACACACCCTTCTCACTTTTGAACCATGTAGTGTTTCCTTACTCTGTTCTGACGACTGCCTCTTGGTCCAAGTATAGGTTCCACATTAACTCAATCAAGTGTTCAAGAATTCCTATTCTTCTCAGAGTCAGCCACAGTTTGTTATGATCCACACAGTCAGATTGCCTTTGGATTGTCAATAAAACACAGATAGACGTTTCTCTGGTACTCTCTGCTCTCAGTCAAGATCCATCTGACATTAGCTATAATATCCCTAGTACGACAGGCTCTTCTAAAGCCAGCCTGCACTTCAGGCAATTTTCTGTTCATTTGCTGCTCCAATCATTTCATTAATATTTATTGAATGCTTACTGTGATCTAGGCAATAAATATTCTTATATTGGAGAGACACTGATGAATAAAACAGGTATAGTCCTACCCTCAAGAATTTTGGATTTGGCACTAAAGAGAAATAATTATAATAAAGCATAAAGAGTATACTAACAGTCTTGTTGTTGTTTACTGTAGAGTCAGAGCCGACCTATATCCGATCCTCCAGCAGATTTTCAGAGGCAGTTAATCACTTGGGAAGAGATTGCCCATCCTTCTCCCACAGAGCAGCTGGTGGCCTCAAACCTCATGCCTTCAGGATTCTAGCACAGCTTCTTGTCACTAGGCCTCCAGAACTCCTATTCTGATAATAGCAGTAGGAATACATCATAATAATACATTTCTTGGCAGTTTTTATACTAAATTTAAAAGTGTACATGCTGATAGAGTCAGGCAAAATGGTAAGATCTTGGAAGTAAAAATTTATACCTCTAAAGCTGCTACTTATTTTTTTAAGTTGCTATTTCTGATGTAAAATAATTTTATTCTGCATTATATGTCATGACAAGTTATTTTGAAGTGTTTTCTGAAGAAATTTTTTTCCCCTTTCATATAGGTCGTCACCTTGATAGCTATGAATTCCTTAAATCCTGTTTAGACGGAGGTACAATTTCTCCTTTTCAATTAAGCCTTATTAAATGTCATTGTTTTGTTTGGATGGAAATCCTTTATTTATGTTATCAGATTTGGTACTGGTTTGTTTTTTAAACAATAATAGGGACATGTGCTCTGGAGCTTTAGCTTCTTGATAGGATTTGTCTAATCGATGAGTTAGAATCTGATTGAAAAAGAACATCAAACAAGGAAAGATGAGCCTGTGAAACATAACATGGATGAATCTGCTGAATGAAATGTCAATCACAAGAGAAAAATAATATGGTAACACGTTTTTAAAATTCAAGAACAGGTTTATACAAAGAAAGCCACATTCTTTGATGGTTACCAAGATGTAGGGTGGGAGTGGGAAAGAGAAGATCACTTACTAGTTGGTAGACACTTGTTAATTTTGATAAAGAAAAAGATAGGCAATAACCACTAGGGGAGAAGTCAGCAGAATGTGACCACGGCAAATGAGGACACTGGAAGGTACACCAGATTAAGGGACAACCATGGTAAATGTTGAGCTCTGGTGGCTTAGTGGTAAGAAGTTGAGCTGCCAAGCCAAAGGCACACAGTTCAAATCCCCCATCTGCTTCACAGAAGACTGGGCAGTCTCCTCCTATGGGATTTTCTGCCTTTGAAAACCTGCTGTATGTAGGGTTAGCTAGGAGTCATTCCAACACAATGATACATAATAAAATCATAATATAGTAAATGTTATAGCATGTAGAATTCTATGATGTCAGTAGGGAGAAGGAAAATTTGTGAGCAGCTATATAAGTATATGTGAATAGTGTGCAAGTATGGGAAAGTGAGAATACACACGTGTGTGTGTATATATAGATACTGATTGTTGTGGGCATTTAGATATGCATGCGTACATGTGCTGCATATAGATTCATATGTCTATAATAAAAAGAGGATACACTTAAGAAAACTCTTGACATAGGCAAACACTTTGTGGGCCTAACTTACAGTGTTTAAATTATCATAATATTAGTGGGGGGAATCTAGCTCATTTAACCTAGTATTCATAGTGTTCTAACTCACTTAACATTCAGTAGTTCATAATATTCTACTGCCTTATAGTCATTAGTGTCCAGATGCTTAAAAGTGACCATCTACAATACGTTTATTGGTCTCCTCCCATGCAGAGCACTGGAGGCCTAGTGGTAAGAAGCTGTGCTACAGTCTCAAAAAACCCAGTTTGAGAGGAAGATGGGCAGTCTCCTCCCATGCAGTTAAACTGCCTCTGAGGGTCAGCTGTGCGCTGGTTCTGATTCAACAATACCCAACAATAACAACTACCACTCATCCAGAAGAAAAAAGAGTGAAGAAAACCAGACTCAAAGAAACAGTCCATAGAGCTAGTTACTCATTCAAACCACGGCTGTGCTGCCCACACCCCTCCCCCCAATACTTTCCACCCCTCCCATGTCCCACACCCCACTTCACACCAGAAGAATGTATAATTCCCAGCTACTACTACCAACTACTCTAACAGGGACAAAATAGAAAGTCTTGGTTAGATTACTGAGACTGTTGCATTAAGACATCTTTTTTATTGAGAACTGAAGCCACCCAGAGAGCAACTTTCAGTCTTATACTAGATTAGCCTATAAAATAACACTTGAAGGAATCATGTGTTCCACAACAAAGATCAGAAGGCAAGGTGAGGCAGGGATTCTTCTGACACATTTAGAAAATAGCAAACAATGTCATGAAACAGTGTATGTATGAATTGAATGACAATCCAATTTGCCTGTAAACATTCACCTAAAACACAATGAAATGTTTATAAAGAACACCACTGAGACCAGGCTTGCTTTAAAAGTCAGAGAAGGCTTAATTTTAATTGAGTATAATGATAGCTCTTAATAAAACACTTTTTAGGATATTACTAACTAACGTAGAAAGTATCTAATAATATCATTAATATCACATGCAAGCAAAATATTGCTGAATATCATCCAAAAACAGCTGGAATAGTACAATGACAGGGAATTGCCAGAAGTTCAATTTGGGTTTAGAAGAGGTATGAAGGATATCAATGCAAATGTCAGCTGGATCTTGGCTGGAAGCAAAGAATACCATAAGAATGTCTATTTGTGCTTTATTGACTATCCAAAGGCATTTAATTGTGTGGATCATAATAAATTATGGCTAACATTGAGAAGAATGGGAATCCCAGCATTTACTTATGCTCATATGAAACCTATACCTAGACCAACAAGCTGTTGTCCAAACAGACCAAGGAAACTCACTGTATGGTTTAAAATCAGTAGAGAGGTATGTGTCAAGAGTTGTGTCTTTTCTTTATACCTATTCAGTCTCTACACTGAGAAAAAAATTCAAGAAGCTGGACTCTGAAGAAGAATGTGGCATGAGGATCAGAGGAAGACTCATCAACAACCTGTGTTACGCAGCTAGCACAACCCTGCTTGCTCAAAGTGAGGGGGCCTTGAAATTCTACAGAAGATGAAAGACTACAACAGCCTTCAGTGTCAATTGCATTTTAACATCAAGAAGGAAGAAATCCTCACCACTGGGCCACTAAGCCACATCATAAAAGACAGAGAAAAGATTGAAGTTGTCAATAATGTCATCTTACTTGGATCCATGAACAACCCCCTTGGTACTAGCAGTTAGGAGACTTAGTATATTGGGCAAATCTGCTGTTGTGGGACCTTTCCGAAGGACTGAGGAACAGTGATGTTAGTTTGAAGACTCAAGTGCACCTCATTTAGGCCAGTTTTCTCAGTTACTTACAGTGAGCCTGAGAGCTGGACATTGAATAAGGACAACAGAAGAATTGATGCCTTTGAGCTTTGGTGTTAGAGAATAGTGCTAAGAATCCCATTAACTGCCTAAAGAACAGAGAAGTCTTAGGAAAAGTGCAGCCAAAATCTCCTTGGAAGGAAGGATGGTGAAGCTTTGTCTCACTTTGGGCATGTTGTTAGGAGAGGCTATTCCTGGGAAAGGGACATCATGCTTGGAAAGATGGTTAGCAAAGGAGGGGAAGATCGTCAGCAAGATTCATTTGACATATTGACTGCAGCAGTGAGCTCAAATACGTCAAATGAGGAGGGTGGCACAGCGTAGGCCAGGGTTCAGATCTGTTTTTTAGGGTCACTATGAGTTGTACTCGATGGCACAGATCTAACTTGGTTCAGGGAGCTCTGGTGGCCTAGCAGGTAAGGAATTATGCTGCCAACCCAAAGGCAGACAGTTCAAATCCGCCAGCTACTTTGCAGGAAAAAGAAGGGGGGATCTCCTCTACTGTGAGATTGACAGCCTCTGAAAACCAACGGGAGGGTCATCTGTCAGTCACTTCTGACTTAGAAGCATACAACTACTAGATCCTGGCAAGTGGATGATAGCATCTATAGGACATATCTAAACAGCAAACAGGATATGGAAAGCCTATTACACTTAAAAATTTTTGAAATTAATTTAACATATTTTATTATTAAATAATTTCTAAATAATAATTGCCTGTACCTTGCCTTCAAGTCCGAAAAATTCAGCAAAAATGGAAACAATATTTTTATAAATAGCTTACTATTGCATACTGCTTAGAAGCACTGTTGTTTGTTGTTTTTTTAGTTTTATTTTTATTTTTTTAATTTAGTTTGTTTATTTTTCATTTCAATGAACATCTACAGAGATTTTGGAATTCCATTCATTCATTGTTGC
>NW_006399755.1:28295908-28355080 GCF_000299155.1 Elephantulus edwardii
GAATAATATTGCATGAGTTCCTTGTTTTTCAATGCAGCATAGTATTCCATTGTGCGAATATACCACAGCTTCTCTACCCATTCGTTTGTTGATGAGCATTTAGGTTGTTTCCAACTCCTTGCTATTGTGAACAAAGCTGCGATAAACATGGGTATGCATATATCTACTTGGATACTGTTGTTTTGTTTTGTACCTTTGAGTCTGAACTAACCTATAGCTGACCCTCCAGCAGGATTTCAGAGAGAGTAAATCACAGGGGAGAGGATTGTCCATCCTTCTCCCAGGGAGCAGCTGGTGGATTCAAACCACGTGCCTTTGGGATTGCAGTGCAATTTCTTACCACTAGGCAACCACAGCTCCCTTTAGAAGCATTAGTCATTGTGAAATTAGCATTTTGTATATTGGAAACCGTAGATTTACATTATCAAAGAATATTAGCACATACTTATTGACAATAGGAAATTCTTACATGCAAACCACATACTACTTGATATGTCTGAGAAGTTAAAGCAAAATGAAAATCATATTCTATCCTGTAAATCTCAGTAATACTAGGTTTCTAACAAATTAGCTATACTTTAAATATTTGCAAAGTAGCAAGTGTCACTTTCTTGCATTCAAAAATCATTCTGGTGTACATGTAAATAATAACCTTATAATAATAGCTAACATGTTCTGAGCACTTTCTCTGTACTAGGCACAGTTACAGGCACTTTATAATCTCATTTAAACTGCTCACCATCTCATAGGAACAATCCTTATTTGATAGGTGAAAAACAGAGGTGCAAAGACATTAAGCTCCTTTTCCCAAAGAGAGCAGGAGGCTAACTTGAGTAATGTGGTGCCAAAGCCTTTGTCTTCAGCACTACTGAGGAGTAATCTCTACTTAGTTTATGCCGTCATCACCTCTCACCTAGACCATCATCTCTTGTAAGCTGCCTCTCTGCCCTTTTCCCTACAGTTTATTCCACTGCAGACAAAATTATGTACAAATCTACTCTTTAGAGGGTATCACTCTATCATATTCACAATAAAATCCAAATTAAGACTCAAATTCAGTAAGATCCCTCGTGTGACCATAGTTACTTTTCCACTTTTTCCCTGTTATCCCTTAGTCATGCCACATTACTTGGTATCCCTTAGATACAGCTTTTTCTACTTCCTAGTCTTTGCTCTTGTTTTCTCTCCAGGGATTTTTTTCTCCCCATTGTCAAGGGTCAAAAGTGTATCCATCATTCAAAATCTGCTTACAACCTTTTACTAGCCTCACGTAGCCTCTTACGTCTTCTCTATTTGCTCTGCTTTTGTATATTTATCGTAATTGTCTCCCTGGTAGAATAGGGAGAGTATTAAACTCCCCGACTTTGACCTCTGCATCAGAACTACCGATATTACTATGCCCAGTGTCCCTTCTGCACATTAGCTCCTGCCTTCCCTTGCACATCTGTGATTATGCGTCCTGTCCTGTGTTATTCAACGGAGGGAACCAGCTCAAACAACTTTAGTCTCAGAACCTTTAAAAAGTAAAGCCTTTGTGAAACAATGTTAGAGTAAGATAGAAAGTTGACAGCAACTCAGAGCCTTATGCTATTACTAAAACCATCAAAATGAGGGGAATGAAAATGCATGTGTGTGGTTAATGTTAGTAGAGTAGCAAAAGTCTAGGATGCTTTCTCTTGAAACGGTATGAATATGTCACTTGATTAACACAAGTATTCAGTTGTATATTGCTAACTTTTTGACATCTTAATAATCTTGCTTAAGACTATTTATACACATATAGCAATATAAGTAAGGCTATGTTGTTATGTGCCTTTGAGTCGTATGTACAAGAACTGTAAACCCTACTCTATTCTGGCTAACCTCAGTCTCCGACACACAGACTCACACTACCCCAATCACTGACTCAATCCATCTCATCAAGGGTCTTCCTCTCCTGAGCTGTCCTTCCACTCTCCCAAACATGATGTTCCTAAGACTGGTTCCTGCTTGTAAGATGCCCAAAGTATGTCAGACAGAGCTTCAGAATCAATGACTCCAAGGAGCAGCCCAGCTTCACCTTCTCCAGGACAAACCTGTTTGTTCTCCTAGCAGTCCATGGTGTATTCAACACTCTTCTCCAACACCACAGCTCAAAGGCATCAATTCTCTTTCTATCAACCCTATTCACTGTCCAACTCTCTGACACATAGCACGTAATTGCAAAGACTATAGCCTGGATCAGGCGCACCTTAGTCTCCAGCCTGATATCATTGCTCTTCAGTACTCTTGAGAGGTCCCTCACAGCTGACTTTCCCAATGCAATTCGTCTCCTGATTTCCTGGCTACTGTTACCAAGAGTGTTGACTGTGGAGCCAAGCAAACTAAAACTGTTAACTATCTCAATCTCTTCACCATCCATACTGATGCTGCCAATTGGCCCAGTGGTGAGAATCTTTGTTTTCTTGATGTTGAGCTTCAATCCTTATTGAAGGCTGCAGTCCTTGACCTTCTGCAGCAAGTGCTTCAGATCCTCCTCGGTTGTGCCATCTGCATAACACAGGTTGTTAATGAATCTCCTCCAATCCTGATTCCACATTCCTCCTTATACAGCCCAGCGTCCCAGATGATCTAATGATCTATTCTGCATACAGATTAAAGTTCAATTTTTATTCTTTCCAGAATCCTGGCAAATCAATGAAAATTAAGAGTTTTTATTATTAGTGATTATTGAGGAATTGATAAATTACAGTACTTCTGGTGCAAAGTGGGTTGACTAATTACATTCGGCAGAAACAGGACCTCTTCTCTTCTATCTGAACCTAAATCTTGAACCTTGGGTGCTTTCCTGAACCTGGTGTGCCTGTAAAACTATAAAGATCATATCTGGTTGCAGGGTAGAATGGATTGGCCTCCTTACATGGAATTATCAAAGGCCTGTTGGACTCTAAAGTAGGCAATGAAAGGTACACTAAACTTTAGAAGTCTTTCATCAGAGTTGTGTGGACTGGTGAATGCCCTGAGCTGTACCCAATCTAATCTGTTACTCTTCGTGGGGTGTGAATAGACAAAAGTGCCCTCCTCTGTGGATTAAGAAGTATTAAGAATTACTCCAAGTACCAAATTAAAAAATAGGCAGTTTTACAGGAATTCACAGTAAACAAAGGCAAGGGCAGGTTGAGAGGATATTGGTAATTATTTAAGAGCTCATGATTTTAAGATGTTCTAGTTACTCAACTCTACGTGATCTGTGAAAGAGGATAATCAAGTAGTAGGAACTTTGTACTTTTTCTAAAAGCTGGAGTTTGAAATATGGGTAATTTTGATGGGCTTTATTAAACATGGCATTCAGAGAACAACACAGATCAGAAAAGGCTGAAAAGCAGGATGATGGGAAGGTAAATTAGATAGACAGAGATGGGCTCAAGAAGATTATTAGGCAAGATGTTCTTCCTGCTGTTATGTGCCATCAAGTCACCTGCAACTCATAGCAACCCATGTACAACAGCTCTGGAGCCTGCCATATCATAATACACCTACCCCCATTGCCTCAGTTACTGTATCAGTACATCTCATCTGGGGTCTTCCTGCCCTGTGCTGTCCCTCCACCCTTCCAAGCATGGCGTCCCTCTCCAAGGATCTGTCCCTCCTGGCTGTGTGCCCACAGTATGTGAGATGGAGCTTCAAAATCCTAGTTTCCAAGGAGAAACTTGGTTTCACCCTCTCTAAGATCAGATCTGTCTTCTTGGCAGTCCATGGTATGTTTAAGACTCTTCTCCAGCACCACAACTCAAAAGCATCGATTCTTCTTCTGTCATCTTTAATCATTTGCCCAGCACTCTGATGTACAGCAGGTAATTACAAAGACGGTGGCCTGCACAGGGTACAACTTAGTCTCTAGACTGACATCATTGCTTTTCAGTTCTCTAAAGAAGTCCCAGACAGCAGATTTTCCCAGTGCAGTTCATCTTTTTCCTAACTGCTGGTGCCAAAAGTGTTGGTTGTAGAGCCAAGCAAGCTGTAATTGTTAATAACCTCAATCTCTTCTCCATCTATCATGGTGCTGCCAGTTGGCCCAGTGGTTGGAATCTTTGTCTTCTTGATGCAGAGCTTCAATCCATGTTGAACATTGCACTCCTTGATCTTCTGCAGCAAGTGCTTCATGTCCTCAGTTTTCGCAAGCAAGGTTGTGTCATCTACATAATGTAGATTGTTGATGAGTAATCCTGATGCCACATTCCTCCTTATAATTCCATCCTCTTAAATGATCTGTTCTGCATACAGATTGAAAAGGCATGGACACATTTTCTTGATCTGAACCATCCAATGTTTCCATGCTGTTCTGAGGACTGCTTCCTGGTCCAAGTTTAGGTTTCACATAAGCACAATCAAGTGTTCTGGGATTCCCGTTTTCCTCAAGTTTAACCACAATTAGTTGTGGTTCATATAGTCAAATGCCTTTGCATAGTCAGTGAAACACAGATAAACATGCCTGTGGTATTCTTTGCTTTTTTCCAAGATCCATCTAACTTTGGTGAGAATGTCTCTAGGGACATGACCTCTTCTAACATCAGTTTGTATTTTTGGTAGTTCTCTGTCAATATGCTGTTCTTGTCTTTTTTAAAATAATCTTCAGCAGGATTTTGCTTACATGTGATATTGTTTGCTATTTTCCACACTGTGTCAGATCACTTTTTTCTTTCTTTTTGAATGGGAATAAATCTGGATCTCTTCCAGTCAGTTGGCCAGGTTGTTATTCTCCATATTTCTTGGCATCACCTCATGAGCACATCCAGCGCAGCATCTGTTTGTTGAAATATGTCAGTTGGTATTCCATCAATTCCTGGGGCCTTGTTTGGTTTGGTTGGTTTTTTTCCAAGTCCTTCAATTAGGGAAATATCAATGTAGAATATCCTTTAGAATAATACTGTTGCTACAAAGGATAAATCCTATCTGATTTGACGGTACACACACACACACACAAAATAATAAAATAAAAATAAAGTACAAAGGTAAATCCTTCTCATGAAACAATATAACTTCCCAGTTTGCCTTCCATCTTGTTTTCTGGAATATTCTCAAGAACCACACACACACACACACACACACACACACACACACACAAATCCCTGTTGCTCCTCCCTGATTTTGTGATCAACATGTCATATTGAATACTTCTACTCCACAACCCCCCAAACCTTGTCTGGTCAGGTACTTTATTCATGAATAAAGGATTTGACCTCCAAATCCTTTTGAACACAGTTCTCATAGCAGGCATAATTGTTGCAGGGCCTGAGATTGTAAAGAGAATGGGATTTGAAATTAGATGTCCAGCCACAACTCAAATACCCACTTAGCTGTGTAATCTTCAACAAGGCACTTAGTATAATCCTAGATTATAAAATAGAAGTTATTTTACCTAATGCGATTACACAAAATTGTTGCCCCCTACTGTTAATGATGCAGTCACAGGACAATAAACAAAAGGCCTGAAGGATGTCAGAAGAGATTCTGAACACAAAGAAGCTGAAAGTGTAAAGAAGAGAGCTGACCAGATTCAAAGGGCAGCTGGAAAAATTTTCAAAGAGCTAGAATTAGAAATCCAAAAGGTAAGAATACCTCCTGATATTTCTCAAGCTGAAAGAACAGAAGAAAAAAAATTGGGCTTCAGGTTGCAGTTCTGTGGATAAAATATTGAACAATGCAGGGTATATCAAAAGGTAACATTGAAAATGTGCCCATTTTAAAAAAAATCTGACAGTATGCAGAGATTATCTAATACTATCATTAATATCACATGCAAGTAATACTATTTCAAAACATCTTGAGCAGTACCTTGACAGAGAACTGTTAGAAATTCAAGTTGGATTCACAAGAGGCCATGGAACCAGGGATATCATTGCTGATGTCAGATGGATCTTGATTGACAGCAGAATATACCAGAAAGATGTTTACTTGTGTTTTACTGGCTATGCAAAAGCTTTGAACTGTGTGGACATAATAAATTATGGATGACATGAGAAGAATAGAATTCCAGAATGCTTAATTGTGCTTATGTGGAATGTCATCAGGATTATTGAAAGACTGATCAACAGCTTCCAGTATGCTGATGATACAACTTTGCTGAATATGAACAAGACTTGGAAGTACAAAGTTAATTGTGGAGTCATAACAGACTCATACTTGACCCTCCAGCAATTTTTCAAAGCTATAAACAGCATGGGGAGTTTGCCCACCTCTCTCCTGAGGAGCCACTGGTAGGTTTGACCACTAGAGAGGTGTGGCCTTTGGGTTATCAGTACAACTTCCTAAGAACCACATGACCAGAGCTTCCTGAAGAAGTTGTGTATCTCCTTCAGTGTGAGTTACACCTCAGCATGAAGTTGTCAAGGATTTCATTTTATTTAGATCCATTCAACACTCATGAAAGTCAAGAAAGCAAATGACATATTGCATTGAACAAATCTACTACTAAAGACCTCTTTATAGTCCTAAAGAGCAAAAGCAAGATGGTTTTCCCAGAGTGAGGCCCACCATTGCTCTCCTGGTGTGCTGACCTCTGCGACTGCCCCAATGTGGGAAACAACTGCATAATTTGTGGTAATGGGGACTGCGTTCATGCTATCTATCCCTCGAAGAAACCCAGACCATGCTGTTTTCAGATGAAAGTTGGACAGTGAATAAGGAACATCAGAGAATTGATACCGTTGAATTGTGCTCTTGGTGAATAATGAATATGCTATAGTGGGTGTATCAGAGATGGTGCAATTGGCACAGGACAGAGCAGAGTTTAGGGCTGTTGTACATAGGGTCGCTATGAGTCGCAAGCTACTTGATGGCACGTAACAACAACATAGAAATCTGTCTTGGAAGAAATGTACTCAGAGTGTCCTAGTCAGGAGTGGTAAGATTTCCTCTCACATTGGCCATGCTGTGAGAGGGGCTGCTCTCTGGAGAGCATCGTGTAGAGGGCAAGCAGACGATATCAAAGTGGAGGGTCAGCACAGGAGAGGGAGATCCTCAATGAGACTGACTGATGCAGCTATTTCAACAGCAGGCTTAATTTAAGCATAGCAGTAGTTGTAAGCATGGCACAGGATCAGGCAAGGTTTTACCCTGTTGTACATAGAGTCACTGTGAATTAGAACTGGCTTGACAGCATGTGACAGCGTGCAGCAAGTCCTTCCTGTCATTATCATGAGGTCTGATAACTGTATCAGTAAGTTATAAAAACATATGAAATGGTACTGTGTTACACTGAGACAATTCCACCTCATCAGAACTACAGGAGAGAGCAGAACTGCCTTGTAGGATATTTCTTCTTCTAAGGTTGTAATTTTTCTGGGAGGAGGTCTCCAGGACTTTTCTCATAGAGCAGCACTGGACTTGAACTACCATCCTTTCAGTTAGCAGTTGAGTACTCCCAGGGCTCCGCAAGTAAACACTCAAGTGCTTAAATCTTCCTGAAGAATCCACACAAGGGTTAGTGAAATGTGGAGGCCAAATTAATACTTGTTCTTATAGGACAGAAAGAGGAATATGTGTGGACTCTATTCAGCAGGAACAGATAGGGCCCACCAAACACTATTCTTCAAAGCTGCTGCTGGAAGCAAGGACGACTTATCTCAAAAATAAATGGCCAACATACTCTAGTGGACTGTATGCTATTAGCTGTCAGTGGCTGCTTTATTAGGATCTTAAAAAGTCCTAAGGGTGGCACTCTGGTGGCCTAGTGGCAAGAAGCTGCACTGCAATCCCAGAGGTACATGGTTTGAATCCACCAGATGCTCTGCTGGAAAAGGAGGGGTAATCTCCTGTACCAGTCAGATCCAATTTGACAGTATACACACACACACAAAATAATAATTTTTTTTTAAAAAAAGTCCTAGGAGTATAATGGTTAAATGCTCAGCTGCTATTTGGAAGGTTTGTGATTGGAATCCACTAAACGTTCCACGGGAGAAAGATGTGGGGTAGCCTGCTTCTGTACAGAGCACAGCCTCTGAAACCCTGTGGGCAGTTCTGTAGAGTTGCTGGAAGTTGGAATTGACTGAACGGTAGTATCTGAAGGCCAGACAGCCAAGATCCTCTGCCACCACTAGGAGTCCTCAGAGCACAGTCTGAATAGGAATCTGTCAGAGTAAATGCTGTCCTCTTTTTTTTTTTGGCAGCTGTCAAAGGAAACACCTGCTAAAAGGCCCCTTAAGCTTACAGACAAAAGGCATGTAGATTGGGTGTTTTCAGTAGGTCATGCTGGGGTTCTAAAACACAGAAGTAGCTCCATCAAGGCCCATTTTCACTTAAGGTGAAGAGTGTTGTCAAAAATATGACAATTATTTATGAAGGGAACTCTTGCATAGAAGGCTCAAAAAATAAGCAAATGAGAAGTTACCAGTTTGTAGATAAAGTAGGGAGCAGATAACATAGTAGTAGTAAACTGGTATTTAAATAATCTCTTAAATTGGTATGTGATGCATGTTAATCTGAAGTCTAACTCTTCCTGATTTAGTAATCATTTTTTATATTCCACAGGCATTTAGAAGAAATGTACTGACTCTGAACGCCAACTTCTGCATCTGCCTGATCATATTTAAAGGAACAGAAGAAATGTTTGTAATTAATCTGCCCAGTAAATACCAGATCATAGCACTAGGCAGGTGCATGTCTAGATAAAATTTCTTGCAGCTAATTTAAACTTTCTACACACACCAATAGATAATCTCAATGTAAATAATACATTTCTTTTTGACCCTTTAATGTAAGTCAACATGTACAGGAGGATCTTGAATTATATGCTGTTATCACGTACATTTGTTTATACATTTAGCGGATCAATGTAATAAAATTATTTATGAAAGTAATGTCTTTGGTAGATATTTTCCTGAAACGCAGATTAACTTTAATGGTGAGTAAAGTTAGGTACCAAACTCTTCATTTAAACCCCAGCTGCTAATTTGTTTATTAAAAAAAAAAAAATAAGCAAACAACAAACCCACTTCCAGTGAGGCGATTCCAACTCCGGGTGATGCGTCCATCCAGTTTCTCGGGTTATCAAGCCTACCAGGAGGTGGCTGCCCATCCTTCTCCCCTAGAGCAGCTGGTAGATTAGCTGGTAGATTTGAACTGCAGAACTTTTGGTTAGCAGAACAATATGCTACATGCTGTGCTACCAAAGCACCTTAATTATAGATTCTTTTAAAAAATATTTACCTTATTCAGTTTTTTGCATACTTTTCCTAAGGGATGCATTTTTTAATCTCATTTTTTCTATGCTTTAAGAAATGCTTATATATGAAGTTTATCATTTCACACTTTTTATAAAATATTAGAATGCATCTTCCAGTAGAAACATATTAAGTATGAAGCTATAAGCTACATAGACTACTTACTGCATTTTAAAAAGAACATGCTTACAGCACAGCGTGTGATCATCTCCAGATTATGTTGAGCATTAAATTTGGGGGTTTTTAATGGTAGTGTTTTATATGTTCTCACTGACAAAATAAAAGTGAAGGACATTCTATTTCAAACACAGAATGTGTATCTTAATAAGAGGTTTTTAAAAATTCTATTCTTTGACCCTTCCCACAGGGGGAAAAATAGGCTGTTTCATAGGTACTTACTTGTCCTGATGGCTTGACCAAAATGATATTACCATGTTATTTAATTCCAAATAACTTAGAAATAAAATATATGAAAACCTGAAACAGTATTTTAAAATGTAGTTTGAAAGTAATTTTCCATTTAGAGAATTTCAGATTTCACCTCTTGAAGATTATTCTTAAATTATTAATATAAATGACTTATATTGAATAGTAACCCAACTAACTATTAAACCTAATTGCTTTTATTAATTATTTTCTTTATAGTCTCTAAGACTTTGGAAAAACAAAATATACCTTTTAAATATCAAGGGTACTGTATCTTACAGACCTTTTATTACAATGTTACCTATAATATACCAAAAAAGGATTGTCATAGCATTGGAAACTAACCTTAGGATGTCAGCCAAAACATAAAGCAATCTGCATTAGTCAGGAAATAAAGAGTTAAGAAGTAGATTTGGTTTCATTTGTAATCCAAGTTATGTAGGTATGTGCTTAATGCTATTAAATAAGTTACTGTATGTTTGACCTCTTGATATACTAAGCTTTTGCTTTTCTGAACAGCTGGGTCGGCTAAGAATCATTTCCCAGTTCTCTTCATTGTAGATCAGATGACTCTCGCTTTATCACCCCTGGAGGCCATATGAAGGACAAAGCAAAAAGATCCACACACAAAACTAATGTTTATATGGGGGGTGAGGGGGAGAGGAGATATACTTGGCCCTAGTGTTTCAGTGAACATGGCATAAAAGAGACCAATTGAGACTTGAAACCACTGTGTTCCTCCAACTATTATTTAGTTATATCCTATCCATCTCTTACTCTCTTTCCATTGAACAGAGAAGCTCCTTTGACTGCTTTGGCTTTTGTAAATGTTTCACTCACTCAGTTGTGGTTTATCATTTGGACAGAATGCTACATCGGGTATTTTTCTCCCCTCCTTAGAGCCTCAAGGGAAAATGACTTCTATATGCCTCATATTTGATACATGAACATACACTCTCCTCTTTGTTTTAGGAAGCAAACAAGTTTTTTGGCAATCTAAAACCGAGAAAGCCATTTCTCAGAAGAACTGCTTTGACAGGTATATTAGTGAAGAAAGTGAGAAAGTGATCTTTAATGGTTTTGCATAGCCTAAATATCTTCATATTAAAGCATCTCTTAATCACAATGTTCTGTGGTTCTAATTCCTCACTGGACATTTCCAATATTTCAGAAATCCCTCAAAAGTCACAGTTTCTAATAATTATGAGAGACTTGACTTAGATAATTGCATCAGTACAGTCACATATCACCGCATAACTTGGGTAAGTCATCTGGAAATTTTTTTATTTTTAGATTATACCTATAAGATACCTTGAATATAGGTGCAATACATTTTCCTAATGATTGTATAATTTTTCCCCCAAATAATGAGCTTTTTCCACCTCAATTATTTACAGATTATAAATATATCCTGGAAATTTCCTCATTAACCTGATTTAAATAAAAATTCTTTATTAAATGTAAATATGCTACTGCAAAAAAGCAGCCTCTACCCGGCAGACAAGAACGCTGACATTTGGGCGCGGTGATTACAGATGGTGACCATGGACAGCAATGTTCCTGCTGATACTGCAGCAATTCAAGGCTGCTCTTCTGTGCTGACCTGCCCTTTGAGGCTTTATGCACATTTGCTTTGAAAAAGAAATACTTCTTGATTTTGGCTTTGTCACAATCGACTTTTTTTAAAATCTATAAACCAGGCTTATCTCCTTAGAAACACTTATTTTTCCAGCACAAGCCTGTAGCTGTCCATATTCAGAACCAAACTTTTTTAATGTATGTGATTTTGTTTCTTTTGTATTGTTTTGAAGTACACTGCTCCTTATATGCTTTAGTGACTATATGGTGAAAGGAATGTATTCATTTAAAATACAGGTTTGCTTTGTATCGCAGGAGCACAACTTTATATGAGAAGATACTGCATGGACACCATACATATTTATATCAATAAAACAGAAACCAAAAATGAGCATCTACTAATATAGAGTGACATAGTATTAGCGGGGTCAAATTAACATGAAGCATGATACGAACCAATGGTTACATCAACAATGACCCTTGAAGACCCCTGCCATGGAAAGAAAGGGGGGAGAAAAGGACTGAATGCTGTATAAGGCAATTTCACTTAAATATCATGAGTAATTAAAAATATTCCACCTGAACCGCTTATATTTAAAATTCTATTTAAGTTCAGGGAAATTAAGTTTTAACTTACACTCAAGCAAAACAGCACCTTAGAACAAGAACAGTTTATCTTCCTGTTTTAAAAATCCAAATCTGTATGTGTAATTAAAGCATAGGCAAACTTTAAGCAGCCAAAATTAATTACACTTCCACAGTTAGAAAGGTTATCCCAGATAATGATAAAAGTAACTTTTAAACAATGACATTAATCTGTCCCTAAAGTACTTAATACTTGCATCTCATCTATAAATAAAATTAAATTTGTATATCAAACTTAGGAACTTCTTTTTAAAAGAAGCTAAATTCATGTTATCTGCTGATTTTTTAAGATAGGACAATTCATGGAGTACATTTCCCAACTAAACCCTGGGATTAAGAACTTTTTACTCTTATACCGACACGTAAATGGTTGAAAATTAATAAACCTATAATCTATAATGGGATATGCAATAGTTAGAGAATGTTAGTCTTAACGTACATTTATTTTGTTTAGACTGACTTTTCACCATTTCATGATTCTTAATACTGATAATTTCATATATAACACAAAGTTCACAAAACACTTTAGCACTGTTTACATTTTCACATATTTTGGGGATAAAGCTCAGCTGGTTAATTTTCTTCTGATTTCTTCTATGTCTGGAAAATTCCATGATTATATTAAATACAAAAAGTACAAACAAGATATAGAACTTAGTAAATGCTTCCACTGGGCTTTGATCTTTATATAAATTTATTTTCTATAGGCATCAGTGACTTTTACCAGCATGATTACAATTCTATTATTCTCAGAATAATAATTTCATGTAAAAAAAAATTGACAAAAACTTTCAGCACTTCACATTTGTTGAGGATATAGCTAGTTGCTTTTCTTCTGAGTCCTTCCATTCCTGGAATCCCATATGATTATAATGTTAAAGTACACCAAGAAGAACAGGAAGTGTAAGCAAGATGCAAAGCACACCAGCACAGAAAACAAGTCGGGTAGTTTCTGAGGAGGGTCCAGTGTGGCAGACATCAGAGTCAGAAGGACCATCACAACTGCTGAGATCACAAACTGGAAGAGGGGGAAAGTATCATTAAATAGTATAAACAATAAATATACAAGAAATACTCATTTGTAGCTGAAAACAGAAAGTGAGGAGTGGGCATACAGTCTCTTCCAAGGTGTTTTTAAAAATAATCTCAATGCCCAAGCCACATAATAGACCAATTAAATAAAAATTTCTCGGCGTACATGTCCTTTGTCCTTTTTTACTTTTCCCTCCTGTGCAGCTAAAGCCTGTGAGCCTGTGTCATCATACCACCAAGGGGCAGAAGGAAAGGAACTCCATTAGATGGTGCTGCTAGTCAAGGCAAAATTCATGGCATTCCCCAGGGTCCTCTCAGTACAAACTGGGAGCTAATCCTGACAACTGAGACAGCTTTTCCATGGAAAGGAAAAAACTTCCATTTCATGTATTTATTCACTGAATGTTTTTTACCGTCTTTAAGAAAAAGCACAGTGGTGCAAATGACTGAAACCATGCTTCTATGGCCTCATGGACTTTTCTGTTAAATAAGGGGATGACCAAATTAGTCCCACCACAGGTCACATATGATTAAATGCCAAAATGAGTAGTAAAAATGAATGTATTTATTCTGTCGTCTTCCACCTAGTAGGCTGCTCAATGGAACTTCATGTAATAAAGTAAATATGCAGTACAGTACCCAGAGCCACTGTGGCTAGTAACCCATAACCAAATGAGACATAACGGAAACCCCTAAATCTGCTAAAAAAACTTCTTAAAATGCAAAGCTGTCAGTTTAATAATAATGTGCATTGACTATAAACTATGATATTTTTAATCACTTTATATGCATGGGAAAGTTAGATAATGAAAAAGAATTGATGTGATGGTGTTATAAATACTACAGACTTCTGGGGACAAGGGGAAATCAGTCTCAGAAAGAAGTAACAGCCAATCTGTTCCTTACAAGCAAGGATGGTGAGTCTTCTACTCACCCACCTCATGAGGAAAGACTAATCACTAGAAACGGACATCATCATTGGTAAAGTAGAAGGCTGACAAAAACAAGGGACACCCTCAAAGAGATGGAATTCGAACATATTAGCAATCAGATACACACCCACCAGACAAGCAACAGCAACATTTCGTTCTGTTATACATGAACTGGAGCCAAGTCTATGGCAGCTAATGACAACCAAGTTTGCTTTAATGACTATATTATAAAAGGACTCGTAAGACTTGACTAGGGAGTAAGATGGAAGAGCCTTGAAAACATTGTTAAAAAGAGAGACAAAACACCCCCAACTGTGTGATTTCATTTAATCTGTAATGACAAAGTAAAGTAGATTGGTGGCTATCCAGGGTAGGGAGCTGGGAGTGAGGGTGGGGATTGGGAATGAGTATTGATGGGTACAGTTTTTGTAATGAAACAGTCTAGAAATAATGAATGCAAAATTCTGTATACACTGTAAAACTCACTATATTTAAACTTCAAATGAGCAAATTTTACAGGTAAATTTACATTAATTATACTTCAAAAAAATCTATAAAAGAAATATTTCAGTCACTTAAAAAAATTGCTGTTCTTAAAAAGAAATTTTTTTAAAAAATTGCTGTTCTTGTTAGGTGCTGTCAAGTATGACTCATAGCGACCATCTGAACAGCCAGCCTGGATCCTGCTTGCCACTCCCATCATCTCTGACACACTAGAGTTCACTGCTGAAGTCACCTGTCAATCCATCTCATTGAGGTTCTTCCTCTCCTTTGCTGACCCTCCATCTTTCTAAGCATGATGTCAATTTCCAAGAAATACAGGCAGCTAGCTACATGTCTAATTTAAAAATCAGTGGCATGCTAAAAAATATGGCTACCCTTAGGTTCCTAGAGAGGACACTGAGGCCATTTTGACGCATAGCAACCCTGTGTACAACAGAACTACGTACTGCTGATCCTACATCGTCTTCACAACTGTTGCTATGTTTGAGCCCATTGTAGCCTCTGTGCCAATCAATCTCATTGAGAATCTTCCTATTGTTTGTTAACATTCTTGTTTTACAAAGCATGATGTCCTTCTCCAGGGACTGGTCCTTCTTGATAGCATATCAAAGGAGGCAAGATGAAGTCTTTTCATATTCACTTATAAGGAACATTCTGGCTGTACTTTTTCCAAACAGATATATTAATTCTTCAATGTTTTTTGCCAACATATTATCCAAATTCTTAAAAAGTGAACTTACCAAATGTTTCATAATTCTGGGAAGAAATTTAAAACATGGGAGGTATTTCCTAACAGAAATGGAAAAAGGTTTCAACTGCAGTTCTTCTTCAGAAGTCTTTTCAAATATTGAAAAGGAAGTAACACAAGCTATAAAAAATGCCATCATTGTCACAAGCGAAGGCATCAGGAGTTCATCTCTCAACAAAAGAGGGAGCATACTAGAAAGAAAAAGTAGAAAAAAACATTAAAACAATTGTCAAAACAACCACTTTGCTTAAAATGTTTTATTAAAACTATACTGGAAATATTATATGGATATTGTTTTAACTCACCTAAACGTTGACACAAGCAAAAACCAAGTCGATATAAAAGGAATTTCATGTAAAACTAAGCAGACTGGTCTAAAATAGCAAAGAAAAAATTTCAGTATTAAAAATACCATTTGAATGTGGAAAAATAATCCATAATCACACATTAAAATCCATTTTACATAAATAATACATTTCATCTATCTGATTTTTTTGTTTACTTAAAAAAATAGCAAGATTTCTATATGGACTACAGATTCAGATTCATTTTTTTTAATACCAGTCAGTCCAAATGAGTCTAAACCATGCATTGGTTCCAACTCAGCGGCATCCACCACACAAGGAGAAGGGAATTCTGGTGGCCTAGTGGTAGGAGTTGCACTGCCAACAAAGTCCCGTGACAAATCCGCCAGCTGCTCAGTGACATAAAGATGGGAATTCTTTGGTTCGAGTTTACAACTTCTGAAAACTCACTGAAAGCTGCCTGCAGGGTCTGGTGTGAGTTGGCTCTGACTGGCAGGCACATAACAACACAAAACACAGAGAAGTGGAAAAAAAATTAGAAAACTGATTCTTATATGCCATGAAAGGAACATTTCTGTGTCATACAAATAGATGTTTTATAAGAGGATCAGGTAAACAAATCTGAATATTCAAAGTCTTTTTCATATCTTTTACCCTATTTGACATGAATAGGACATGAATTCCAGAGAATTCATTTCTTTTCATAATTCTCTAGATTGCACATATTTGAGTACATTAAAGAACTAAAGTTATGACAGGCAAGATCACCAGGCCACTAGAGAAAGCACAAGAGAGGCAAAGAATTATAAAGAAAAACAAGCTGATAGAATAAAAGAAAAAAATGTGCAGGACAAAACTACCTGAAAAGGGTCATAGCACAGCAACAGATGAAAGCATAGCCTGCCCCAAGGGGCTCTTTAGTGTCAGGGTGCCAACTCTGTGTCACCCTACACTGATTCAATTGTGGCAATGCTCAAGGAAAGGAGGGGGCAAGTCAGAAGACCTGGATCCTAGCCCCGAACTCTCACTTCCTGTGTAATCCTGAGCAAATGATTTATTTAACCTGTTTATTTATATATATATAAAAGGAAAGGAAATAGTAATACTTTGTAATGCTAGAGACTGAAAGAATCCTTTTACAAGTATGTAAGTCTGTCTTCAGAGTTAAAAGGCTTCAGTCACTCATGTTATTGTTAAGTCCCACTAAGTGGAATCCAACTCATGACAGTAGAACTGCTCCGCGGGGTTTGTTAGGTTGCCACCATTGCTGAAGCAGGTCAGGTCTGTCTCCCACAGAGCTGCAGGACGTGTTCCAACCACCATCATTCTGGTTCCCATTGAGCAACTAACTGTTGCACTACCAGGGATCCTTCATTCACATACACACCTCCTCATTTTGTCATTCATTCATCAGATTTATTGAGCAAATGCATGAGTCACAAACTATCAGGTGCTGGGGAAACAAATGTGCAAGAGAACAATGGCCATGCTCTCAGAGTCTAGTAAAAGTAAGTGTGAAAGCACTTTGTGAAATATAAAGATCACACATCTTCAGTGACAAGAGAACAAGCAGCCAGGTCCCAAGTATAGGTGGGCAATAAAACCTTTTTCAAATAATGGTGGTTACTGGTGATTACTCTTTATCTTATTTTAAAAAGTTTTCTAAAAAGGTTTGACCATTCCCTCCCTTTCTCGGGTAACTTTTACCCATGACAATGAGAACGTGAGTGAAAAGGCCTGGGACTACACACCAGTTGCAAACTAAAATTAGCCAATGAAGACTAAGGATCACAGAATACAATCTGAGACTGTGACTTGCTTACATTGGATACAGTGTCAAATCTCTAAAGTGCTTCCTTTCTGGGAAAATGGAGGACCAGTGAAAGTTAGGGACTATCTTACTGACATGGACTGATGAATACAGCTATACCAATGCCTTACAAGTAGAGCCATGATCATGAAGACGGCACTGAACTGAGCAGCATTTCTTCCTGTTACAGACAGGGTTTCCACGTTCAGGGCCAGCTGGACAGAAACTAGCAAAGGCCTATCAAAATACCAGTGGGCTTTCTGTTTCATTTTAAAACCTAAATGAATTCAAGTACTTAGCAGATGCCCAATAGATATTATTTTCTCCTTCAGGGTCTTAATTATTTTCCATTTATTCATTCAATATTCATTTTACTGAACATAAGCATTTATCAAAAACTGATTATGCACAGGCACTGCTCTGAAAGGACTAAAGAAATGAGTATAACTCAGTCCCTAACCTCAAGGTACTTAAAATTTATAACCAAGCTGTAAAATCCCTACATTCGTAACTTCTTGTCTGAACACTCCCTTCACCTCCTGTCTCTTCAGAGGACAGTGCTGCCCATCTGCCCTCTCCAGTGCTGCTTCTTTGCTTTGTTGTTTTTCTATTGTTTGCTTGACACAGCCTTCAACCATTTGACCTGGAAGTGGAAGATAACTTCATTGCTCTTCACTGCTGTGTCCACACCGGTCCTCCCTATCAACTGCAGCTTTGAATCTCACATTCTGATTTAATCTACTATTAGCACCTAACAACAAAAACATTTCCATTTTTGCTAGCCATTAACTACTAGGCTCACTTACCTATTATGCAGTGCTTTCCAGTCCTTCCTCATTGTCCCTCTCTAAAACCCTATGCCTTTTGGGACTCAATATATCCATGGATGAGCCTCCCAATCAATGCCTTGGCCTTTCATTTGCTAGAACTTCTCTTTTCTAGTGATCTTATCTTCATCGCTGACCCTTAAGATCATGGTCTACACTGGGACCACTCCATAATCACAATTCATATATTCCACTCTGACCATTATATATCCTACTTTCTCAATACTCCAACATGCTTCTGACTCCAACAAGACCTTCAATCCACTGTTGCTGTTGTTGTTGTGTGCCATCAAATCAGAACTGACCCTTCAGTGGGTTCCACAGGAGGAAACTACCCATTCTCCTGTGGAGCAGCTGATGGATTTGAACTACATGTCTTCTGAACTTCAGTGCAGCTTCTTACCACTAGGCTACCATCCACTGTTACTTACTACATTTTTCACCCCTCTGACATCAACAATGCGAGCCCACTGGCATCATGTAAATTCTGACTCATGGCAACCCCATAAGGTCAATCACTGTAACTACTCCTGTACAATCCTCCTCATGCCCCAAGCAAAGGCGCTAATCTTACCAGGAAAAATTGTAAATATTCAACTTTCCACCTGCACTTACGTCTACTATACCTAAGTAAATGACCTTAAGAAAAACATTTCACTAAACTGACTGGTCTCCATTTAAACACACGGTCATGATATTTAAATGTTCAGTAATTATGCTATTTTCCCTAGTCTGTTCACACTCTGATTATCCTTAGAAAAATATTTCTGAGCTCTTTCACACTAACAGCTTCAGTTTAGTTTTAGTTAATGGCCTAGCTTCTCACTTCAATAACAAAATTAATTGAAGCCATTACTACAGATACCCACCATCACATCTACTCCCCTCCCAACATATATGGCCCACTATCCTACATATAAGGCCCACTTCCCTTCCTTTCACTAAAAATGAATAGTGTGTACAACTGTCCAAAGCAATTCTTGCATTGTGTTCGAGAGCCTCTATCAATTTTCCCTCTCTACTGCCAATTCCTACACCAGTATATCCTCTGTTTTATGCCAAAACTCACAACCAACAAACCGCCACATAAACAGGAAGGTATAATGTATCTCCTCATGTTGACTGAGCATCTCTACTTAGATGATCCAGCACCAAACAAACCTCCCATCCTATCCCAGTCCTTAGACTAAACCACCTGCAACCCTCTTGATTTCAGATGTTATTTCTATTTCCAGGCTAAAGACCATGGAGTCATTTTGAAGTTTTCACTTTCTCTCACATCCTACATCCAAATAATTAGGAAACCTTCTGTTTCACCTTACATATCCAGAAACTAACCATTTCTTACCTCTTCCCTTATTGCTGTCTTGGTCATCACTAAATGTCACTGAGATTATAGTAAAAACCTTCTGAATGTAATCTATTCCAATCTGGAGCCAGAGTAATCCTTTTAAAATGTCAAGTCAGATCATGGTTTTTTTCCTCAAAATCCTTCTGTGGCTCACCAAAATTAAAATAAAAAATTTTTAAAAGGCTACTATGTTCCCAAGTCCATCACAATTTGGAATTCTTGCCTCTCTAACTGCAAGAGAGGAAGACCCCTGATGAGATGAATTAACTCAGTGACTGGGGTAATGGGGGTGGGTGTGTCAGAGACAGTAAGATTGGCCCAGGTTAGAGCAGGGCTTAAGGCTGTTGGATATAGGGTCACTATGAGTTGCCATAGGGTGGCTCGATGACACGTAACAACAACAACAACTTTCTCCTTGCATCACTGCACTCTGGTCAGATGGTGGTGTTAGGTGCTGCCCCATAGGTCCTGCCACACTGTGATGCAGTACACAAGGGCACACGCATACCCCATCCTGCACCATCCTTACCATCTCTACTACGCTTGAGCCCACAACTGATGTCACTATGTCAATCCCTCATTGTAGCTCTTCCTCTTTTTTTCACTAACCCTCTGCTTTATTAAGTACAATGTCCTTCTCCAAGGACTGGCCTTTCCTGATAAGACATCCAAAGTGTGTGAGACAAAGTCTCACCATCTTTGCTTAAGGAACATTCATTCTGGCTATATTTCTTCCTTTGAAAACTGATTTGTTTTTCTTATGGAAGTCCATAGTAGATTCAATATTCATCACCAGCTTCACAATTAAAAGGCATAAAATTATTCTTCTGTCTTCTTTTTTTTATTTTTTTCTTCTTCTGTCTTCTTGATTCACTGTCCAACATTCACATGCACAAGCAACAAATGAAAATACCATGGCTTACTCTTTAACACTTTAAAGAGGTCCTTTGCCGCAGATATGCCTGTGCTAGCAAGAGCAGATTATTCAATACGCCTTTTCTACTCATTGACTTTGACTCTCACCAATACCAGTGTGGGATGTCTGTGTCTACTGTGTCGCCTGAATAGCGTGCTGCTAACTTAAGTAAGGCAAACAGCACCTTTAGTTTGTTGTTGTGAGTCATTGAGTCAATATAAATTTATGGAGATCCTATGTTAAACACTAATGGGCCCAATCCTTCACCAGCCTCACAATCTCCACAGTGCAAAAACCCCCTATTACAGTAAGAACGTACAAATTATACATATAGTTTGCTGAGAGGGTTGATCAATTTTGCCATCCCATCAGGCTTCAAATAAACAGGTCCAGAGGCATCAAGAAGCAGCAAAGAATGCAGCTCATTCTTTGTGCCAGATTCTTGCAAGAAATGGTTCAAGCCTGAGACCCAGAAGCAGCAGTAACCATGGCAGGAGAAAAGCAAGACTCCATATGAGACAGCTGAAATAAGATCTGCCACTAGAGAGCCAGAGCCCAGGGTCTTCACCTAGGCTGACTAGCAGTCAGGGGAAGTAGGGCTGAAGTGAGGCACAATACACACAAATGACAGAACTAAAAGTAACTGGCAACATTTTCCTAAGCATATGGCATGACCCAGAGCCAGAGGCATGAAGGTCAGAGACGGCCCTGCCTGCTAACATCATGAGAATAAGCTGTCCTGGCTAAAGAATTGTTTCCTGAGTGTTCCTGACCCGAACTGTAGGCTGTTACTTCCCTAATAAATTCCATAATAGTTAATACTATCTCTGAGTCCTGTGTGGTCATCACAATATGTTAGTAAATCTAACAATAACGTAATGAGAGCTGAGGGAGAAATGGTTGGTGCTAGAGTTGACAGAAGAAGGGACAGGACAGGAGGAGCATGCCTGACCTCACAGAAATCAGTTGTAGCTGTTGATGGGGTTTCTTTACCCTCTTATGAAGTTAGTGGAAGTCAGATTCGACTGCTCCCACAGCAGCCACACCATTTTTATAATGCTCAGTGAAACAGATCATTTGATTTCTTGACTGCTTCTTCCCTGAGTAATCATTATGAAGCCAGGTAAAATTAAATCCTTGACATCTTCAATCTTTTCTCCATTTATCATCACATTGCAGCCCTCTAGTCTATTCAGATATATCCACAATGAGGCATACCTTTATATCTTTTTTCCCCCCTGACCTAATGAATATGGAAGACCAAAGAAGAATCGACATCTTTGAATTGTAGTGTTGGCAAAGGGTACCAATCGCAAGGACTGCCAAAAGAACAAACAAATCTATCTTGCAACCAGGATGCTACTTACACACAAAGATCTTCCTATCATATATTTTGGGCATGTTGTCAGGAGGGACGAGTCCTTAGAAAAAGACATTATGCTGGGCCAGGTGGAGGGAAGGGAAAGACGACTCTAATAATGAGCTGGAGCATACCAGTCATCGCTCAGGAAAGGGCAAGGTTCAGATCTGCCGTTCACAGAGTCACAATGAGTCCTGGTGGACTCTTCAGTACCTAACAACAAACAAAACTGACCCTGACATCTTTAAAATGACAGTCTCTACTTTCACTCTCCCATCTTCAGTACTATAAATTTCCCTTAATCTCTTTTCCCTCATGGCATTTTTAACATACTATTTAGTATCTTCTTTTAATTTCATTATTATTTATTGTCCACTTTTGAGAGGAAAATTTAGATAGGCAGTGATTTTTGTCTGTTTTGTTCAAAGATAAATCCTCAATGCCCCACACAGTACCTAGTAACTAGCTATTGTTATGAGATGCCACCAAGTCTGCTCCAGTTCTGTCTAACAGAACAAAGATCTGCTCAGTCTTGTGCCGGCTCTATGATTGTATTTACTATAGTGTTTAATGATAGATTAGATGGGAGAAGATGAAGAACTTTTAACACTACCTTAAATTTATTTATTAAAATTATACTAGAGCCAAGTACTGTTACAAATGTTGGTGCCGGTATAGAATATGAATTCCTGGATTAAGAACTAGTTTGAATTGTTACAGGTTACTAAATAAGCTATGTTTTGATGGAGTAAAAATTCTGTAGAAAATACACATGTTCAAAAGTACCATTTTTCTAGTTCTTTTTCCCCTTAGCACTAGGGATGTGTTTAGGATGAGTCTGTTGTTGTTGTTGTCGTTAAGTGCCGTCGAGTCGTTTGTGACTCATAGCGACCCTATGTACAACAGCCCTAAACCCAGCTCTATCCTGTGCCAATCGCACTGCCTCTGACACACCCATCCCGATTATCCCAGTCACTGAATCAATCAATCTCCCAGAGGGCCTTCCCCTCCTGCGCTGTCCCTCCACCCTACCAAGCATGATGTCCCTCTCCAAGGACCTATCCCTCCTTGCAACATGCCCAAAGTATGTCAAATGAAGCCCCAGAATCCTTGCCTCCAAGGAGTAGCTTGGTTTAACCCTCTCCAGGGTGAGTCTAGACTCATATAATAATGTTAAGATTCAACTCAAGTTTGTTTGGGCTTTGGGGGATACAATTAAATAGTTCTCCTACAGTGAAAAAATATAGCTACAAGAGTCCAGAATTAAGGCTGCATAGTGGAGTGCAATCGGGGCAGTTGGGTGGGGGGGGAGTGTGCGGGGGGTGGGGACTGTACACCAATGAAAAGAATTTTTGTTTTACTTTTCAAAGAAAGGAGCGAACTGAGGGGGAGGGCTGGGCAAGGAGAAAAGTCCAACAATGAATGAAGGGAAATCCAAAATCTCTGTAAATGTTCATTAAAATTAATAAAATTAAAAAAAAATAAAATAAAAAAAAGAAAAAATGTCTAATGTTAAAGATCAGTATTCTCCAATGTTCAGTACTAAGTAAACAAACTAAATGCTAAAAAAAAAAAGTTCTGAAATAGGTTCTTGTTTTGTTTCAGAATTTTTCTTCTTCAAATGAGACATATTAGAGTAAGATGAGATTCTCATAATGCATTAAAATGCAGAACAAGAGGGACCATTCGGGGTTGTTTTTTTAATTCTTTTATCATGTAAAAAGACTTGATATTGTAAAAACACATATAAATGTATTTTAGAATAATGGTATTACTTATACTTTGTCTTCAACACAAACTTCCTCATAGTAAAACCAACAAATTCTGAAATGATTTACATATAAGATACAGAGAGGAGGGGATTTGATTAACAATAACATCATAAAAGGGAACAAAATCTTGCTATGCCATCATCTTGCCTCTTGATCCCTTGTCTGTGATATTTCCAGGGGACTCTGAAAGCATTTCGGAACATCTGAGTTCATAAAATCTTAAAAAGAAAGTCAATTCTTTCATGGAGACTCTTACTGAATTATAATGAAATTAGGTTTTAACATCGAGCATTCTTGTGTCAAGAATGAAATGTACCATATATATACCATATATGATTCACGTCTTGAAAATTTTCAAATCTCTGACATGTTATGTGCTATTCTCAAAGTAAAATAATGTCCATTTTTGGAAAAAAAAAATATAGCTTACTAGAGAAGTTTGTCCTGAGATTTTAGTCCAAAATTCCACTTAATAAAAATGATACTGCCTTCAATTTGACATTACTTATTCTGTACCATATCTTCTGTAAGAACCTTGTAAACAGGGTGAAGAATGAGGACAGTATGATGTGGTCTGGGATTGTTGAAGGAAAAATTAAAGTATTCCAAAGTGCTCTGGGAAAATGTTCTTTTAATAGTAGAATAATATATACCTTCCCAAATTCCTATGAACAAGGTAGTCTAGTTACGGATCACCAACAGAATATAATTAAAGATTATGAGAAAAGAAAGGTGGCAATAAAAGTCTGTTAATGGAGAGTTAATGGAGAAAAAAAAAGTGAATAGATGTGAAAATGAGGGAAACAAAGGCTAAGTTTGAGAAAAACCTCTTTGGAGGACACAGTTCTAAGTAGTATATAGAAATAGGAAGAAATAAAAAGTATATCACTCACAATAAACTTTTAAATATTTAAAATATTCTATTGGAAGTGATATACTTAAAATATTCAACTAGAATATTTTAGAAAACATTGAACGTTTAAAATATATATGATAAAATATTTTATTTCATAAACAAATCAAAGACATTCTGGAAATATTGAAAACTTAATGAAATAATTTTGTGCAACTATATAACATCTATATAGTTTTATTTTACATTTAGGTGACTACATTAAATTATAAATATATTTGTATTATATATAGCATATTACATATAAATAATCAAATATTCTTTTTTACTTACAATGATACCAAGAGAATGGACTTTTCATGTACTTGGAAAGAAAACAAAAAGAATGACAGAGCACAGCTAACCTTAAAGGGAAAAAAAGAAAAAAATAAGAAAATAATTTATAAATAGAATAGCCATTTACTTGTAAAAATAATTTCAGAGGGTATTTTAACATTTAAGTAAATTATACATGCAACACTAGTATAATATTTTAAATAAGATTTCATAATCAAAACATTCTTTTAAAAATAATTATTATATAGAGAGCTCTGGTGGCCTAGTGGCAAAAAGCCACACTGCAATCCCAAAGGCTCATGGTTCAAACACAGATGCTCTGCTGGAGAAGGAGAAGCAGTCTCCTCCTGTGCCAGTCAGATCTGATTCAATGGTACACACAAGAAGAAAACAAAACAATTACTATAAAGCTATGCTAACTACCCGAAAAAAATTCACTGAGGCTCAGTTACTAGTAATCAAAACTACTAAATAACTCAGATACCTTCATCCTCCCATGGAATTCCTGATACTAAAATTACAAAGATGAAGATTAAAAATCTAAAACTATCCAGAATAACCTATTTTCATGTTCTTCAATAGAATATAAGTGTTTTAGTATTTACCATTTCATGTTAAGTGAAAATTATCTAAATCCTTTTCTAGGAGTTATCTTTTGCCTATCAAACCTGTCTGTGCACAGCCATCCAATTAGTCAAGCGAAAACCTGGATTGCATCTTTTAAAATGCCACATCGAAATCTTAAGGCAAATCCTATGTCTATCACTTTCTGAATAAAATATCCCTCCACCTCTCCCCATCACCTGTGCTGATGATGGAACAAAGGAGTAGTCTGAGTCACCCTCTCCTTTCTCCGGGACTACTGCAATAACTCCCAAATGGTAACACATTTGTCCCTTTATAATCCATTCTCCACAAAGACACCATGTCTAATGACAAAATTTCCCTGTTTAAAATCCTATCATCCTTAGAATAAAACCCAAACTTCTGCCAAGAGGTATGCAATCTGACTCCTGTCTTCTTCCAGTTCATTTCTTAAGACTAGTGACTTCACTACCTCACTTCACTATACTTCAGACTAGTCACTTCATACCTATTCCTTTATGCCTTAAATACTCAAATGTATTTGTGACTTAAGGCATTTTATCAAGTCAGAGGGCACAGCTTGTGACTGACACCTTGTTAATGATTTAGCTCAAAGATCCAAAGGGTTTCTCTTACTCAAACTAATGTATCCTCCCTCAACCTTATGCCATCAGCTCTTTTAACACTATCCTAATTTTGTCATGCCATTGTTGTTATTGTTGTTGTTACTGTTATGTACCATCGAGTCTCTTGTGACTCATAGTGACCCTATACACAAGAGCCCTAAACCCTGCTCTATCCTGTGTCAACCTCACTATCTCTGCCACGCCTATTCCCGCCACCCCAATCACTGAATTGATCCATCTCATTGAGGGTCTTCCTCTCTTGTGATATCCCTCTCCAAGGAATGGTCTCTCCTTGCAACATGTCCAAAGTATGTGAGATGAAGCTTCAGAATCCTTGCCTCCAAGGAGCAGCCCAGTTACACCTTCTCCAGGACAAATCTGTTTGTTCTCCTAGCAGTTCATGGTATATTCAACTCTCTTCTCCAGCACCACAGCTCAAAGGCACCAATTCTCCTTCTATCATCCCTAATCATTCTCCGGCTCTCTGATGCATAACAAGTAATTGCAAAGACCATGGCCTGTATCAGGAGCACCTTAAGTCTCCAGACTGACATCATTGCTCTTCAATACTTCGGAGAGGTCTCCAACAGCAAAGGGAGCTGTGATGACCT
Source organism: Elephantulus edwardii (assembly GCF_000299155.1). Lineage (NCBI taxonomy): Eukaryota > Metazoa > Chordata > Mammalia > Macroscelidea > Macroscelididae > Elephantulus > Elephantulus edwardii. Next base: position 28,322,329 of record NW_006399755.1, read on the forward strand.
AGTTGTGATGGCAAGAAGTTGCACTACAATCCCAAAGGTACGTACAGGAAGCAGAGATTAGTGAGCTTGTGGGTAGGGTAAAGGGAAAAGGCAGGTACAGAGAGGTTTTGATAGGACTTTGTAAATAATGGCAATGGTAATTATTGCTATAAAATAAAATGTTTCTGAGTGATTAACTGAAAACAAACTGGCTAGATTCTCACTCTCCCTTTGCTGTCCAGTCTGCACTGACTCATAGCTGAACCTCCAGGGGGTTTTCACAGGTTATAAATCACATTGGTGTCCATTTATCTTCCAGACAGCTGCTTGCGGTCTTGAACCACCTTACTTTGGGTGGACAGCACAACCCCCCACCGACCAGGCAACTATAGCTCCCTTTACTTAGTTTAGGAAAGATAAATAAAAATATATGTAATGAAAATGGAACATGAATCTTTTATTTTTCTCCCAGTGTAGAACTGAGGAATCAAATCCTCTGTTCTGGCTGGTCTTTAGAGCACAATGTTAGTAAGTGGCAGTTCCTAACTGACACCCAAGTTCCTAAAATGTTATGTCTAGTATTTTAATAAACTAAACTGATCTTTTGAAATTTATTTTTTAAATATCATTTGATAGAATAAGATACACAAGAATGACATTTTAAATATCACAGAAATATAATCAGAAAGAGTTTGTAAACCCACCCACAAAATATCTACATTGCAGGAAATTAACCCAATCCATCTTCAAACATTAAAGAAATCATCTTCCAAAAAAAAGAGATTGGCCTCATCCCTGTATCAAAAATCTTTAAAAAGAGAAAGAAAAAATATTCTTTAACTTCTCTTGTACACACGTCAAGCTTCAAATTTTCAACCCAACAAAAATTTGGTCCTTTTCAACTCTTATCTCTCATATTATTTCTTATACACACGAGTCACACAAATTTGATAGCTTAACAGGTTCCCTGAATATTCCTTGTTCTTTCCCTGTACCTTCAAACTCTTCCTTTTGCTTTGAATATGCTTCTTCTAGAGAAACTACTGGAGGAAATACAGCCAGGGTGCTCCTTAGAGGCACGCATGGAGAAACTTCGTCTCACATTCTTTGGTCATCTTATCAAGACGAGCTAGTTCCTTGGAAAAAGACATCATGCTCAGAAAGACAGAGGGTTAGAGAAAGAGTGAATGATGCAGAAACTATAACAATGGGCTTGAGAATGTCAGAAATCATGAGGATGATGCAGTAGAGGGCCAGGTTCCAATTTGCTATTCAGAAAGTCGCTATGAGTCATAATGGACTAAACGGCATCTAACAACATGTAAACTATTCCAAATCCTGCCCAGCTTTCAACAATCACACCTGGTTTAAGAAGTAATCTTAAAATCTCTTCCAAAATCACATCTCCCTTTTTCACATTATCAAGGGACTTCATTCCTAACAGACCTCAATACTATCTGTTGTTGTTATGTGCCATCGAGTGGCCTGCGACTCATAGCCAACCTATGTACAACAGCCCTAAACCCTGCTCTGTCCTGTGGCAATCGCACTGTCTCTGACACACCTATCCTCAGTACCCCAGTCGCTCAATCAATCCACCTCAAAGGCGGTTTTCCTCTCCTGCGCTGTCCCTCCACCTTCCCAAGCATCCTTTTGGTGTTCTCTGCTTTCTGCCAAGATATGTTTGACGTCAGTAATGATATCTCTGGTGCATGTTGTTGGGAGGGGCCAGTCTTTGGAAAGACATCATTTGGAAAAAGACATCATTCTTGGAAAGGTAGAACGTTAGCAAAAGAGTGGAAGACCCTCAATGAGATGGATTAACACAGTGACTGTAACAATGGGCTCGGGTAACAGAGATTGTGAAGATGGCACAGGATAGGGTAAGGTTCAGATGCCTTATCCACAGGGTTGCTATGAGTTGTGTTGACTCAGTGGCATCTAACAACCCCACTACCACCACAGTTTTGCTCTTTGTACTCCTTCAATGACTAATACAAAGCAGAAATTGAATAAGTAGTTCCTGAACTAAAGTAATTGAAATATTCTGATCGGTGTGCATAATGCTCAAAATAAAATTATATATAACTGTCACTCAATAAATCTTTCCCAAATAAATGTTCGGGGGTGGGGGGAGAGGGAATGTATATTCTTAGAAGATCAGCTGCAGCAGAATTATTAATTTAAACTAATTAGAAACTTACCAGAGTAAATCTGAATACTTTAGGAGAAGGGTGAAGTGTTAATTTTATACATGCAGGAAGCAGGCTCAAGAATGTAAAACAAAAGCTAAAAAAGAAGAATAAAAATAAAATTATTGCCCTTGTGGTGTTTGAATCTAGCAGAAGCAAAGAAATGTGTTTAAAAGCATAAATATAATATTTTGCATTAACAAACTGATTTCAAGTGAACATAATTTTCATTTAAGACCAAGTAACATTTAAATAAAGAAAAAAAAAAGCACCTAACTGCTGTCACTCAATTCTAACTTGTAGTGACCCTGCAGGACAGAACAGAACTGCCCTACCACATTTCTGAGGTTGGTTCAAACTGCTGAACTTTCCAGTTACTGATATGCACCTTTAAATAATGTTTATGCTGAAACATGTATGTAGTTTAATATATGTAACTAGTTAATATACTACAAAGCATAAATTATCATTTAAATACTGCTTAATTTAGCACTCAATAACATTTTCAGAAAAGGTACAAATATATTAAATGAAGGTCAAGCCTCAAACACTCTCACAATAAGAGAATATAGCTAAGAAGAAACAGTCCTATATTTTTAACACATACATCATTAAACTTTACTCACAAAGGTTAATTATATGATTTCCAACTTTTAAAAAATAAGAAAAAACAAGTTAAAAATGAAGTAGGAAACAGCTAGAGTTTCTCCTAATGACAGGTGAAAAGGTAGAGAGAGGGGACAACTAGAGAAAGCTGGCAGACTGCAGAGCTGACTGAATGAAGTTATTTAGTATATGGCCCACAGCTCTTGAAACTCTGAAAGCAAGCATTATAACCCAATTGAAGAAATTCTTTTCGCATGTGTGTTAGTGTTGTAATGTGTCAACTTGGCTAGGCTGACGTCCCCAGAGTGCCTCTAAAAACGCTGCAAAGACTATTTCTCTGACAAGCACTGGATGGCAGGAGGAGCAGTAACTGGTTTGTAGCATACACACACCTTCTCCCAATTATTCAAACACCCATCTAGGTGCTACTGTGAGGGAGTTTTGCAAATATAACCAAAGTACCTATTCAGTTGATTTTAAGAAAGATTAAAAGAAGATTGGCCTGCACAGGCCTGACCTAATCAGCTGAGAGTCCTTTAAGAAAAAAGCTTAGGCTTTTCCTAAACTCAGAAACTCCAAACAGGAGCTAGATCTATACTGCTCCCTTTCCCTGCAGAAGTCTCTTTCTGAAAACCGGCTTCGTGGACTTTCAGCTTCATTAGCCAGCCACTACAAATGCATAAGCTAATCTCTCATAGTGGCATCTTCTTCCTAAACCACATACTTCTGGAAGAAATGATAGTTATAGAACAGGGTTTAAGTCTTTTGCTATTAGTGTCACTATTGGTTATACTCGAATCGATGACCTCTCATAACAAATCCATACACATAATATACACACACACATGCACACACACAGTCTCCTACTCATTCTCTGAATGAACTCTACTTAGTCCACCACCGGCGATCATTACTCTAAAGAGAATGTTAAATCATATTTAATATCTGTTCCATTTAATGAGGAGAAAATTAAGTAACGATTCAGTAAGACTTTTACATAAAGTAATTCAAAGAAGAAAAATTTTATTATCTAGAGGGACATGTTTAAATTATGTGGAAAATTCACTACTAAAGAACTCTCATTCCTTAATGATGCACTACAAAACACTACATACAAACTTTTTATCTCTTACCTGATTATTACTTGGATGTGACGGGGCAAAATATCCTTAATCTTCAGAAAGACATTGAGGCTACACCAAATATTAGCTACTTTATCCTTAAAAAGAGAATTTTAATTTTACATTCTGATATAAGGAAAGTCATTACACTCTACCAAGTTTAGTCTTTAAGCAAATAAGCTTTTATGAACATGTTAAATTTTTATCCATAATTTTAAATAACTTAATTGAATAATCCAAGGAGTAAACACATACACACACTCCTTAAGCATTTTTATTTTTACACAATAAAATTTGTTCTAAATAACTACGCTATCATAATCTAGACATTAAAAAAAATACTTTCTATTTTTTCAAGGACTAGCATACACTTTCTAAAATTTGTTGTTATTCCTCTTTGGAAGCTTTTCTAAGAATTTTTCTTTTTAATCTTAATTTATAGAACACTTATTACATTAAACCCATTCTGTCAAACACCTGCATTTAATTTCATCTACTAGCGACAAGACCTCATGAGAGTGAGTTACTTACTACTAAATTAAAAAACGTGAGGACATTAGCAGTTGTGCTAGGATCACTTTCAAAATTAAATTTGTAACTACAGCTCCAGTGCTCCTGAAACCCATCCTCTACACAGTTGTTTGCCTCACAGCTGTGGAATCATAACATCCTGAAAGGAACTAGCACTGACAACTGTATCATCCTACTTCCCTAGGTCAGATCAAAGAAAATCGTCTTCAGATTTTGAGAACAAGTAACTGGAGGAGACTGGCAACACCGTCGACTACGTATGATACTCATTTTTATAATTATGATAATTTCTGAAATGAGAGGTAAGGCAGATTACTTGGAAAATGAACTTATTCTTTACACAACTGTTAAGGCTAGCTGTTACAAAAGAGAAGGAGCCAGGCTGGTACTCAGACCCTAACCAAGAAAAAAAATGCTCAGCAATTCAAACACCATGCGCTGCTCAAAAAAAGAGGCAGGATTCTGCTGCCATAAAGATTAGATAGCCCTGGAAACCCTATGAGGCAGTTCAACTCTGTCCTACAAGGTCACAACGAACAGGAGTTGAGTTTTAGAGTTACTCAAGTTAAAATCACAGATCAGGAAGTTTAAATGACAACTCTCTCATTAATTTGTTATGTGAATCTCTGACCTCATCTCTTATCTGTAAAATGTTGAAGGATCAAATAAAATTATTTGTAAAGTGGTGATAATTATAGTGATTTTTCACATATAATGTGCCCACGTAAATAACACACACAGGGTGCATACAACTAACATTTGGGGGGGGGGGTGTACTTTGTAATAACCACATGACAAGTATATTATTTTCTTGTGTGAAAATACAGTATCTTCACAAACGTTTTCCCCACCAAACTGATTCTTAGCTCTTTCAAAACACTGGTTCTATCCTCTTATCAGTCCAGTAAAAGGTATTATACAGAAATTTATGCATCCAAAAGTTATAAAAATATGTTTTTCTAATTCTTTTTAAATGAAGTGTTTATCTAAAGCAAATTATCAATAAAGATGCTATCTATGTCTAACTTTACTGAAAGACCTTTTATTTCCCATAAAAAAATAGTATGTTTAATTTAATTACTAAATCTAAATCATCAGATTATTCATGTAATAGAAGTTAAACAAGAGTGATTAAATTAGTGAAATAAAAGGAAAGATTCTCATTCAAAATTACCATGATGAGAGTTACAGCTCATTAGGAATTATGAGATCTTTCTGAAATAAACATGATTATTAGTTTCACAAATAATTTCTTAAGACAAAGAATATAAACCAAAACATGACAGTTATTAACTTTGTAGCTGCAACTCTCTTTCATTTTTAAAAATGTATAACTGAATTATGGATCTGATAATGGCATAAATATTACCTATTCATGTACTAGAAAATGCCAGCTGAGCGAGGGGTTGTCTACTAGATTAACTGCCATGCAAGAACTGCAGGTGAAGAGCAGGAGAAGTTACTATGCCTCATTTGCTGTGTATCTTCTGCATGAAAACCCCAAAAGACATCACAACATAAAGATAGAAACAATAAAGTTTTTAAACATGCCTCAAATAATCCACGATCAATGGGGAAAAGTCTTCTTAGAACTTGCAAGGTTTGCTCTCGTTCTGCAAAGAATGGCAGCCAGCAGAGAACGAAGGAGGCCACAACAGTGCAACCCAGCTTAATTAACAGCACCAACCTAGAACAGAAACAAAGGCACGCAGTAAGATTGGGAAAGACTGACAATTCTGAGAAATCAACTCAAGTCTCACTAAGTAAAAAAAATACACATCTATGTTACCAATATAGGTGGTAAGACAGGAATCTGTTCATATCAGAGTGAAGATGTCACTTTTTCAACTCAAAGACTATTATTGATATCCCAATTAATATTTATTTAGGTGTTACTCCCATAGGAATTTGGGAATGCAACCATAAAGAGAAATGTCAAATTAGAATTTATTTCTAACAAAGGTAAATATAATGTAAGATTTATTTTCTAAAGGGATATAATCTTAGAGCAATGTTCTAACAAGCAAACTCACATTAGCATAATCCACATTGCCTCCAGTAAACATACATTGATCAATATACTTCCTTAGTTAGGAAAATTTAGAATGAAGACAATATACGACATGGCTTAATCTCTCTCTCCCCTTTCACCCTATAATCAATAAGAAATTATCAAAAAGCAAAGTGAAAGACTGGTACCAATAAGTTCTCTTAAATAATTTTCTTAAAAATTCTAATGTTTAAAAATTACTCACCCCTTTCCTTTCAGGCCTTCCTTAAAACACTTGCCAAGTAAAAAGCAAAAAAATGGCAAGGAGTGGTAAAGCTCCATCTGTTTATAATTTATAGCTAAGCAAAACGCCAGTGACCCTAGCAGATCCCAGTCACAAGATACGCCAAGAACACCCCACAAAGCAAAGCCAAGACTCACAGAATTGTATATGTGCCTATGTCAAGGAAATTGATCCAATAATTAAGAGGCAGACCTCACATTTTTATAGAGCATATTTTTTGTATTATTTAAAAATTAAATCTATATAATAAAATTATCTCTAAGCAAAAAGTGAAAGTATTGAAGCAATAAATACATTTAAAATTATACTAGTTCTTCAAATACATTATTAAATTTACTGCTAAACAGAGCTACTAACTGACGTTTAAAAGAGGTCTAAACCTTTAATCTCACTTTCTGTTGGACTATTTCGCAATATTATTATAACAGCATAACAAAATCTAAAAGGAAAACAAGGTAATAAAACAGTGCTGCAAAGTTAAATTAAAAAACGGAAATTTCTTTGAAATTGCTGTATTTCTTCTAATGTATGTATTAATAAGCATTAATAGTGTAAAAAAGAAAGTAAAGAAACTGCATTAATATCCCTAGATGGCACAGTCAAATTCAACCAATCATTCCAATCTACAGAAAGATGATCTGGAAACTACACATTTATGTTCTGGAAACAAAAGAAACAAATTTCTTCATAGAAATAGAGGAGGTAAGCTATTTGAAGCAGTAGGAACGGCACTATAGTAAAAAATTCACCATATTCTGGCATTTTTGAATTCCAAAGTATACCAGCAAGCTCCTTGCAGTTAGTTGCCCAAACATACATGGCCTGTGGCTTCTCTATTGCTTTATTCTTAAATAAGAATACACGTACTAGGATAATAGGTAAAACATAATCTAAAAGGACCAAAATGCAAATGGAGAAAACCTTAGAAGAATAAAAATAATTTAATGAACATTAGAAAACATTTTTTAAAAATAAAATCTAAAAAGTAAATGCTAATTTGAAAAAAATAATAATAAAACTCAAAGTCATTGCTGTCAAGTTAGAACCAACTCATAGCTGATCTGCTAACAGATTTTCAGAAGCTAGAAATCACATGAGAGGAGACTGTTCATCAAACTCCTGCCTGAATTTGGGTTGGCAACTCAAAATTTTAAATATGGTTATCAAAAGAAATGAAATTTAGTAAGTCTTAGACATAAATTCAGGTCATCTTACAAATCACAAAAGAATGAAAACAGAAATGCTCAAGAAAGCAGTGAAAGATTTAATATCCAATTAGTATGTGCAAAAACAAAAGAAGAAAATTATCAGAGAAATGAGAATTTCCTACAGCTGAATGATATGAGTCTTCAAAATTAATAGACTCAGACTTTGTAGAAAACAATTCATAAAACCATCTATGCCTAGTCAAATCACTGTAAGATTTCAGAGTCCAAAGGGTAATAATAAAAAACAAGAGCAATAATTATTATAATATCAATTCATTTAATTCTCATAATAAGTTTACAAAATAAGCACTACTACAACTTCATATTACAAATGAAGATAATAAGGCACACAGAGGCCAAGAACTATTCCCACAAAACGACATAATCCTTAAAGCTTTCAGAATTCAAACCATGGGGTAATGTTGTTGTTGTTGTTGTTACATATCATCAAATCACCTGGGACTCTTAGGGATCCTATGTGCAATAGCTCTGAATCCTACCCTATCCTGAGCCAATCTATCTCTGACATACCTGCCTCTATTACCCTAGTCACTCTGTCAGTCTATCTGGGGTCTTTCTCTCCTGTGCCATCCCTCCACCCTTCCAAACATGATGTCCTTCTCCAAGAACTAATATCTCCTGGAAACATGCTCAAAGCATGTGAGTCGGATCTTCAAAACCCTTGCCTCCAAAGAGCAAGATGATTTCACCGTCTTCAGGGCAAATCTGTTTGTTCTCTTGGCATTCCATGGTATATTCAATACTCTTCTCTGGCACCACAACTCAAAGATACCAATCCTTCTGTCATCATAGGTCATTATCCAGCTCTCTGATGCAGAGCAAGTAATTGCAAAGATCCGGGCCCATATCAGGCACAACTTAGTCTCAAGACTGGCACTGTTGCTCTTCAGCACTCTGGAGAAGTCCCTGACAGCAAACTTTCCTAATCCAATTCATCTTTTGATTTCCTGGCTGCTGGTTCCAAGATTACTGATTGTGGACCCAAGCAAGCTGAAATTGTTAACAATCTCAATCTCTATCTATCGTGGTGCTTCCAGTTGGCCCAGTGGTGAGAATCTTTGTTTTCTTGATGCTGAGCTTTAATCCATATTGAAAACTACAGTCTTTGACCTTCTGCAGAAGATGTTTCAGGTCCTCCTCAGTTTCAGGAAAGCTGTGTCATCTGCATAATGCAGGTTGTTGATGAATTTTCCTCCAATTCTGATTCCACATTCTATCTCATAAAGTCCACCCTCCCAAATGATCTGTTCTACATATAGACTGAAAATGTATGGAGGCAGGTTGCATTCCTGATGCACCCCTTTGCTGATTTTGAACCATGCAGAGTTTCCATGCTCTGTTCTGATAATTTTCTCCTGGTCCAAGTATAGGTTATGCATGGGCACAATCAGGTGTTCTGGGCTTCTTCTCCAGGTAAGCCACAATTTGTTGTGATCCACACAGTCAAATGCCTCTGAATAGTCAATGAAGACACTAGAGTTTTGAATAGTTGTTAGGTGCCACAGAGTCAGAATCAACTCATTACTGACACTCCAGCTGGTTTTCAGAGGCTATAAGTCATACAGGAGTAGATTGCCCAACTTTCTCCTAGTTGGTGGATTCAAGGAAAGTGTCTCCAAAAGGCAGTGCAATTCCTTATTCATTAAGACACCAGAGGACCCTATAGATTTGAGTATCTTTTGCAAATCTTTTGACAGACATGCAAATTATAACTAAGCATATTCACATGAAAATGATTGATTATATGTCTGGTTATAGTGAATATTTTTTGTCCTTTTGTGACATACATTCAAAACATTCAACATACTGGAATACAAATGGGGACAGTCAAATGCAGATTTTATAGTAAAAATAATAAAAAGTAAAATCATAAGTCTACATGTTAGTTTTCAATTATGAACCAATTTTAGTTTCCCTAAGCTTCTTGGTCACCACAATCTGTTAGAAAATCATCTAGTTGGGGTTTGTGTTTTTTTTTCAGTGTCAGAGAACATTTACAAGATGTACACCTTTTCAAAATTAGGAGGGCGCAGCAATGAATGAAAAAAAAAATAATGAGGAGGGCATAGAGCTGTACTTGGCACTCATTTTCCAAATTCCCAGAGCAATATAATCAGTTACCAGCATTTTATCCCTAAGTCAAACAGGTGCAAAAAAAGCAATTCTACATTTAATAAATCCATACTTTACCCTTTAAGTAAATGCTCAATAAACAAACTCTTTTATATAATTGTGGAAATAATTTATATAGGCAAGCACCCTAACAAATAAGACATTATTGGATATATTATGCACAATTAAGCCTAGATTTCATAATATGCTACTAATTACTTCCTTTCTTAGTTAGTAAAGGATACTGAAAGTGTCCATAGTCGATAAGAATAAGGCCTGGATACAGCAATATGCATAATGCATTAGCAATCTGGAAAGAAAAATATTGTAATATTAATAATTTGGTACTCAAATTCAACTGGGTAAAATGTGGTTTTATTCAACACAGTGGTAAAAGTTCTCCCTCTGCTGATGTGCTATTTATTGTATTTGCAAACTTTTCCATCTTTTTTAAAACAATTTCTCTAAAGAGGGGGAAAAGGACATAGAGATACAGGGCCATGAGCATCTCTCTAAAAGGGCCAGAGGGAGTAAGAATAGCACAGTCCCTCACTGCACAGAAAGCAGATAAAGAGGCAGTAGCCCAGCCCCATGGTGCCAAAAGCAAGAGGGTCTTTTATTCATTGTTGACTCATATGTTTATAGTAATGGTACAACAATGGGGTTTATTAGGGAAGGAAGTTGGAGAATGGGGGAGGCAAAGAATATCTCACAGTACAAGTCCAGGCTTTAGCCCAACAGTTCCAAGGCACAATTCCTCAATAAGTCCAGGACCCAACTTCAGTTCAACAGTTAAATCCAAATCATCCAGCAAGGTTTATCTCCAAGCAAACAAGCATCCATCAAGTTATAAGTCAGCTTCTCCTTCAAACATCCAGCAAGAACAGCCAAACCTTTAACTGTGGCCAGCACAAATGTAAGAAACCTCAGGTCACACCTTACCACCATCTGTTCCAGCAATGCCACAGTCTTTATCACCAGGGTCTCGCACTCACCAGGGTCTCACTGCCACAAGTCCTTCTTATCTCAAGACTTGCTCCTCAGTGTGAGAAACACTTTTTCTCTTATTCTAGTCTCATAGCTGTTGCTGATTTGCAAGACCAATGCTATCTGAAAGATTATGTGTCTGCAGTTAAGGTAGCTGGAGACTAGAAGCGGCTAACTGTAATGACTAAGAAAAAGTCAACTTTTAGGCTAACACCATACAATTCTTAAAAGCACTGAACAGTTTCTTTTTTTTTTTTATTTTTTTTGTGTGTGAGTGTACCGTCAAATCAGATCTGACTGGTACAGGAGGAGATCGTCCCTCCTTTTCCCGGCAGAGCATCTGGTGGATTCGAACCGTGCACCTCTGGGATTGTAGTTGCAGCTCCTTGCCACTAGGCCACCAGAGCTCCCCACTGAACAGTTTCAATGTCAGAGGAATTACTTTTATATATGTATTTCAGAAGTTAATTTAATAAATGAACTCTCTGTAATGATAAAAGAGTACTGCAGAGTATATAGTGACTTGAGTATGGCAATGTATAGTGACTTTACCAAACAGTCATTTTCAAAACAAAGTTTTATCATTCTCATCAGCCAACTCAAAAATTCTGATTTACCAGTTAAGCAATAAAATCCACATGCAATATCAATTCTGCAGTACATAACTTCAAGTTATAAATCTGCTCTGGCATTACATTAATTACTATAAGTTGATGGATGTTCATTAAATAAAAATTAATAAATTATATACTATCTCCCATTATTCCATTTATTCCTAAAAGCATGGCACATTGAAGATCTACACCTACCCCAGCAACAACAGCAAAGTTCAACAGGGCAGCAAACAACAAATACTGGTAAAGCTGTGGAGAGACTGCAATTCTTATTCACTGCTAGAAGAAATGTAAAATGGTACAACCATGATGGAACACAGTCTGGCACTTAGAAAGTTGAAAATAAAAATACCATTTAACCCAGCAAATCCACTATGCAGAATATACTCCGAAGAAACCAGAGCCACAATTCAAACAGATGTACACACATTCAAGTTTACTGCTGCTTTATTCAGAATAGCAAAGAGATGGAATCAGCCCAATTGCCCATCAACAAATGAATAGAAAAACTTGTAGTACATTCACACAAAGAATATTGTGCAGCACTGAAAAACAATGAACTCATAAATTGCTGCACAGCATAGGTGAGCCTGGAAGCCATTATGCTGAGTGAAATATTTCAGTCACAAAAGGACAAATATTGCGTAACACTGCTGTTATAAAATGGGACTGACATGGGAGGCTGAGGGAGAACTAGGAAAAGAGTGGATAGATAATGAACACTGCATTAGAACAGATGAGGGGAAGAACTGCCTAAAAGGAATGTATGATTAGGCATTATATGTATGACAACAATGTGAAACAAGAGGTGCACTGCAAAATGGACTAGGGGAGGAGGAAGAGAGGTAAAGGTAGGAAAATGTGCAACAGTGAATGAATAAAAAGCAAACATTTCTGTAAGCCTGTTAAAATCACATACACACACACAAAAAGATCTATACCTAGTGGCAAGCTGATAAAGAAACTATTTCAGAGATGTTAGTTTGCATCAAAACTCACTTTTCCCTTAGGTGATGTTTCTTTTAAGCAACAACAGTACAAAACCACTGCAGGTATGTAAATAAGCAAATCAGCAACAAACACTGGAGAAAAAAAAAATTAAAAATTAGTTTTAAGTGTGAATCCAGCAGGATCTACAACAGCCCATGAACCCCTCCTCCCACCCTAACTGGGAATTTCATTCACTAATGATTGCTGCCCACATTGGGCTAGTTTATTACATAATCAGCTCTTTCAGTCTCTTCATCTCTGCTAACTGTCAATTGATATGATATCAAAAAGTCTCTTCATTTTCTCTAACAAATTAACACATCAAATTAATGAAATAAAATAAAAATTTTCTCTTCAGTCGGACTTGCACTTAAAAATTAAGAATACTCAAAACAAGAGAAAATAATATTTTTTTTTCTCTATGTTGGCATACTACAGACTTTCTGGTATAAAAGTTAACATAAATGGATGCATAGGTTAATTTTTAGAAATGTTAACATTTAAAAAAATACATATATTGACCTTTACTAAATAAGGTAAATAAAGAATGGGAAGAGGAAACAAAAGTTAAGTTTTTTTAAAAAAGGGCAGTTCATAATTTTTAATGTTCATCCTCTTAGAAGAAAGAAGAAAAAAATACGTTAAGTTCTTCAATAGTGTATAATCACATGACTGTCTAAAGAGCCTGTTTTTTCTTATAGCACTACGTTAAACAGTGTCCAGGATAAAGGACTTGATAAACTTCTGTGTTAGAAGCATATTTATTACGTTCAGCTTCAGATGTCACAATTAAGATAACCCTGAAAAACTGGAATATATCCAAGAATATAACCTGAGGTTTCAAAACCATGATCACATTCAACAAACTTTCACCCAAGACATAACTAAAATATCTTCTAATACTTAAATGTAAGAAGACATGACTCAAAGTCGGAAGTGGTACTTGTTATATACCATAGAGTTAGAATCAACTCATCGCTCACCGTCCAGCAGGTTTTCCAGAAGCTGAAAATTACACAAGAGGAGACTGCCCATCATTCTTCCACGGAGAAGCACAAGGTTTTTAATCACTTGAGTTTGGGATGGCAACACAACTACTTATCCTTAAGACCACATCTAAAGAGTGTTAGATACAAGGGCATCAGGCCTCTTGTTTGGCCCAAGGGAATTATCGACAGGAGTCCAGTACTTATAAAAAAGAAATGTTAATGATTAAGGCCCTCTGAATATGAAATGTTGTCTCTGAAGGCTGTGTTATTATTGTTGTTATATGCTGTTGAGTCAGGACCAACCCATAGCTGCCCCTCCTCTGGGTATTCAGAAGCACTAAATCCATGAGCATTTGAGACTGAATCGCAGCTTCTTACTACTAGGTCACCAGAGTTTATGAATTCACTGAAAACACAGGTTTTATTCAAATACTGGCTGATCACATGGTGAGTATGAAGCTAGTTCAGAAAGATTTTAAGCACAGATGGCAGAAAATTATTACTATTTCCTGGGCCTCAGATTCCATGACTGGATGACCAGTAAAGAAAACAAATTCTGACTAAATTTACATTGCTGTTTTTGTTGTTGAATGTCTATGAATCAAGCACAATTCATAGCAACCCTATGAACAAAAGGCCTGAAGCCTTTCTATAATTATCAGCATTTATCAAAGTTCATAGAGTTTCTAGAGGTATTATGCATGGATAAAGAAAATGTATAGGCTAGAATTATAGACATTGACGCTTAAGTTATATAAAATTTTTTAAGAAATCTAAGTTTAATACTATTAACCTTCTGTAACAGCATACAGTAGATAATTCAATAAACATTTGTTGAGTGGATTATTTAATTTAGCAACAGTATAAAAGACATAACTGTAAAATTTATGGATTTGTAATTAGAATATTACAGCAACAGCCTAAAAACTAAGTACTCAACTTATAATTGTCTAACCTCTGGTAAGTTAGCTGCCTCACTTCACTGTTCCTCAGTTTCCTCACATTAAAATAGGGATAATAATAGTACTTACATCATATTGGAATGCAAAAAATTAAATTAATAAATGTAAAGCATCCAATATCATATCTTTTCACTCGCTACTTTCTAGTTATACAATTTTAATCCAGTAAATACAATAATAGAGAGCTCTGGTGGCCTAGTGGTAAGAAACTGTGCTGTAATCCCAAAGGCATGAGGTTCAAATCCACCAGCTTCTCCGCAGGAGACTGATGGGCAATCTCCTCCTGTGCAATTAACTGCCTCTAAAAGCCCACTGGAGGATCAGCTCAGACTAAACAGCAGACAACAACACAACTACAACAGCTGTACTTATCATCAGATTGAGAGCTGGTAGCCTAATGTTCAAGAACTGTGCAGGAGTTCTGTGGTCAACTCAAAGACAGGTGGTTCAGATCCACCAAATGTTCTGAGGAAGAAAGATGAGCAGTTGCCTCCCATGCAATTCACAGCCTATGAATATCTGCAGGCTGGTCAGTTATGAGTCAGTTCCAACTCAAGAGCACAAGGACAATTACCAGTTTCTCAAAAATTTCTGGAAAAAAAATCAAATTTTACATTCAGTAACTACTGTTCTTTTACCTGTTGTACGCATGAAAAGTTTATGTGCCTGGCTCTCATATCCACGTGATGTATGGAGGGCAATCCAGTCCGGATTGATAAACTTTGCCCTGCAAACCAAAGCATATATATATACACACACACACACACACACACACACACACTTTATTTTTCTATCATTTAGCAATAAGAACATCTGTGAATATATAAAACTGAGAATTAACTATTGCTCTAATGAAGCAATAAACTCAATGCGTAACTTCAATTCTTCTCTATCATGTGAAACTAACTTACCAAACAAGGTCTGCCTCGCTCATCTTTCAACAAAGCCATATAACATGCCCTACAAGGTTTTAATAGTTCTTTTGTGTAAAAACAACCAGCTATGTGATACCTCATTTTTAAAGAATAATACACTCATATTGACCAAATCCACTGCATTAACTTAATTCTGGCTCATATCAATCTATAAGCCAGAAAACTGCTTCTTAGGGTTTCCAAGGACATAAATCTCTAGTGGAAAAAGACTGCCTCATCTCTAATGAGATAACTCATTAAGTGGTTCATAAGCTCAAACCACTGATCTTTAAAGTTAGCAACTCATTGCTTAATCTACTAAGCCACCAGGTATCGTAGTAGTGACAGTAAGATCAGATCCTATAATTTATCACATTCAGTTAGCATAAGAGTCAGATACAATAAAGTTAAACATAAGTATCAAAAAAGTCAGAACTAACTCACAGCTGATCTTTCCTGGGTTTTCAGAGGCTATAAATTGCTCAGATTTCCCATCTTTCTCCTTCAGAATTGCTAGTGGATTCAAACTGCTTGCCTTTGGGTTAGCAGCACAACTCCTTACCCACAAGGTCACCAGAGCTCCCAAAGCAAAATCTAGCCATTATATATTAGAAATTTAATCATACTGCACTATGCTGATAATTACAAAATACAAGGGATTGTCATAAAGTTTGGGGTCTTATTGTGAATACATTAAACTAATTTTTATAAAATACAAAAGACTTAAAGTTAAAACAATGAAATAATGAGTTCAGGAAACATAATGTGAATAAGTTCTTTCAAAATCTCCTAACATGCTTCAAGTCTAAGACGGAATGCTACCATATCACAGAACGAGGTCTTCAAAATAAAATTCCTTCTCTTACATAAATGATCATATTTCCTTAAGAGGAAGCATGTCAGTCAGACCTAATCTTAAATCATAGTGTGAAACATGATAGAAATTCTAATTTAATCAGAATAATATTTGAATCTATCTTTTTCCTTCATTTTGAGTCATTCAAGAAAGAAAATAATGCATCCTGTGCACATAACTAATCCACATTAAAATATAGAACTGGTACTGTGTCTACCTAAAACTGAAGCTGGATTTCTGTATTTCTTTCTAGCCTATCCTACAAAAAAGTTATAGAAATTTTGAAACTCCAGTGGTTACCGTTCTTACAACCTAAGTCCTAGTGCTTAACAACCCATACATAATACAAAAGTACATCTCTATTCAACAAAAGTATATCACACTTTCTCAGTATATTTACTAAAGGTATAAAGACTGAAAGTTAGGAACTTACACATATGCACATAAGAGACTATGATAAGCTGTAAGAGGTGGGTAATCCATTCCCCAGTACTGTAAATTGTTATCACTGGTGTTAAAATACCTGAAAAAGAAAAGAAAAAAGCAAGCACTATTTCATTAACCAATACTCAAGAAATATACTTAAAATTTTTTATGAGCTCATAACTAAAAAATGTTTTATTAGTGACCAAATAGTCTGTCATTCAAATAAAGACACTATTGAGAAGGATAGAGGAAATTATTACTAATAAAGTCAGAAGAAGCGCAAACCAACACCAACCCCGGCAAATCAGGACATACTGTCACCTTATTATTACTGATTTAACCAATGACTGACATTTATACAATGACCACCCCCCCAAAAAAAAACAAAACAACCCTAACAAAAAAAGGGACAATTTGCTTTAAATAATCTAACAAATTAAGAGTCAAAATAATAACCAGAATTCTAAAAAGTAAAGAACTAAAAAACATTCAGAATTTGGAATATGGAAAGACACATACTTCATGGAAGAGATAAGCTTCTAAGAAGACCTTGTATGAGAACAAGTCAACCAACATGTATTAACAGTCCACTCAATGCAACTTGCTGGGAATTAAGGAAGAAAACTCCATCTATTCATTAGAAATATTAAAGGCAAGACAAAAATTGAGAGATATTCAAATGATAAAAGAAAAAGATCACCAATCTAGAATTCTCTGTCCAGGAAATTTACTGTTCAAAAGTGAAGGGAAAATAAGGATTTTTCCCAGATTAACAAAATTTAAGGAAATTTCTCATCACTTAATACATCTTAGAAAAAGAGTTCTTTAGCAAGAAGAAAATTTAAGACTAGAAACTTGGACATGCACACTGTTGTGAAGTGCTGTCAAGTCAATGCTCACAGTCACCCTATGAACAATGGCTCTGAACCTTGCCTCAACCTGAACCAACCTAACCCTCTCTGACAAACCTGACTCCATTGCCACAATCACGGTATCAATCTATCTCATCCAGGGTCTTCCTCTCCTGTGCTGAGTCTCCATTCTTCTAAGCATGATGTCGTTCACAAAGGTCTGGTCCCACATGGTAAACACAGACTAAGTAGAACTCTTCTTAAATTCTTCTGAAATAGCAGGCCTTCAAAAATCCTATCAACAACCGAGAATTCCTGATAGAGTGATTGTTGTTGTTGTTACATGCCACTGAGTCACTTATGACTAACAGCAAACCTATCTACAAGAGGCCTGAAACCTGCTCTATCCTGAGCCAATTTTACTGTCTCTGACATACCTACCCTTAGTTACCCCAGTCACTGAATCAATCCATCTCATTGATGGTTTTGTTTCCCTCTCTTTCTCTGTCTCTCCACTATCCCAAGCACAATGTCTCTCTCAAAGGACTTATCCCTCCTTGCAACATGCCCAAAGTATGTCAGACGAAGCCTTAGAATCCTTGCATCCAAGGAGCAGCCTGGTCTCACTCTTGCTAGGATGAACCTGTCTGTTTTCCTGGCAGCCCATGGTATATTCAACACTCTTCTCCATCACCACAGCTCAAAGGCATCAATTTTCTCTATCATCCCTAGTCTCTGTCCAGCTTTCTATCACACAGTAAGCAATTGCAAAGACTAGGGCCTGGATCAGGCACATCTTAGTCTCCAGACTGACAGCACTGCTCTTCAGTATTCTGGAGAGGTCCCTGACAGCTGACTTTCCCAATGCAATTCATCTCTTGATTTCCTGGCTGCTAGTACCAAGAACATAAATTGTGGAGCCAAGCAAAGAAAAGCTGTTAATAATCTCAATCTCTTCACCATCTATCATAATGTTGCCAATCGGTCCAGTGGTAAGAATCTTTGTTTACTTGATGTTGAGTTTCCATCCATTTTGAAGGCTGCAGTCCTTGATCTTCTGCAGCAAGTGCTTCAGGTCCTTCTCAGTTTCAGCAAGCAGGGTTATGTCATCTAAATAACAGTTTGTTGATGAATCTTCCCTTCAATCCTGATGCTACATTCCTCCTCATACAGCCCAGCTTCCCAGATGATCTGTTCTGTATATGGATTGAAAAGGAGATAGGACACATCCCTGGCATACCACCTTCCCAATTTTGAACCATGCAGTATTTCCTTGCTCTGTTCTGATGACTGCCTCCTGGTCCAAGTACAGGTTTTGCATAAGTACAATCAAGTGTTCTAGGATTCCTATTCCTCTCAGAATCAGCCACAGTTTGTTATAATCCACACAGTCAAACACTTTGCACAGTCAATGAAACACAGATAGACATTCCTCTTGTACTCCCTGTTTTCAGCCAAGATCCATCTAACATTACGTATAATATCCCTAGTACTAGGGCCTCTTCTAAACCCAGCTTGCACATTTAACAGTTGTCTGTTGATGTGCTGTTCCAGTCATTTTTGGATAATTTTCAGCAGAGTCTAGCATGCATGTGATATTAACAATATTGTTTGATAATTTTCATACTCCGTTGGGTCACCTTTCTTTGGAATGGGAACAAACATAGATCTCTTCCAGTCAGTTGGCCAGGTTGTTGTCAATCAAGAATACTTAGTAATCATAAACATATATGAATACAACATTGGTGCAACTAAAAGAATAAGTCAAATACTGACAGAATTGAGAGAGGAAACAGGTAGTTGGAACAATAGTTCCAACAATAGTTGGAAACTTCAAAAGATTGCTTTCAACATTGGAAAAAAAACATCTAGAATGATTATAAAGGAAACATGGAGAGTAAATGACATAATAAACCAACTATACTGAACAAAATATACAGAAAATTCATTACACAAGAATTGTTTCTTAGAATAGTCCACATTTTAGGTTGCAAAACTTTAAAAGACTGAAACTATAAAAAACTAAAAAAAAAAAAAATTAAATAAAAGACTGAAACTATAGAATTTTTTTTCTCTGACCACAATGTAGTGAAACTAGAAACCAGCAGGTGATAAAAACATGGAAATCACACAAACATGTGAAAATAAAACAGCATGCTACTATATTACCAATACAATAAGAAAGAAATAAAAAGAATTCACAAATTTCTTACAATGAAACAAAAACAAAAGCACAGAATTCTAGAACTTATAGAATGCAATGAAGAGAGTCCTTAGATGGAAACTTAAGAGTTAATAATGCCTGTTGTTGTTGTTGTTGTTGTTGTTTGATGCCGTTGAGTCATAGACGACTCATAGCAACCCTATGAATGAACAGCCTGAGCACTGTTCGTACATAGTTTCCGGAGGCAAACCATTTCGGAAGTGGATGCTGCTCGTGCTTCCAGTAATAATCTCTATATTAAAAAAAAAAAGAAAGAAAGATGTCAAATGAACAGTCTAACTCAACTCCAGGTACTACCAAGCCTTCATTCCTACCAAAAGGAAGGAAGGAAATTTTTTAAAAATAAATAAATGAAATTTTTTTTTAAACCCAGAAAATGAAAGCACCGAGTGGTAAAGAGTTGGCATTGACAAAGACAGGTACTTTGACCCAGCAGCTGTTCCAGGGAGGGCATCTCTAGAAAGAGCGTCTCCAGAGAGAGATGGGTGGTCTGCTTCTCTGCGGTTTACAGCCTCTGACACCTACTGGAAGCTAAATTATGCTGCATCTATGGCATATAACAACAACAAAAAGATTCAATAAAATAAAAAGTCGGTTCTTTGAAAAGATCAAGAAAATTAACAAACCTTTAGTTACATTGACAAAGAAATGAAGGGAAAAAGACCAAAAGACCAAAATAGAGCTATTACAAAATAAACAAAATAATGAAGAGATATTATAACTAATCTGAATGAAATAAAGAAAATTTGTGTAGCAAACTAGACAACATAAATAAAATGAGCAAATGCTTAGAAATGTACAACCTACCCAAACTAACCAAAAGGAAAGAGGGAATTTCAATAGATGCAGATATTAAATGAGAGATTTGAGGAGAAAAAAAGAATACAGACACAGACTATCCTAAGACCAACCAAAAATTCCTCGATCAGATAGCTTCACTAGGAAATTAAGCCCAATATTTAGAAAAGAATTGACACCAATATGGTTTAAATTCTATTAACATTAGACAAAAACACTACAAAAAAAAAAAAAAAACACAAAAACCCAACAGTACATAATCCACAGCCCTTGAATGTATTCTGACTCTGACTCATCTTGGTCCTGAAGAAAGAACTATTCACCAGACAGTTTCCCAAAGCTGTAATCTTTATAAAAGCAGCTGTCACATCCTTTTCCTACAGAACTGATAGATTTGAACCACTGACATTTTGGCTAACAGTTTAAAAACTAAGGTGTACTTGATTCAAGCCACAGTCTTTTTAATCACCTATGACAAATCTGAGAACTGGACAATGAGTAAAGATGAGAGAAGAAAGATCTATGCCTTTGAGCTGTGTATTAGAGAAGACTGCCAAGTGTCTTGTGGACTGACAGAAGAGCAAATATATCTTAGAGAAAAGTGCAGCCAGAGCGCTCCTTGGAGGCAAGGATGGAGAAACTTTTTCTTAAATACTTAGGGCATGTAAAAGAGACTATTCCTTGGAAAAAGATATCATGAATGGAAAGTGGAGGACCAGGGGAGCTCTGGTGGCCTAGTGGCAAGAAGCTGCACTGTAATCCCAGAGAAACACAGTTCGAATCCACCATATGCCCTTCTGGAGAAGGAGGGGCAATCTCCTCCTGTACCTGTCAACCCCAATTTGACAGTACACACACAAAAAAAAATAAAATTTTTTTTAAAAATTAAAAAAAGAAAAGAAAGTGGAGGGCTAGTGAAAGAGAGGAAAACCTTCAACAAGATGTACTGACACAGTGGCTACAGCAATGGATTAAACTATATCAGAAATGATAAGGATGGCACAGGATAGGACAGGTTTCAGATCTGCGGTTTATAGGGTCATCTGACATACTCAACTCAATGATACATAACACCACCTCATTAATCTCTTGTTAATATAAATGTAATATTTCTCAACAAAATACAAACAAGCAGAATCCAGTAGTACATCGCTGCTGTTATATATCATTGAGTCTGAACCGACCCAGTAAATTACATGGAAGGAGAGGCCCATCTTTCTAGTGTGGAACAGCTAAAGGATGCAAACCCCATACCTTTGCACTAGTAGTGCAATTCCTTACCACGGAGCCACCAAAACTCCCTATCCCACTACAGAGTGGGACTTTTATCAATATGCAGACAGGGAGGGTCCAACATTAGAAAAGCAATCTCAAGTTGAAAGAACTGGAAAACAAATTCAGGCCTTGAGTTACAATTTTGAGAGATGCTATGGCAAAATCTTGAATGATCCAGGAAGCATCAAAAGAAGACAGAAAGAATTTTTCTTTTACTTTTCAAAGAGAAGAGCAAATTGGGGGAGAGGGGTGGGCAGGAAGAAAAGTGCAACAATGAATGAATGGAAACCCAAAGTCTCTGTAAACTTTCATCAAAATTAGTAAAAATATAAAAAATATTAAAAAACAAAAAAAGAAGATAGGAAGAATATGCAAATTCACTTTGGTAAAAAGAATTGTTTGACATTGAAAAATTTCAAGAAACAACATATGAACAAGAATCAATGGTAAAGATGGAAGATGTTCAAGGTACACTGAAGGCACTGGTAAAATATAAGGCCCCAGAACTGGATGGAATAGCAATTGATGTATTTCAGATAACAAATGCTGAAGCCCTGGACTTGCTCACCAGTCTATGCCAGGAAATTTGAAGGATAGCTGCCTCACCAATTCACTGGAAGAGATTCATATTTGTTTCCATTCCTAAGAAAGGTGATCAAACAGAACGTGGAAACTATCAAACAAAATCTTTAATATCATATCCTACCAAATACTGATAAAGATTGTTCAAAAACAGCTAGAACAGTACACTGACAGGGAACTGCCAGATATTCAAGCCGGATTTAGAAGAGGTTGTGGCAAGAGGGATCATTGCTTATATCCGATGGATCCTGTCCATCCTAAAAGCAAAGAATAACTACAAGATAAAGGTAAATAACCCAATTGAAAAATAGGCACAGGATATGAAAAGACACTTCACCAAAGAAGACATTCAGATGGTGAACAAACAAATGAAGAAGTGTTCAAAATCCCCAATCTAAGAGAGATTCAAATCAAAACAACTATGAGATATCATCTCACCCCAGTAAGAATAGCAAAATTTAACAGAACAGCAAACATCAAATGCTGGCAAGGTTGCAGAGAAACTGTTGGTGGAAGTGTAAAATGGTGCAACCACTATGGAAGGCTGTATGTCGTATCTCAAAAAGTTGCAAACAGAAATACCATTTGACCCAGCAATTCCACTACAGGGAATTTACCCTAAGGAAACTGTAACTGCCACCCAAGTAGATATATGCACACTCATGTTTATTGTGGCTTTGTTAACAATAGCAAAGAGTTGCAAACAATCCAAGAGCCCATCAACAAACAAATGGATAGAGAACCTGTGGTACATTCACACAATGGAATACTATGCTGCACTGAAAAAAAGGAGCTCAAGAATTATTATACTAAATGAGTTATCCTGGAGGACAGTATGCTGAGTGAAATATCTGTCACAAAAAGACAAATACGACACAATGTCACTGTTATAAAACAGGACTGACATGGGGGCTGGGGAGAAACTGAGAGAAGAGGGGATAATGTACATGGCATTGAAAAAGATGAGGGAGAGAATTGTATAAAAGGAATATATAATTAAGTATTGTTGGCATGCTAAGAGTCCAGAAGAAGAGCTGCATAGTAAAGTCGTCTGGGGTGGGAGTGGGGGGACTATACAACAATGAACGAACTTTTTCCCAAAGAAAAATGTGATCTGGGGTTGCGGGGCAAGGAGAAAAATGTGCAACAATGAATGATTGGAAACCCCAGTTCTTTATAAACTTTTATTAAAATCTCAATAAAAAATGGGAAAAATAGTATAATTATAAGCCATGTTTAGCAATAACATCTAATAACATTTTTAAATTAAGAGAATCTGAAACTTACAATAGAACATACAATATAACAAGAGAAACTAAAACAAAGAAAAGACATGCTCAAGTATGAAAGCTGTACAGAACATTTCAAAAAGCAGCTAGAGATGTCAAAACAAACATTAAAAAATGTGTAAGGACAAATATTTTTAAGACTATTATTATAGAAATAGATAACTAGTAAAATGTTTATGAGGATCTGAGAGGTTGACAGTAGAAGCAGAGGGGTGAGGATGGGCGTGGTGTGGTTAATCATAGGGTCACATAATTTTATGGGTGGAGGTAGGAGGAGGTAAAGGAAATGGGAAAGATCTGGTGTGAAAAACAATGTATATGAGTTTTATGAGTAAACCAGTATGAAATTAAAAAATTTTTTAAAAAGCAAAGAATACCAGAAAAATGTCTGTCAGTGCTATATTGACTATGCAAAGACATTTGACTGCGGATCATAACAAGTTACGGCTAATATTGAGAAGAATGGAAATCCCAGAGCACTTAATTGTTCTCATGCAAAACTTGGTCTTAGACTAAGAGGCTGTTGTGCAAACAGAATATTGCTGTTGTTGTTATGCACCATCAAGTCAGTCAACTCATAACAATTCTATATACAACAGCTTTGAACCCTACTCTATTCTGAGCCAACCTTATTGTCTGACACACCTATCCCCATTACCCCAGTCATTGAGTCAATCCACCTCTTTGAGGGTTGGCCTCTCTTGCACTATCCCTCCACTCTACAGACCACAATGTCCATCTCCAAAGACTGGTCCCTCCTTGCAACATGCCCAAAGTATGTCAAATGTAGCTTCAGAATCTCTGCCTCCAAGGAGCAGCCTGGTTTCACCCTCTCTAAGACAAACCTGCTTGTTCTCCTAGCAGTCCATGTTGTATTCAATACTCTTCTCTAGCACCACAGCTCAAAGGCATCAATTCTCCTTCTATCATCCCTAGTTATCATACAGTTTTCTGGTGCATAGCACATATGTATGTGTGACAACCATGGCCTGGATCAGGTGCACCCTAGTGTCTAGACTGACATCACTGCTCTTCAGTACTTTGGAGAGGTCTCTGACAGCAGACTTTCCCCATGAAATCCATCTTTTGATTTCCTGGTTGCTGGTACCAGGAGTGCTGATTGTAGAACCAAACTGAAGCTGATAACAATCTCAATCTCTTCACTGTCTATCATGATGCTGCCAATAGGCCTACTGGTGAGAATCTGTTTTCTTGATATTGAGTTTCAATCTACAGAGAAGGCTGCAGTCCTTGACCTTCTGCAGCAAGTGTTTCAGGTCTTCCCCAGTGTCAGCAAGCAAGGTTGTATCATCTGCATAATGCAGGTTGTTGATTACAAGGTTTAAAATAAAGAAAGGCGTGTGTCAGGGTTGTGTCCTCTCTCCATACTTAATCAATCTGTATGCTGAGCAAATTATTCAAGTAGAATGTGGCATCAAGATTAGAGGAAGACTCACCAATAACCTGTGTTATACAGATGACAAAACCCTGTTGCTGAAAATGAGGATTTGAAACATTTGTTGCAAAAGATCAAAGAATAGAGCCTTCAATATGGATTGCCTCTCAACAAAAATTCTTATCACTGGACCAATAGGCAACATCATAATAGATAGAGAAAAAAACTGAAGTTGTCAATTACATCTTACTTGGATCCACAATCAATACTCAGAAAATCAGGAGACATATTGCTCTGGCAAGGTCTGCAGTCTCCCAATTACTAAGAAGCATGTTGTCAGATTGAAGACCAAGGTGCATCTGATTCAGGTCATGGTCATTCTGATCACTTGCTATGCATCTGAGAGCAGGGCAATGAATATGCGTGACAGAAGAAGAATGAATGCCTTTGAGTTGCGGTGTTAGAGAAGATTACTTAATATCCCATAAACTTCCAAAAGAACAAAAGAATATGTCTCAGAGAAAGAGCAGTCAGAGAGATCCTTGGAGGCAAAAATTATAAAGTTTCATCTCATAAACTCTTGTCATGTTGCCAAGAGGGACCAGGCCTAGGAGAAAGGACATCATGCTTGGAAGGATAGAGGGTTAGTGCAGGAGAAGATGACCCTGGTTGAGACAGACTGACACAGTGATTGTGGCAATGGGGGCAGGTGTGTCAAAGACAATGAGATTGGCTCAGAATAGGGCAGGGTTCAGAAGTATCATTCATAGTCACTATGAGTTGTAGTCAACTCGACAGCACATAACAACAATCATAAGTAACTGTGGTGTCAAGAGTTTATTGTTCAAACTGTCTTTCCTAGCCTTTGACTCTAACTTTGCAATGTGGACAGGTGGGAATATGCAAATAGGGTATGCTCTGCTATCCACAAGGGGATTGGTTAGTCTTGCCATAAAACTGAACTGATTCAGAGACAGATTTTGAGAATCTCATAATTAACAAAGAAGAAGTAAAGATTGTAGATTTCACATCTCTCAGGGCCAAAAATTTCTGCACCACTCAGACCAGGGCCCACATGAACAGCAGACACAGCAGAAAACCAAATCAGACATGAGAGAGCTAACCTTAAGATTCTCATCCCATAGAACAAGAACCAAGACCCTTTGCCCTGTTTGTTGGACATCCTGGAGCAGAGAGAACCATAACTGGCAGAACTAAGAGCTTTGTAGCACTGACCTAAAGCTGTGAGGCTGAAGGCTGAAGTGCCTATGAGCACATTTCAGCATCTATCCTAACTGAGTGACTGCATCTTACTACCAAGCTGAAATTCGTTAGCTTTCACTTCACATAGCCTTTTGGCTTTCCTAAGAAACCTCATGCTATAGGATTTATTCATAGCAAGTATCTTTTATAAGAAACATAAATGGAGGTTATACACATGGATCTCACCTGATGGTATGCACAGGAATCAGACAGATTACATCTGTGGAAGGGATTGTTGGAGAAGTTCGGTATCAAGCAGTGAAAACTATCCCAACTGCTGCTCTGGACGTGCTCACAAGGTTGTGCCAAGAAATCTGGAGGACAAATACCTGACCACTGACTGGAAGAGATCCATATTTATTCCCATTCCAAAAAAAGGTGACACGACAGAGTGTGGAAACTTTCAAACAATATCAATTGTATCACATGCAAGCAAAATCCTGCTGAAGATTTTCCAGAAAAGACTGGAACAGTACATTGACGGAGAACTACAATAAACACAAGCTGGGTTTAGAAGAGGCCATGACACTAGAGACATTATTGCCAATGTCAGAGGGATCTTGGCAGAAAGCAGAGTACAAGAGAAATGTCTATCAGTGTTTCACTGACTAAAGGCATTTGACTTTGTAAATCACAACAAATTGTGGTTTACCTTAAGGAGAATGGGAATCCAGAACACTTGATTTTGCTTATGCAAAACCTATACTTGGATTGAGTCTCAATCCTATAATATGGATTGAGGCTCAATGTCAAGAAGACAAAGATTCTCACCACTGGACCAACTGGCAGCATCAGGATGGATGGTGAAGAGACTGAGATGGTACACAGCTTTAGTTTGCTTGGCTCCATAGTCAACAGTCTTGGCACCAGCAGCCAGGAAATTAAAAGGCGCATTGCCATGGGAAAGTCTGCTGTTAGGGACCTCTCCAAAGTACTGAAGAGCAATGATGTCTCTCTGGAGACTAAGGTGCATCTGATACAGGCCATGGTCTTCGCAATCACTTGTTATGCATCAGAGAGTTGGACAATGACCAGGGAGGATAGAAGGAGAATTGATGCCTTTGAGCTGTGGTGCTGGAGAAGAGTATTGAGAATACCATGGACTGCTAGGAAAACAAACAGATTTGTCCTGGAAAGGGTTAAACCGGGTGGCTCCTTGGAGGCAAGGATTCTGAGGCTCCGTCTAACTTACTTTGGACATGTTGTGAGGAGAGACCGGTCCTTAGAGAGGGACATCATGCTTGGGAGGGTGGAGGGACGGCACAGGAGAGGAAGGCCCTCTATGAGGTGGATTGATTCAGTGACTGGGATAATTGGGATGGGAGTGTCGGAGACAGTGCGATTGGCACAGGACAGAGCGGAGTTTAGGGCTATTGTACACAGGGTCGCTATGAGTCGCAGGCGACTCAACGGCACATAACAACAACAACAACAACATACTTGGACCAGGAAGCAGTCCTCAGAACAGAGCAGGAAAACACTGCATGGTTCAAAATCAGGAGGGGAGTGGGTTAGGAATGTGTCCTGTCTCCTTATCTTTTTTAATCTATATTCAGAAAAGATCATGTGGGAGGTTGGGCTTTATGAGGAGAAATGTGGCATCAGAATTGGAGAAAGACTCAACAACCTATGTTATGCAGATGATACAACCTAGTTTGCTTAAACTGAGAAGGATCTGAAGCACTTGCAGCAGAAGGTCAAGGATTGTAGTCTTCAATATGTATTGAAGCTAAACATCAAGAAGACAACGATTCTCACAACTGGGCCAACTGGCAGTACCATGATAGATGGAGAAGAGATTGAGGTTGTTAATAATTACAGCTTGCTCAGCTCCACAACCAACACTCTTGGCACCAGCAGTTAGGAAATCAAAAGACAAATTGCATTAAGTCAATAAGCTGTCAGGGATGTCTCCAGAGTACTGAGAAGCAACGAAGTCAGTCTAGAAATTAAGGTGTACCTGATCTAGGCCATGGTCTTTACAATTACTTGCTATGCATCAGAGAGCTGGACAATGACTAAGGATGACAGAAGAATTGATGCCTTTGAGTTGTGGTGTTGAAAGAGTCTTGAACATACCATGGACTACTAAAAAAACAAATAGAGGTCTTAGAGTGAAACCAAGTTTCTCCTTGGAGGCTAGGATTTGAAGCTTTGTCTCACACACTTTAGGCATCCGTAGAGAAGGCCATCATGTTCAGAAGAGTGGAGGGATAGTGTGGGAGAGGAAGACCCCAAATGAGATGGACTGGTACAGTAACTAGGGTAATGGGGGTAAGTGTGTTGGAGTCAGTCAGTGAGATTGGCTCAGGACAGGGCAAGATTTAGAACTGTTGTACATAGTTTCACTATGAGTTGCAGGTGACTCGATGACACATAACAACAACCAGAAACCTCATAATTGTATTATTTTGTGTGCTCTACGAGTTATTCCAACAGATTTCAGACCCAGCAGAACAGTAAGATTGGTGTTGGAATTAGTAGAAAGATGTGTGGGAGCATGGAAAACATATGTGATCATATGGGCATTGGTTTTGTGCTATGGCTGATGAAGGGCAGCTTCCCCTTGCTGAGTCAGTTAGCAGATGTCAGATATGGCCGTCCCCATGCAGCCATTGCTCTTTTTACAGTAATGTTATAAAACAAAATGTATACTGAATGATTTAACAATAAATAAATATGATTGGTAAGACTGCATTCAAATCATAATTTTAAAAAATCATAATAAAAGACATAAAAAGATCAAAATAGCAGCATTTCCTCAGAGACAGGGCTCATCAGGAAGGGGTAGGATAAAAGGATTCATGGAAATGAGAATCATAGGGAGAAATGGGGCATGTCCAGTTACACTGTGAATATTGTAACCAAAGATAGAAAACAACAAATGTAGGAACAGCTGTAAGGAAAACCAACTTGCTCTGTAATCTTTCACTCAAATCACAATAAAAAATAAAACACATTTTCACTTAGAATGAGGATGATATAATAATAATAATAATAATAATGAAAGAATCAAAGACAAAGATCCCAGGAAAATACACAGATCATCATACATTTGTTCTCTCACAGTCCTCGTGACTGGAAATCCAAAGTCAAGATGTCAGCAGGGCCATGCTTCCTCCAAAATCTCTAATAGAGAATGCTGCTTTGATTCTCCAGCCTGTAGTAACCCAAAGAGTTTCTTATTGTAGAATAATTCCAATCTCTGTTTCCATCTTTCCTCTCTCTGGGTCCTTTTTCTCTTCTTGCAAGGAGACTAGTTATATTGGATTAAGTATCCACTCCACTCCTCTATAACCTCATCTTAACAAATGGCATTTGCAAAGACCCTATTTCCAAATAAAGTCATACTCTGAGGACCCTATTTCCAAATAAAGTCATACTCTGAGGATCCAGGAAACTTGAACTTTGTTGTTGTTGTTAGGTGCTGCTGAGTCGAATATGACTCATAATGATCCTGTAAACAACAGATCTGAACCCTGCCCTATTCTATGCTATTCTTACCACCTCCTCAACATCAGAGTTCACTGTTACAGTCACTGTGTTAATCCATCCCATTGAGAGTCTTCTCCTCCTTTGCTGACCCTCCACCTTTCTGAGCATAATGTCTTCTTCCAAAGACCGGCCCCTTTTAACAACATGCCCAAAGTATGTGAGCAAAGTATCATCATCCTTCCCTGGCTGCACTCTCTCCAAGACCTATTTGTTTTCCTGGCAGTCCAGGAGATATTTAGTGCTCTTCTCTAGCACCACAATTCAAAGGTTATCAATTCTTCTTCTGTGATCTACGTGAATTTTACAAAGAAAATATTTTATTAAAATACTTGGTAAAAGACATCTGGAGTATCTCAAATTTCTCATTGCAATAAACAATGCTTGAATAAATAGCTGTTCTCATTAACGCTCATGATTTATTTGAAACCTGAATTTTTTATTTTGTTAGTATTGTTCTTGTTGTTTGGTACTATCGAGTCAAGTATGACTCATAGAGACCCTATGAACAACCAATCTGAATGAACCCTGTCCTATCCTGCTCCATCTTCTCCATCTCTGACATACTTGAGACCTTGTAGTCACTCTGTCAATCCATCTTGTTGAGTGTCTTCCTCTCAACATCTGCTGAAGTTGGGCTATTCCTACCACTCTAGGTAAAAAAATCCTACCTGCTCTGAGCCAGGATTTATTTTTACTCCATGACAAAAAGACGTAAAAAGATCTTCTTGCCTTGAAAAATGGTTATATAAAGTTATCATGTCTATAACCATGGTGGTCATCTTATATCCATTTCTGTAAGGAATCCAGGAAGAAAAGTAATAATGCAAAGACAAAAGAATGGCAGCGAAGGAAAGCTGTAAAAAGCCTGAAATCCTGATGGCCACCATGAGCCTGAGCCCAGCAAGGCCTGCTTAAGTTATATATCATCCTCAATGAAAGCAATTACACAGAATTGTATACTTAAAATGGTCAAAATGGCAAATTTAATTGTACTTTTTTACAATTTAAAAACATTTAAAGGGATCATTTAAAAAGTTTCAGCAAATATCACCATCATCTACTTTTCAAGTAAAAAATAAAAAATTAAGACCATAATAATAACCTAGCCAGTGACAGTGTGATTAAATCACTGTCTGAGAATCTGAAAGATACTCAAAGAACAATAACAACAACAACAAAAAAAAAACAAAAAAAAAAGTTAAATATTTGGCTAACTTTTCTTTGAAATGCTCAATACTCTTACTAGGGTATAGTCAACCTATTAGTATGAAGCTCAGTATCAACTTCTTGCATGAAACACTTCTAAAGGAGTTATAAAAAGCATTGACCAAAGCTATCACTAGAACACTATGAACAATTCACCAGTTTCTATGAACTTAGGAAGCATTCAAAAAAGTACATTTTCAATAAAAATGACACAGGCACAAATTTCTGTGAAGTTATAGCGATACCTAACACCAACTGGTAGCTGACTACACATCGCAGCTATTCTTTTAAGTGTTTTACATGTACTATTTTACTGAAATTTCACAGCATTCTAATGAAATATGTATTATCTCCCCTTTCCAAGTGATTAAGTTGAGATACAGAAAGCTCAATAATTTGCCAAAGACTATTTATCTAGTAAAAGGTAAAACTAAGATTTGACATCAGTGGTCTAATTCTAGCATCTCTCTTGACCATTAAGCTACTATTTTCTACATTTCACACATTTCTAATAGCAAAATATTGAGAAGCCTCCAGGTAAACTTTTATATTAAATTAAAGCTAATCATCAATGTTTATGAGATCACAAAAATAATATTTCTATGAAGTTCTCTGAGTTCTGAAAAACAGAAGGTTGCATGTATACTATACATAAAACCAGTAATGGGTTTTATA
The DNA here is from genome assembly GCF_000299155.1 of Elephantulus edwardii. NCBI lineage: Eukaryota > Metazoa > Chordata > Mammalia > Macroscelidea > Macroscelididae > Elephantulus > Elephantulus edwardii. The sequence goes on from NW_006399755.1 coordinate 28,354,185, forward strand.
ACACACAGGAAAAAAACATGGAAAAGAGATGGCGTGAACGTTCATTCATTCAACAAATTCATTCATTTAAACATTCATTCAACAAACGCTTATGTGCAATGTCTTAATACTAGACACAAGTTATTCAAATATGTTTGAACCAAATGAGAATTTAATTTTTCTGAATTGAAATTTAATTCCATTATTGTAGACCTGGTCCCTTTTTCAGCTCCATAATTTTAGCCATCTGCTAATACCAAAGCTCTCTTCTGATTTTATGTCTGCTCGGAGACGCCAAAAGCACGTGACATCCGTTCTGGCAGAAAGGTCAAAGCAGAGGCTCGGCTCTGACTGGCTGAAGTTGAGCACCTCACAGAACAGGCACCAGACCCCCCCTATCTTCCCAGGTAATCGGAGACGCCAAAAGCACGCGACATCGGTTCCGGCAGAAAGGTCAAAGCAGAGGCTCGGCTCTGACTGGCTGAAGTTGAGCACCTCACAGAACAGCAACCAGAACCACCCTATCTTCCCAGGTAATTGGAGACGCCAAAAGCACGCGACATCCGTTCCGGCAGAAAGGTCAAAGCAGAGGCTCGGCTCTGACTGGGTGAAGTTGAGCACCTCACAGGACAGCCACCAGACCCCCCCCCCTATCTTCCCAGGTAATCGGAGACGCCAAAAAGCCCGTGACATCCATTCTGGCCAAGAAAAACCTATCTACACAGCAATTCTACAGGATGCATCACCTTTGACCGATAAATATTGCGACTAAACTTCAGACACACTGATCCCAACACAAGGTACTACCATCAGCTGATGTGTTTGAAGTCACAGAAGCCATGGAAGCTTCATATGTAAGTTATTAGATGGAGGGCTGGTGAAAGGGAGATAGATGTGAAGGGAGGGGGTAGAAGTGG
>NW_006399755.1:28357625-28399043 GCF_000299155.1 Elephantulus edwardii
GACGGCGCAGGAGAGGAAGGCCCTCTATGAGGTGGATTGATTCAGCGACTGGGATAATTGGGATGGGAGTGTCAGAGACAGTGCAAATGGCACAGGACAGAGCGGAGTTTAGGGCTGTTGTACATAGGGTCGCTTTGAGTCGCAGGCAACTCGACGGCACATACCAACAACAACAACATAATACTAGCAATTTTTAATATCATGAATGAGAAGAGTAAGAAGAAATACTTTTAGCCCATGATGAAGAATCATAAACAACTTAGAAAGATGAAACAAGCTTGCTTGTAGAAAGCAACGATAACTTAAAGCATTTTCTAAATAAGACAGGCTACAGCCTTCAATATGGGTTATATCTTAACATCAAGAAAACAAAAATTTTCACTTCACCACCAAGAATTCACATCATAATAGATGAAGAAAAGAGATAGGTTGCTAAGGACCTTTTTAAAGTGCTAAAGAGCAACAAGGCCAATTTAAAGACTAAGGTACACCTGATCCAAGCCATGGTGTTTTCAATTGCTTTGAATATACCCGAAAAGTAAACAATAAAGAAGTGATGTTTTTTAATTGTGGTGTTGATAAAGAGCACTGAATTACCATGCATTACCAAAAGAACAAACAAATCTACCTTAGAGAAAGTGCAACCAGGATGCTCCTTAGAGGGTGAAACTCTCACACCTGGAGCATTTTGTCGGGAGTGGCCAGTCCTTGAAAAAAGCTCTATTACCAGGAAAGGTGGAGGGGTCAGTGAAAAAGAGGAAGATCCTCAACAAAATTAACTGATACAATGACAGCAACAATGGGCTTGTTCATGATGGAAATCATTACAATGGCACAGGATGGGATAAGGTTCTGATCTGTTTTTTACAGGATAATATGAACCACAGCATCTTATCATAACAATAAAATGCCAGTGCTTTCACAAATGTCCAAAGGAACTTTGGAAACATGCTGTGTTATTCTACCACCAAAGGTCTAGTTTACTATCATATTACTGCCAGTGACTGTGTCAAAACTTACCAAGGAACTCATGCAACATTATTCAAAATGTGTGACCCTGGAGGACATTATGCCGAGTGAAGTATCTGTCACAAAAGGACAAACACTGCATAATGTCACTGTTGTGGAATGAGACTGACATCAGGGTTGGGATAAGAATGAGAAAAACTGGATAAATTGTGCATACTGCATTGAAACAGATGAGGGAGAGAACAGGTTAAATGAGATATATGATAGGGTATTATGGTTATCATAAGAGTCCAAGATGAAGGCTGACTGGGGAGGAGGGGGGAAATTGTATACCAATGAAGGAAATTTTTTTTTTTTAAATTTTCTTTTACTTTTCAAAGAGAAGTGCAAACTGGTGGGGAGGGCTGGGCATGGAGAAAAGTGCAACAATGACTGAATGGAAATCCAAAATCTCTGTAAATGTTCACTAAAATTAATAAAAATTTTTTTTAAAGTTACCATATGGTAACTTTTAAGATCATGAGCTTTCAAAGACAGACCTACAAAATGCAAGGAAATACATAAGTATCATCATTATGAAGATGAAGACTTGCCAAATGAAGAAAATAACATTTTTCTTTTAGAATTTAAAGATATCTTCAAATAGTTGGTTTCCTTTTTTGTCCTTTTTTTTATATTGATTGCTTACCAAGTCTGTATACATTGTGTTTCTCACTATTCGTCATTCTGTATTTTATATGTCATATTGTATTTCATGCAATCATTCTCATGCATTATGTTTTATAAAACTAATCACCATGGGGCTTGCCCATCATTACCCTGTCTTTTCACCAGGATCCTTCCCTAACCCCCTCCACCTATCAAACTGTGCAACCCTGTGTTTTTGCCCCTACTCATCCTCATTCCTCCACTCCCACCCCTTCCCCACTTGGGTTCCCATACATGTTTTACTAGTATCCTTCTATTTTTACAATAAGGGTCTCATGGAGTATTTGTCCTTATGAGACTGTGTTAGTTCACTCAACATAATGCTCTCCAGTCTCTCTCAAGTCTCCTCATAGAAACTCCATATGACCCAGCAATTCCACTACTAGGAATATACCCCAAGGAAATTAGATCTGAAACACAAGAGATGTGTACACCCATGTTCACAGCCGTGCTTAGTCACCAATTCAAGAACATGGAAACAGCACAAATGGATTGAGAAAATGTGGAACATTCACACAATGGATGACTGATTTTGAAAAATCTTCAAATAGTTTGTATAAACTGACTAAGATTAAAAAAGGCTTGGAAGCAGAAGTGGCATCCACTTCCAAAGAAAGCTTGCCTCTGGAAACTCTACGAACCTGGAGAAAAGATGAAAGGTTTGCATTCAAGACTTTCATACATAGTCGCTATGGGTTGTCTACAACACTTAACCACAATAACAACATGATAAAAAAACAGAGTTAAGCTAAACAGTTTTAAATATCCATACCATTGTTTGACTGGTAAATTAAAAGTAATTTCTTGCCAGTGTCTCTGAGCTTCATAATCACCAAACATAGGGGGTTTTCCAGCACCTGAGAAGGAAGGCAAAAAAGAACAAGACAATTTATATTAGCTTTTCAGTGATATTTTTAGATCCTTAGAAGCTTTTCTAAACAACAACAATGTAAGTTAAAGAGAGAACTCTAGTGGTTTAGCTGGTAAGGAGTTGCACTGCCAACCCAAAGGCAGCTGGTTTGAATCCAGCAGCTGCTCCATGTGGAAAGATGGGCAATCTCCTACCATGTGATTAATAGCTTCTGAAAACCCACTGCAGGATCAACTGCAAGTCAGTTCCAACTAAACAGCATTGAAAGATAAAATAGAAGAGAGATGAGAGAGAAAATTTAGAGAAAAGAACCAAAAATATTAATGTTAGAGTGATGATGTCTGAATCCTACTTAGTGATTAATGACCTTGGCAAATCACTGGCCCTCCCTTTGCCTCAGCACATTAAAAACAGGATCAATGTACATAACTAAGGGACTAGTCAAGTAAATAAGAAAGTACATATAAAATACCCCATACAGGACCTGGAAGATACATAATATTTACATAATAGAAGATATTGTTAATAATAATTAGTTAATAACATTCCTTAGCGGTTACTTTTAATCATGAGAAAAACTCAACTATAAGGCCCAATAGGTATCATAAAAATAATAACGAATCTTATCATTTACAAGGACCTTTTACAAACCAAGTATAATTTAACATAATGTCAAGTACAGACCCCAAAACACATTAGTACATCTTACAAAGGCATAACGTCGATCAAAGTTTGCTCTCAAATTAGTTCTTTTTTTAGAAAAATCTTTATAATTATTTAGGGTTGGTGCAGTTAATTTATTCACCTTACTGAAAGGAGATTTGGGTACAAAGTTCTTATTTTAAAATTGTAAACAAGATAAATGCTATATAAATGCTAAAATTTTATAATTTAATAGAACCTACTAGGTGCCAGATATTACAATCCTATGTTGTGTTGTTAGATCCACAGTGCCCCAATGAACAACATATCTGACCCCTATCCAATGCTGTGCCATCCTCATCATTTCTGACATACTTGAGCCCATTGCTACACTGTCAACCCATCTCACTGAGTCATCCTTGCCTTCACTGACCCTCATCCACCTTTCCAAGAATGACCTCCCTTTTCCAAGGAAGAGTCTCTCCTAACAATGTCCAAGGAAGTGAAAAGCAGCTTTGTCATCTCTGCCTCCAAGGAACATTCTGGCTGCACTTTCAAGACATAGCTTCAGTGCTGAAACAGAGGAGGGAGAAAACTGTTTAAAAGAGATATATAACTAGGTATTTCTGTCATCACAGGAGACTAGAGCGAGGGCTACATGGTGGAGGGGACCTGGGGGAGGGTTTGTAAAACAATGAAAGAATCTTTTCTTTTACTTTTCCATAATTTTTGGACTCATGTACTTATAACTTGTTAGTCAAATTTGTGCCTTCTAGGTTGCAACACCCCCATGATACATCTTCAAGGATATGAACATGTACGGCCAAGCACAATCAATAAGAGTGCATCTAAATCCCAAAATCAATCTCCATAATAGTCTATGTGTTTCCTACTGCCAAAGGGGCCCTTTAGAGTAGTGAGAGAAGATCTTCACCCTGAAACCCACAGTGCCCCTTTTCAGCAGGAAGTAGCTAAGAGAATACGCCATCCCCTTTTCCTTATGACTCAGGGTGAAGTCTCTCTCAGGGAGGAGTGATAGGGAATGGCAAAGGACACACTGACAAAGAAGATTAATCAGAACTGGCTTTGACAAGCACTGTGGCATTTGGACAAGAACAAACTGGGAGGAGGGTAGAGAGAATAGTGCAACAAGGAATGAATGGAAACCCAAAATCTCTGTAAATGTTTATGAAATTAATAATAATAATGTTAATTTAGAAAAAAAAAGACATAGCTGTTTGTTCTTTGGGCAGTCAATGGGACAGTCAATGCTCTTCTCCAACATCAAAGCTCAAAGGCATAAATTCTTTTATCAGCTTTATTCACTGTCTGGTTCTCAAATGCATAACAAGTGATTGAAAAGACCACTGCCTGAATCAAGTGCACCTTAATCTTCAAACTGACATCATTACTCCTCAGCAATTTAGAGGAGACCCTGACTACTGACTTTCCCGATGTATTGTCTCCTAATCTCCTAAATGCTTGTACCAAAAGTGTTGATTATGGATCCAAATAAAATTAAATCATTAACAATTTTAATTTGTTTTCTCCCATCTATCATGATAAATATGAGGATGGACCTGATTATGAGTCCAATAGTGAGAATTTTTGTTTTCTTGATACTGAGATATAATCTATATTGATGGCCACAGTTTTTGATCTTCTGCAGCAAGTGTACTCTTCACTTTCAGCAAATAAGGCTGTGTCATCTACATAGAGTCTTCCTCCAATACTGTTAATCAAATTCTTCATAAGAGTTCAGTTTCTTCAATGTTTGCTCAGCACTGAGACTGAACAGGTATGGAGAAAGGATACAGCCCTCACATACCTCTTTCTTAATTTTAAACCATGAAGTATGCCTTTGCTGAGTTCAGACATTAGCTTCTTGATCTAGGGGTAGGTTTCACACGAGCACAAGTTAAGTGTTCCAGATTACCTTCTTCTTAACATTAGCCATAATTTGTTATGATCTACAGAGTCAAATGCCTCTGCACAGTCAACAAAGCAAAAACAGACAATCTATGGTATACTTTGCTTTCAGCCAGGATCTATATGACATCAGCAATTATATCTCTTGTTCCACAGTAGGTATTACTGTCTTTACTAACAGAGCGTAAAATAGGATCCCTACAAAAGTAGGTGAGAGTTCTGGTGGTCTAGTGGTAAGGAGTTGTGCTGTCAACCTGAAGGCACCTGGTTCAAATCCATCAACTGCTCAGAAGAAAGATGGGCAATCTCTTCCCAGGCAATTTAGCCTCTGAAAACCCCTAGAGGGTCAGCCATGAGTTGGTTCTGACTATATGGTATTTAATAACAACAAAATAAAGTAGGAAGGGGAAGTCTGGTGGTGTAGCTGTGGTGTTGGCCTACAGCAGGCTTTTTTTTAGCAATTACCTTAGCCCTCTCAGGTCTCTACCTAACTTAACTGTAAACACATGGTCTTACAGATCAACAGCTGCAGAACTAGGTTAAGAGAGTGCTTCCCACACTGAGCAGCAAGACCCAAGGGAAACCTCAAGAGCTGGTGAGTGTGAGACCCTAGTGATGGTGGTGAAAAGACTGTGGCATTACTGTGGGAAAACTGTGGCAAGGTATAACTAAACCTGTACTGATTAAGGAAACCAGAGGATTCTTGCATTTGTGCTGCTGAACTGAAATTTGGTTGACTGAAAAGCTGTCTTTCACTAACTGAGGAATTGTGCCTTGTTACTGTTGAACTAACCCTGGATTTGCATTGGGTGATATTCCATGCCTCCCCAACTCTCCAACGTGTTTCCCTATTAAACCCCATTCTCAGTACCACAATTGTGAGTTTATGAGTCAACAACGAATAAACAAACTTCTTGCTGTTGATGTGGCTTTAGAGCACCATCGGGCTGGGCTACGGGCTCTTTATCTGCTTTCTGCTCTGGGGCAGTGAGGGGCTGCCCTTTCTCTCACTCCCTTTGGCCCTTTCAGAAAGATGTTCATGGCCCTGTGCTCCCATGTCTTATTTTCTGCTCTAGACAGTAGCCCATAGGGAGTTGTGCTGCTGACCCAAGGGAGGAACTTCAAATCCATCAACAACTCAGAGGGAGAAAGATAAGCAATCTCCGCATCTGTGATTTACAACCCCAGAAAATACTAAACAGCTAGAGGGTTAACTAGGAGTCAGTTCAGATGCGTCCTCAATGAGACAGTGTAATGAGATTCTAGATTTTAACTCAAATTGCCACTATAATCCATGCTCTCAGCTTCTATTTTGTATTGGTTGAGTAGGTTACTTGCTGGATGTTGTTATGTGCCGACAATCAGAACCAACTCATAGTTCACCCGCTGCTAATCCACCAGTAAGTATTCAGAGGCAGTAAATCTCAGGAGAGGAGACTGCTACTCTTTCTCTATTAGAGAAGCTTGTAAATTCAAACCTCATGTATTTGGGTTGACAACACAACTTTTTACCATTAAGCCACTAGGGTTCCCAGCTCATCTAAAATGACATAACATAATTCCATTTAGTAAACAATAAATACCTACTATTTGGCTAACGACTGATTAAAAAATTGTGAGAAGGCCCAAAGAGATACAGTGAAATCAGATTTTCCACTCTTAAAATAAGCAACAAAAAACAAGTTGTGATGGGAGATCAATTACTTTATGCCACGATGCCCATCAATTGGTTCTTGCCCCAAAACATCTCCAAGTCATTCACTGACTTTGAAATTTTAAACCTTTGCTAACGCTGCTTGCTCCCAGTCATATATCTCTACCATTAACTCATACCAAACCTTCAAGAATCGTCCTAAGTCTTCCATGAGATTTTCCTTATAAATTAAAAATTTTATCATTAATTATTGACTGCTTATAACATTTATACTTGCAGCATCATATATTTTGATGACTGCTATTCTTTTATCACTCTTAACAAGTATTTTAATTCCTTTGATTTTTGGTAGTCTAAAGGAAACATATTGTAAAGTGTATACTACATATTTGCATTAAAATTGTGCTTAATTAAATTGAATGAAAGGCTAATTTGTTAAAAGAAAGAAAAAAAATGCCCCAATGAATTCAATGCATTTTATAGGTAGGGGTGGGGGTTTGTAGGTAGGGGTACACACGCATGCACGTGCATCTTCTAAGGAATACAACCATTGTCAATAATTTATTTTTGAGGAGAAAATAAATTAGTTTTTCTTTTTTACTTGTAGTTGTTTGTTTCTATTCTACTGGGGATAAAAGGGAGGATCTTCAGTAATTTCCTACATCTAAAAAATTCAGCTATCTAAGATTTTCTGAAATGGCTTCAGACTTGTGTCTAGACTTGTGTGACCACACTGTGGTCAATGTGGAAGAATTTATTACCATTCTCTAACAAATAGAAGAATGGATAATGACTCTCTTTAGGGTTGAGAAACAAGTTTCTATCCAGAGTCTGACCTACTTCAATAAATTCAGCTGACACTGGCTATGAAATTAGTACTTAAGTTTTTAAAACTGCTAAAGTGCCCTTAAAGGAACCCAGAAGGACAACTCAACTGTACCTAAGGGAGCTTCACTAGAGAAGGGCAAAAAGGATTCCTTCCACCGTGATTAATTTTACAAATTCATTTACGTGAGATTCAGAATTACAAAACGAAAACACACTAATATATATATATACACACACACAGAGAACTACAATTCTATCTCATTCTCAGGAAGATCGTCTTAAGTACCATTTAAAATTTTACTTTATTATTTTAATTGCTGAACTATTCAGAATTATGGGATAGTTTCAAAGACAAGTAGTTCCATTCTTAACAATACAGACTAATTACCTTTATATTGAAATGTTAAACATTCAAAGAGAAGAGAATCTGACTAAATTTCTCCACAATAATAGCCTCCTTTTATACTTTCCTGGAAGATAATAAGAAACATTATAAACAGGAATTGGTTAAATGGAAAAACTAACCTAATTATTTAAGTAATAGAGTCATACTTTAACAAAGCTCACTACATCACCAACACCGTGTGGGGAGGAGGGATTATGCAAACAAAATTAATTTCCTCAGTTCAACATTTTCTATCTTCTCTAAAATTATTGGTAACACTTTGGATTATGTGCAGAGAAACTGTTTCTCTATAAGAGATGATTAATAATCAATAGCTAAAATCAAGAGTTTGTATCCTCCCCATGGCTTGTTTAAAACCAACAAGCAGTATTTCTCTATTATTTTTATGTCTGCAGATGTTAATTACTAGCAGCACTAGGCAATATAAACACTATACAGAGAAATGCAGGTTTTACTGTACAAACGCTAATTTTAGGAAAATTTAAATTACAATATTACATTCAGTTTATCTATAGTACATATGCATTTGTAAAGGAGAAATAATACATTAGTAACAAGCAAGTGAGCTGAGTTTCCTCACTTGAGTAATTCTTAATTACAATCTTAAAAGAGAAAGAAAAACAAACTAAAATAAGTATGATTAAGAAACCAATTAGAATAACAAAAGTATTTTAATTAATAGATAGAGGAAATCTCAGTGAACTCACAAACGTTATGCTTATTCATTAACTGTTTCAGTATTTCCGTGTTTGGTTTTTTTTTTTTTAAGGAGAGACAGATTTATTACAAAGTTACATCCCAAAGGGACAGACCTTCCTCCCTGAAAGGAAATACAGAGAGGCCAGCTCTAGGATTTCTATGCTCCAGAAGCTATTCACATATAAATACTATATTCTGTAAGATGGGTTAAGAACTTTAACAGAACCACCATATTTGTTAATATTTTCACAAATGTTTAGCATTTATATTTCTCTCACCTGAAACGCTGAAGCTCAATATCATGAAAACAAAGATTCTCACCACTGGACCGACTGGCAGTATCATGAAAGATGGTGAAGAGATTGAGATTGTTAACACCTTTAGTTTGTTTGGCTCCACAATCAACACTCTTAGTACCAGCAGCCAGGAAATTAAAAGGCATATTGCACTGGGAAAGTCTGTTGTCAGAGGCCTTTCCAAAGTACTGAAGAATAACAATGTCAGTCTGGAGACTAAGGTGCCTGATACAGGCCATGGTCTTTGCAAACATTTGCTATGCATCAGAGAGCTGGACAATAACTAGGGATGCTAGACGGAGAATTTATGCCTTTGAGCTGTGATAATGGAGAAGAGTACTGCTAAAAGAACAAACAGGTTCATCCTAGAGAGAGTGAAACCAGGCTGCTCTTTGGAGGCAAGGATTCTGAAGCTTCATCGGATATATGTGGACATGTGGCCAGGCAGGACCAATCCTGGCAGAGGGACATCAAGCTTGGGAGGGTGGAGGGTCAGCACAGGAGAGGAAGACCTTGATAAGATGGATTGATTCAGCAACTACAGTAATGCGGGTAGGTGTGTTGGAGACAGTATGATTGGCACAAGATACAACTGGGTTTAGGGCTGTTGTATTTAGGGTCACTATGAGTCACAGGCAACTTGACAGCACATAACAACCACTACCACATCTGAAACATGACAAAAAGAGCATATACATCTATTTTAAAAAAATCTATGAATACTAATATGCAATAGCAATACTTGTTTGATATTTTAAGTACTTATATTTGTTAACTTTCCTAATAGGGCAATTTTAGAGAACAGTAGTTTCAAAGCAGTAAGTCGTCTCTACCATAAAACAATGGTGGTGTTGCTGTTGTGTTGATATGTGCTACGAGTCACCTGTAACTCATAGCAACCCTATATACAACAGCTCTGAACCCTACCCTATCCTAAACCAGTCTCACTGACTCGAATACATCTAACCCCATCGCCCTAGTTATCATTCCAGTCCAAATCATCAGGGGTCTCCCTTCTCCTGCATTGTCCCTCTACCTTTTAAGCATGATGTCCCTCTCCAAGGACTGGTCCCTCCTGGCCATGTGCCCAAAGTAAAAGAGACAACATTTCAAAATCCTAGCCTCCAAGGAGAAACTTGGTTCACCCACTACAGAGCAGACCTGTTTGTTCTCTTGGTGATCCAAGGGTATGTTCAATACTCTTCTCCAGCACCACAGGGCAAAGGCACTGGTTCTTCTTCTGTCATCTTTAGTTATTGTCCAGCTCTCTAATGCACAGCAAGCAACTGCGAAGACCTGGATCAGGCACATCTTAGTCTCCAGACTGAAATTGCTGCTCTTCACTACTCTGGAGAGAGGTGCCAAGAGTGCTGACTGTGGAGCCAAGCAAGCCCAAATCGTTAACAATCTCAATAAATTCTATGAGAGAGATGTTAAAATAAGTAGCGTATGCAAGCAACAAACTAAACTGGGAATAATAACCTGACATGTTGTTGTCATTAGGTGACAACTACTCCTCATGGCAACCCTGAGGTCCTCATGGAAACAGTTCTGAACCCTGCCCTATCCTGCACCATCTTCTTCTCTTTCTCAGACCCTCCGCCTTTCCCAGCAAGTCTTTTTTCAAAGATTGGCTCCTTTTGGCAACATGTCCAAGTATCTAAGACCAAGTTTCACCATCCTTGCCACAAAGGAGCACCCTAGCTGCACTTCTTCCAAAACAGATTTGTTTGTTCTTTTGGGAGTTTATGGGCATCAATTATTCTTTGTTGTTAGGTGTCACTGAGTCAACTACAACTCACAGAAATCCTGTGAACAAAGATCTGAACCCTGCTTATCTTGTGCAACCCTCATCATCTCTGCCACATTTAGGCCCATTTTTAAAGTCATTGTGCCAATACATCTTCTTTTTTTTTTTTTTTTAGTTTTTTTTTAAACATTTTTATTATTAATTTCAATGAACATCTACAGAGATCTTGGATTTCCATTCATTCATTGTTGCACTTTTCTGCCCGCCCACTCCAATACATCTTCTTGAGGGTCTTCCCCTCCTTTGCTTACCCTCTACTTTTCTGAGCAAGATATCCTTTTCCAAGGACTGGCCCCTCCTAGCAACATACTCAACGTATGTGAGAGAAAGTTTCACTATTCTTTCCTCTAAGGAGCACCCTGGCTGCACTCTCTCCAAGATATATTCCCTTAGCAGTTCACAGAATATTTAGTACTTTTCTCCAGTACCACAATTCAAAGGCCTCAATCCTTCTTCTGTCATCTTTATTCATTATTCAACTCACAGATGCATAGAACAGTAAGTGAAAAGACCATGACTTTTATCAGATGCATCTTGGTCTTTAACCTGACATCTCTGGGAGAAGACTGTGACCTAAGACTTTCCCAGTATAACATGCCTCTTCATTTTCTGACCACTACTACCATGGGTACTGATTATAGACTCAAATAAAAGGCAATTATTAACAATTTCGAGCTTTTCTCCAACTATAATGACACTGTTTATTAGTCCAGTTGTGAGGACTGTTGATCTTCTTTTAACAAGTGTTTTCATATCTTCTAAACTTTCTGCAAGCAAGGTTGTGTTCTCTGCCTAACACAGGTTATTGGAGAATCTTCCTCAAACCCTCATGCCATTTTTCTTCATATAGTCTACTGAATTGTTTTTGTTGTTCTTTTGAGTTGGAAATGACTCATAGCTGATTCTCCAGCACATTTTCAGAGGCAGTAAATTGCAAAGGAGAAGATTATCTATGTGTGTCTCATTTGGAGTAATAGGTGGATTCAAACTGCATGGATTAGCAGAACAAATCCTTACACTAAGCCACCAGTGTTCCCTTACAGACTGAGTGAGCAGATATGGTGAAGACACAGCCCTAACATACATCCTTCCTGGTTTTAAACCATGCATCATCCCCTTGCTCTGTTAGAGTGACTACTTCTTGGTCTATGTACAGGTTCCACATGAACACAATTAAGTGTTCTGAAACTTCCATTATTTTCAATGTTATGTATAATTATGATCCACACAGCTAAATTCTTTTGCACAGTCAATAAAACACAAGTAAATATCTTGGTAACACTGTTTTCAATGAAGATCCATCTAATATAGCAATGATACCCCTTATTTCAAGTATTCTTCTGAATCCAGCTTAAAATTCTGGCAGTTTCCTGCCAATATATGGTGTATTGTGGTGGAATTTTTAAAAATTATTTTTAGTAGAATTTTGCAATCAGGTGATATTAATGGTGATAGCATTTTTTATATGACACCAATTTCCACATTCCATTTGATCACTTTTTTTCATATGTGAAAAATTACCACAAACTTGGTGAGTTAAACACTCATTTCCTATCTCACAGTTCTGTCAGCCAGAGAGATCTAGGTGAACCTGAATGAGTTCTCTGCTCAATGTCTTACAAAAGTAAAAATCAAAGAGTTAGTCAGGGTGGACTTCTATGGGAAACTCGGGGGAAAATCTACTTTCAAGTTCATTAAAGCTACAGGGAGTGTTCCCCATGTCTTTGTTGACTGTCAGCTGGGAACCAGTCCCTTTATACATAACAAACTGAAACACTGTGTCGTCTTGTAGCATCTTCATGATTGCTGATATATCTGAGTTCACTGTTACAGCTACTATCTTCATCTATCTTATTAAGGGCTTTTCTACAACTAGAAGATATCTGCGCGTCTTCTTATGCAACCTCCCCTATCTTCACATCAGAATATCATCAAGTATACATTTTAGATTCTTCTAGTTTGCCCTCTATCATCTCAGCTTTAAAGGAAGGGCTCAAATGATAACTTCCAGGCCTACCTGGATAATCTAGAACTATCTCCCAATTGTAAAGTCATGGAACATAATTATGGGTGTGATAACAGATCATAATCACAGGATCAGGGAACCTGATGAGGATATACTTAGGGGACAATTTAGCCTATTATAGTATGGAACAGTAAAAGACAAGATAGTAAAGATGTTGCTGAAGCATAAATATCAGGTAGGAGAACTTGCCCATCACATACCACGTCTTCTAGTTACTATCAAGTATATGAAAAGATTCTCAGCATCATTGGCCATCAAGTAGACACAAATCAAAACCAAAATTACATACCAATTCTTTCCCAATAAAATGTGTAAGATTAAAAAATAAAAATGGTATTCACGTCAGCAGCACATACACTAAAAATTGGAACAACAGAGAAGATTAGCATGGCCCCTGCACAAAGATGACACACAAATTCGTGAAGTATTTCATATTTTTTTAAAAAAATAAGTAGCAAAGATGTAGAAAAACTAGAACACCTATCACCGAAAAGAATGCAAAATGGTATATTAATTACAGAAAACACTGTGGCAGGTCCTTGAAAAACTGAAAATTGAACTACTATGTGACCCAATAATTCCACTGCCAGACAGATATACAAGACTTGAAAGCAAAAACTCCAAACTAGTCAACAATATTCACAAGAGCCAAGAGTTGGAAACAACCTAAATAAGCACTAACATATTGGAGGATAAACAGAATGTGGTACGTATATACACAGAACAGACTGCTACAATATAGATAGAGCTTGAAGACATTATGCTCAGTGAAATAAGTTAATCACAAGAGGGCAAACCTTGTATGATCCCACTTATATAAAAGGCCAAGAAATCGCAAATGCATAGAAATCAAAGTTTATTAGTGGTTACTATGAAAAGGAACTCTACTGCTATGAACTATACTAATACAGTGTCAGTTTAAAGACTAAGGTGCACCTAATTCAGGCCATGGACTTTTCAATCACTGATGCCTGAAGCCCCTCTACAACTATCGACATTTATCAAAGTTCACAGAGCTTCCAGAGCTATGTTATTTAGGAAGTGGATGCCACTCCTGCTTCCAAATGAGCTGTGCTGGAGAAGAGTATTGAATTTTCCCAGAGACTGCGAAAAGAAGAAATATGTCTTGGAGAAGATGTAACTAATGTGCTCCCTAGAAGCAAGGATAGTGAAACTTTATCTTGTATACTTTGAGCATGCTGTTAGGAGGGGCCAGTCTTAGGAAAGGACGTCATGCGTGGAAAGATTAAAGGTAAAGGAGGTGAAAACCCTCAATGAGATGGACTAGTATAGTGATTGCAACAATGAGCTCAAGTGTGTCAACAATGATGAGGATGGTATGGGACAAGACTGGGTTCAGACCTGTTGTTCACAGAGTCACCATGAGTCATAGTTGACTCGATGGCACCTAACAGCAATGAGGAGGAAGGAAAAAAAAGGCAGGTTAACAGTGACATAAAAAATTTACAACAATTGGAAGCAGAGGTAAAAATCACTAAATAGATTAATGTACTGCCATCAAGTCTGAACCAATTCATAGTTGACCCTCCTCTGGGTTTGTGAGGCAGTAAACTGCGTGGGAGGAAGTTGTCCATCATTCTTGGGTTAGCACAACTCGCTATGGATTATGCCTCCAGAGCTCCAAACAGATAAAAAGCATATAGTAAACTGGGTAAGAGAAAAATTCACATGATTAAGGGTGAGGTTACACAGTCATTTCTTGTAATTCCTGTACATCTGTAAAAAGCTGAACTGGCAAAAGTTGTATAATAGATATTGATAACACTATTAAAAAACAAATCCTTCACAGAAACAGTTCATTTGTTTGGCGGTCTAGAGTCATGGTTTCATGGGACATTTAGTTAACTGGTGTAGTAACAAATTCAGTGCATCTGCCCTACCTCCTCTCCTGTTGCATAGTCCTTCAGTTCTTAAAAGCTAGTCTACAAGCTGTCATCTAAGGCACAACAATCAGTCTCTGCTCACCTTGAGCAGCAGGCACGAGGACAGACAGGAAAAAGGATATGGAATTGCCTCCGTGCACAACTGCTTCCTTTGCCATGAAACCAACAGAAATGACTACCCTTACCGAACACTGTGATCAAAGAGTCTATGGAAGAATCCTGATCAAAAGGGGAAAATGCAAAATAGAAATTCAAATTCTTGTGGATGCTAGACTTTCTGGGATCATGGAAGGTGGATAAACTTCTGAAGTTCTTACCCTAGGACAACCTTTAAACCTTAAACAAAAAGTATTCCTAAAAGTCATCTCAAAACCAAACAGCTTAGCTACACTAGTGAAAAAAGATCTGCTTTGAGTATTATGCTTTCTTAAGAATGATGGGAATAAACTTACAAAGCAACTCAAAAGATTAGACTAGAACCTTAGGAAGCAGTGAGTTTACATTAATGAGGGAAAACAACTCAGAAAAGGAGAGTGAAAATGGTTTCACAAAACAAAGAATGGAATCAATGCCACTGATCTGTACATGTAGTAATTACTGGATTGGTGTATGGTTTGCTCCATATATAAATACAGATATAAAAGACTAGCAATAGCCATGTAACATGAACAACAGTAATACCAGGGCAGTATGATTCAGTTCTTTTAACAATCAACAATACAAAATCAAAAGGCAATATTTGCCAAGGATAAATCCCAGAAAGCAAGAAGGGAGGTAAAAGAAGGACAAATGGAAATAAGAACCACAGGGAAGAAGTGAGAAAAGTTCTGATACACTAATGTCGTTGTCGTTGTTGTTGTGTACCCTTGAGACAGAAATGACCCACAGTTGACTCCCTGGAGACAGGTTTTCAGAAGCATTTAATAGGCTGGGAGGAGATTGCCCTTCCTGCTTCTGTGGAGCACCTGGTGAATTCAAACTGTGCATCTCTGGGATTGCTGCACAGCTTCTTACCACTAGGCCATTAGGGCTTCCTTGATACAATGTAAAGATTGTAATTAATGTCATAAAACAAAATGCATATAAAATGGTTGAATGGAAAACCAATATGCTCTATAAAGTTTCATTCAAATCACAAAAAGTTTTTTTAAAAGAATAAATAAATGATAAGTATTTTACAACAAGGGAAATTCAACTGCCCATTAAAGATGAGAATATGAAGGGAGTTCTAGTGGCCTAGTGGCACGAAGCTGCACTACAATCCCAGAAGTAGGCAGTTCAAATCCACCAGATGCTTTGCTGGTGAAGGAGGTACAATCTCTTCCTGTACCAGTCAGATCCGATTTGACAGTATACACACACACACACACACACACACACACACACACACAGATGAGAATATAATCAATCTTATTAATATGAAAGAAATTAAAATCACATGAAATATCATTTCATACTGACAAAATTCAAAAGCAACAAATAATAATGCTACCATAACACGACCAAGAATAACAGGAACTCCCTCACTGGAGAAAGGCTAAAAAAAGCTTGAAACCAACTGCCTAAATAAAATTTGCTCCAGGAATTGCAATAAAATACTTTTTACTTCATCATTTTCACTTGTTCCGCTCTATACAAGGATATATGTGTAAAATAATTGTGGAGAGTGAAGTTTGCCTGTTTTGATTCTACTGTTGTGATATGCTATCAAGAGCTGATTTTGTAAGGGGAGGGGGAAGAATTTTGCCTTTGGTCCAACCAGCTCCCCACACAGCAGCACAGTACCATCCCCTGTAAATCTACTCTACGTCTATGTTTTCAGTCTCAGTATCTCTGAACGAGAGAATCATCCCCAAATGCCTCCTTTTAATGTTTCCTCACATATAATTTATCATTGAATTTGATTACTTTTAACTCAATTGTGGCTCTCAAATTTGGACGCTGAACACAAGGCTGCACCATCCCTTAGCGTCCCTGCACACAGATGCTACCAGTGTGGTCTGCCAGCCATCAGTCTCTCCTCCTTCGCCTCCAAATGCTATGCTATCTCTAGAGCGACCTTCTTAAAAAACAAGTCTGTTCACTTCTTATGTATGTCCTTTTATTAAGATTAGATATTTAAGTGTATTTCCTAGATCACAAAAATAGAGCTTCTCAGTGACTACTCTGTTTTTAAAAACTCCACTTCTTAAGGGACAAAACCTTGAGGTGCTAATTTGACTCACAGTGTGGTCTCAACTTATTTCGACTGTTTCATCTCATGCCACTGCATCTTATTGTGCACTCTGTGTTTGTCACACATAAATCCTCATGAACATCTCAAAGAACAGCTTCTGGACTTTGTTCATATTTTTCCTTAGAATACTCTCCTTACTTCCCTTTTCTGCCTAGTAAAATCCTTCACTACCTTTCAGAACAAGCTTAAATGTTATAATCTAATTTTTTTTCCATTTGAATTAGCACCTTCTTCTTGGGTTGCCCAGCTACTTGTTCATACCCACTGTTGTCAGTAACCCTTGCATAGGAGATACTTAATAAACATTCTGAGGTTAAATGATCTGATGTGAGGATTAGATCATAGGTTAAATACCATAAATGTGCCAGGTATATTCTTATACCACCAAAAGCAAAATGGAATTCACAGTTATTATCTCAATTAATCCTCACAACTATCTTTTTAAAATGTAAGTTGATACCTCCACTCTGTAGAAGATATACCTGAGGCTCAAGAAGATTAAATAACTTTCCCTAAAATTAGTTTAAAATAAGATTTGAACCCAAATCTACTGCTGCTTCCAAGTGATTTTATTTCTTCAACACTGCTCAAATTTATTTCCCCGCTTTACAAGTGCCTACGTTCAGACTTTCTTCTTTCTCAGAAAGCGAAGAGCAGAGTCATAAAAGCACTGACTTTTAAGGCAAATTTCAATCCCAGTTGCTATTTATAGGCTGTCTCATTTCCGACTTATAAATGAGAAATATTACCTATCTTCAATGGTTGGGGTGAACAGTAAAGAAAATACTCAGTGTTCAGCATATGTTAAATACTAATAATAATTCCTCTATTATTATTGTTACCATCTCTTTATTCCCAGTCTCTTTTCCCTACCATTCTTTTTCACTTTCATGAAACATACATTTTTCTAAAATGTAAATAGCTAATTGTAAAGCCACGTCTCTAGCCACTACCTCCCTCCTTTTCATAAGACTAATTTTGAATATGTATAATAATCATGTCTTTTCCTTTTCCAGATTTTCTAGGCGATGTCTGTACCACATACATATATCTACACTGCATTGTGATCACTTTCCCATTAAAATGTGGGTTCCTTAAACATTGAGTACTCACCTCATGCTTTCGGGAGTTCTGGTGACTTAGTAAGAAATTGTGCTGCCAACAAAAAGACACACAATTCTAATCCACCAGCTGCTCCATGGAAGAAAGGAGGGCAATCTCCTCTCATGTAATTTAATGCTTCTGAAAACCCACTGGTGGGTCAGCTATAGCTTGGTTCTGACTCCACAGCACACAACATCTCACACCTAGTACAGTGGCTGAATACACAAACTAAACAAACTTGTTGACAAACTTATAGAGACCCTATAGAAGAGAGATACAGAATTATATTACATAGAATATATTATACATATTATAGGTTATATAGAATTATAACCCCTATAGTGTCTCCTAGGGAGCTCTGGTGATATAGTCCACAGAGGGTTGTGCTGCTAATTCAAAGGCTGCTACTCTGGTGGTTCAAATCTACCAGCCATTCTTCAGGAGAAAGATGGACAATCTCCTCCCATACAACTTACAGCTGTGCAAAACCAATGGAGGATCAACTATGAGTCAGTTCTGATTCAATGCAATGAGAAAAGGATTTCCAAGGCTGTAATTTATATAGGAATAAATTTCTACATCTTTCTCCCACAAAGTAGATTGTGGGTTTAAACTGTCAATCTTTCAGTTAGCAGCTAAGTACTTTAACCACTCCATCACCAAGGTGCCTAAAACTGATACATAAATACATACTGTGTCAAATTTAATCTAACAGACACAGTCTCCTGCACTATATCATCATCCAATTTCCTGTCATAGTACTTCCAATCTCTCCTTTTCCCATGTTCTTTGCATTTCAACCTAATCTAGTATTCTCTACCTTAGGCAAAACAAATAAAGTCTCTTTTAATTTCTCTTATCCCTTAAAGTAAATCTGTACCTTGCTTACTAAACACCTTTTTTTTTCCTTTTTCTTCTTCATGGATACTGTTCTCTTTCACAAACTGAAGTTATGTGGCAACCTGATTCAGCAAGTCTATTAGAATCATTTTGTAACAGCATGCTCATTTCTCTGGGTCACATTTTAGCAAGTGTCATAATATTTCTAACTTTTTCATAATATTGTGTGTGTATGTGTGTGTATACCATCAAATCATATCTGACTGCTACAGGAGGAGACTACCCCTCCTTCTACAGCAGAGCATCTGGTGGATTTGAACCGCATACCTCTGGGATTGCAGTGCAGCTCATAACATTAATTTGACACTGTCAAGTTGGAATTGATTCAAAACTAACACACCACTAGGTTTTTGAGTCTATAAATCACACAGGATGATACTGCTCATCTTTCTCCTGAGGAGTCACTGGTGGATTTGTGCCCACAGAGAAGTGCAGCCTTTGGAATACCAGAACACCTTCCTGAGAATCATGCTACCAGAGCAATCTTAACAGATTACAATACAGTACACAATAAAGAGTTCTGGGGGCTTTGTGGTAAGGAATTGTGCTGCCAATGCAAAGGTGTGCAGTTCAAATCCACCAACTGTTCGATGCTCTGAAAACTCATCAGAGGGTCAGCTATGGGTAAGTTCCAACTTAATGATACATAACATAGTATAAACATAACTCCTATATGCACTGGGAAACACAAACATTCTGTAGCTCACTTCATTGTGATACTTGCTTTATTGCTATGTTCTAGAACCAAGTCAATTGTATCTGTGAGGCATACTTTTACAACCTCATTTTTATTCTTTACTGTCTAATACTTATATATTTTTTTAATTCTTACAGTACAAATGTCGTAATTCTAGTCAAGTCTTAAACATGTCCTTTAATCGAGACCGTTGTTGTTGTTGTTAAGTGCCGTTGAGCTGCAGGAGACTCACAGCGACCCCACGAATGAAAGTCATGGACACCTCCTGTATAGCTTTCGTCCTTTTTCCAGGTTCACAGGGTTTCCCGAGGCAAGCTAGTGTGGAAGTGGATGTCAATCCTGCTTCCAAGTTTGTTTTAATCGGTGAGCTTCACCAAACACTGTTCACCATGGGTAACCATTCCCACATTTGACTCATCATTGTCACAGTGTTCAGCTTCACAGCAACCACGAGTAACTGAGATTAGAAATTTAAAAATATTTTGATAACAAAAATGAAACTTTAAATTCTTTTCAGTCTCAAACACACAAACTCAATTTCATTCAAAGGATTATTTACTTTTTGAATAGTAAAAACGTGTTACCTGAATATGAATTAAGAGAAACAGCCCATCGTACTGTCAGTCCTATTAAGACCACTACAGTCATCAAGTACCATTTTTCCATTGTTCTTCAAATTTAGAGAAGAAAAATCTGGGATCTGTACCAGAATACTTTTAACGTCTAGTCAGTCTTCTTTCCTTGATCAGAAAAATGTTACCACTTCTTCAGAATTTTAGGTTCTTTGAAGAAGTAGCCTGGGGAAAGAAAAAAAAATACCAAGACTTAATTAAGCATAATCTCTGTAACAATGTTTCCATTAAACCAAATAGAAAAACAGAGAAGTTGCAAGAAAATTTAAAGGGGAATGAATTATTTTGCACTGAGGAAATATGCTGTTACAGGACCGCTCTAAAGTGATAAAGAACAAGGCTATTTAAGAACGAAGGCGCACTTGACCCAAGCCATAGTATTTTCACTTGATTTCTACACAGCTGAAAGTTGAACAATGAATAAGGTTTACAGAAGGAGATGTCTTTGAATTACAGTATTGGAGCAGTCCCATGAACTGCCAAAAGGGGGGATGGGCAAGGATGGTGAAACTTCATCTCACATACTTTGGGCATGTTGACAAGAGGGGTCAGTCCCTGAGAAAAAACGTCATGCTGGAAAAGCAGAGGGTCAGAGAAAGAGCGGATGACCTTTAACGAGTGGACTGACAAAGTGACTGCAAAAACGGGTTTGAACGCATGACAGATTGTAAAGATGGCAGGCACAAGATTCACCTCTGTTGTTCAGAGGGTTGTCTGGCCAAGGGCGCCAAACAACATTCCCTAGTTAGGGAGCTCTGGTGATGCATCCCTCGGGAGCTGAAAACCTAACCCAAAGGCCTCCTCTCTCTGGTGTTCTGAATACACTACCAGCTGCTTTGTGGGACAAAGAAGGGCAATTTCTTTCCACTCAATTCACAGCCTCCAAAAACCCACAGAAGGGTCAGCTATGAGCTGGTTTTGACTCAATAGCGGAGTTTTTAAGTTTTACTCCTTAGTTAACCACTTAGAAGAAATAGTCTGAAGGATAGCACTCCTGGTTAGCGACACTGAGTATAGACATCTCCTGCATTTCCAAAGTTTGCTTTCTGACACTTCACTTAGAAGACATTTATTAATACTTGTTTTGGCTAGCCAAAAGATAGCGAAAGAAGAGTTTCCGCTTTCAATAAAATGGTGAAAGTGAAATCAATATTTTGCATTCAGCTGTCAAAAAGGCCATGTGCACGCCCAGCCGCAGGCAGGGCATGACAAACTCCTTCCCGTGGAACAAGCTCTGCATCAAGCTGCAGTACTCTTCAACTACTTCAATCAATGTTGGGCTTATTTTAGATGTTTAAGTGTTATTTGGTAGGACTCGGTGTGTTATTTTGGGGGTCTGGAGATAGTAAAAATTTTTCCCATGCTAACTACTTCACTTTTCACTATTTCTTTTTACAAAAGGCTTCCTAGGAACACTCTACTTTCAAATAGCAGATGAAACCTGAAAGTCCAAAATGGTAAGAATTTACTCTCACAAAACTAAATTTCTAAGAGCAGAAAAGCAATTGATAATTTGATATAATAAACAGATTATTCAACTCAATCCCAGTATCAATACCATACTCATTTTCCAAGGAGATCGAAAGGGTAATTGTTAAATTTATTTGGAGAGGAAAGAGACCTCAAATAAGCAAAACATTTCTGAGAAACAAGACTAAGGTGGGAGGCATAGCACTCTCTGACCTCAAAACCTACTGCACAGTGGTAGTAACCAAAGCAGCATGGTACTGGTACAATGACAGGCACAACAAAGACCAACGGAACAGAATTGAGAACCCAGAAATAGACCCAGCTATCTATTATCAACTGATATTTAACAAGGAAATCAAACCTATCAAATAGGGAAATGACAACTTCTTCAATAAAAGGCGCTGGTAAAACTGAACTGCTACCTGCAGAAAGCTGAAACAGGATCTACATGTCACACCACACATAAAAATCAACTCCAGAAAAAAAAAATCAACTCCAGGTGGATCACAGACTTGGGAGTAAAGCCCAAAACCATAAAGTTCATAAAAGACAAACTGGGATCAAGCTTAGAAGGCTCAGCCTATGGTATAAAGAGACTTCCAAATACAGCCAGAAATGTACAATCTGGAGATGATCAAATTTATAAACGGGACTTTCTAAAGATTAAATCTCTGTGTTCATCAAAAACTTTTCCCAACAGGGTGAAAAAAAAGCCTAATGACTGGGAACAAACATTTGAGAATACCATCTCAGACAAGAGTCTCATAACAAAAGTTTACATAATCTACAGGCCCTCCAAAAGAAAAAGACTGATTAACCCAATTACAAAATGGGCAAAAGACATGGGAAGACTTCCTACAGAAGAACACATTCAGGTGGGAGACACAAGAGAGTTGCAAATCAAAACCACAATGAGATACCATCTCACTCCAGCAGCAGTGGCAAAGTTTAACAGGACAGCAAGTAATAAATGTTGGAAAGGATGTGGTAAGATAGGAACTCTTTTACATTGTTGGTGGGATTGTACAATTTGGTGCTTCCTCAAAAGCTGAACACAGAAATTCCATAAGACCCAGCTATTCCATTGCTTGGAATATACCCCTCAAAAGGAAAAAAAAAAATATAGGAACTGAGGCTCAAACAGGTACACCAATGTTCATAGCAGCATTATTCACCATTGCAAGAACATGGAAACAGCCCAGATGTCCTACCACAAATGAATGGATTGAGAAGTTGTGGTACATTCATACAGTGGAATACTATACAGCATACAGAAGCAATGATTTTGTAAATTACTACCTAACTGGGAGGCTCTGGAGGGCATTATGCTGAGTGAACTAACTCAGTCCCATAAGGACAAATATTGTATTATTGTAAAATGAGTATGAGGATCCAAGTGAGGGATGGAAATAGAGGAGTGAGGATGGATGGGGGGCGGGGGGTGTTAAGCACAGGACTACACAATCCGGTAAATAGGTGGGGTGAAGGAAATAGGAAGGACATTTTGTGAAAACAATGTATTCAAACTTTATAAATAAAATAAAATTTAAAAAAACAGAAAAGCATAATGTATGAGAATGATTGTATGAAACACAATGTGAATGAAAATTAGTGTGAAACAAAATGTATATAAACTTTGTAAGCAAACCAATTAAAAAATAATGTAAAAAAAAAGTATGTAGATTGGGGGATTTTTTGGTATTCTTTTTCCATCGCAGTGAAATGGGCAGTCCACGCATAGCTCATCCACTAGAGAATTTTCAGAAGCTGTAAATTACATGGGAGGACGTCATCGCCTATCTCTCCCTTGTAGCAGCTGGCAAAGTCAGAGATGCCTTGGGTTAGTAGTGCAACTCCCTGTGGACTGTGTCAGCAGAGCACATATAGAGCTGTTGAAAAATGAACTGGGTGAAGGTGGGGTGGGGGGTGAGGTAGGAAATTGAGCACCTTCTGAAAGAAATCAGTTCCTTCTTTAGATCAAGCAAAATACTATGGCGTTGTAGCCCCAAGGAAGTTTTGATGCTAACCTAAAGATGGCAACTCTAGCAGTTTGAATCCCCTACCAGTGGCTTTACAAGAGAAAGATGGGGGGGGGGGGCACAGCCGCGTGGTCGTAGCCATGGCCGCGGAGTGGGAAGCCGGTGAGTCCGGGAACAGTAAGTCCTTCAAGCTTCTAGGAAATTTAGACGTCCAGAACATTCCCTGTGCACGTGACTCAGTACTGTATGGTTCGTTAGGATCTGTTGTGGCTGGCCTTGGACATTTTTTATTAACGAGCAAAATCAGAAGATCATGTGATGTTGGAGTAGGAGGATTTATTTTGGTGACTTTAGGATACTGGTTCCATTGTAGGTATAATTGTGCAAAACTAAGAATACAGGAAAGAATTACCAGAGAAGGTATTAAAAATAAGATTTTATATGAAAGCACCCACCTTGATCCTGAAAGGAAATTTAATTTACTGGCAGTGTGCGCTAAGAATAAAACTGTAAAATCTAAAAAAAAACAAACAAGAGAAAGATGGGAAATGTCCTCCCATGTGATTTACAGTCGCCTCAAAACTGGCTGGACAGTCAGCTATGAGTTGGTTCTGACTTGATACCAATGAGTTTGAGTTAAGAGCAAGCATAGACTGAACTATTCTTTGACAGCAATTTGTTTATGAGCATTAGAATGAATGATTATGGCGTTCTGGTAACACAACAGTTAAGCAATGGGCTACTAAATGAAAAGGTTGGTGGTTTGAACTCATCCACCAGCTCTAGGGAAGAAAGCTCTATTTGTTCTGTTCTTATCAAGATTACTTATCAGAAAAATGATGCAACCACTATGGAAGGCAGTATGGTGCTTCCAGAAAGTTGGAAATAGAGATACCATTTGACCCAGTAATTCCACTACTGAGAATATATCCTAAAGAAACCAGAACTGCCAGCCAGCAGATATATACTCACCCATGTTTACGGCAGCTTTGTCAAAGAGTTGGAAACAACACAAGTGCCCATCAACAAACGAATGGCTAGAGAAGCTGAGGTATATTCACAAAATGAAACACTATGCTGCATTGAAAAACAAGGAACTCATAAAAATAACAAAATGGGGTGATCCTGGAGGACATTATGCTGAGTGAAATATCTCAATCACAAAAGGACAAATATTATCTCAATCACAAAAGGACAAATATTGCATAGTGCCACTGCTGTAAAGTGGGACCGACGTCAGAGTTGGGGGGAAACTAAGAGGGGCTAAATAATGTATATTGCATTGAAACCAAAGAGGGAGAGAACTGTTTAGGAAGAATATATGATTAAGTATTATAGTCATGACAGGAGTCCAGAATGAAAGCTGCATAGTGGAGTGTACTGGGGGGGGGGGGAAATTATTGTATAACAATGATAGTTTTTTGGTTTTTTTATATCTTTTCAAAGAGAAAAACAAACTGGAGGGAGGGGCGGGCATGGAGGAAAATGTGCAACAATATATGAATGGAAATCCAAAGTCTCTGTAAACTTTCATTAAAATAAATTAAAAAAAAAACAACAAAACACCTCAAAGGGGTCATTCTATTCTGTCACATATAGTCACTAAGAACTGACTTGAAGACAATAGACCTAAGGACCAAAGACTGGATGACTAATTTCTAAAGTGTCTTTCAAACCTTACATAGAGAACAAACTGCATCTGAGTTAAAATAAATCCTCATAATGCAAAAGAGGACTAATTTCCTAACACATTCATGTTTTCACCAAGCATTGCCACTTTTGTACAATGAACAGACTTTCCCTTCATCTATAAGTGTTTCATACCAGAAGCTGAAGAATACCAGGCATATCTTTATAGAAACTACACTTCCTACCATCCCCCTCCACAGGATAGGAGTAATTTTTTATTTTTCTTGGTTGTTGGCTTACTGATCCACTTTTCGAAGATCAGGTGTATATAATTTTTATTAGATAATACACTTGGAATAAAATTTAGACATTAGTCTGTGATTTAACTTTTGTTGCCTTTCCAACTTCATCTCCTCCAACCTTTCTTTAGACTTCGTTATCTTCCTAGAACTTATCAAGTTCATTCACCCCTCTGTGACTTCCACTAGTGAGCCCACTGCTTTGAATGTTCTCATTCCATACCTCCAGTCATTCCCTCAGATAGCTCATTCCTATCTAACACCTTTACCTAGTTTCCCTCCTCACTGTGCCCCTGTCCCACGAAGAATGTATTCTCACAAACACAAAAAAAAGTATCTTCATACATGAAACAAGTTCATAACGATAATTTTGAGCCGAAAGTTAAATGATTATTGTTCCTTTTATTCAAGCCTTGTAAATAAGCAAAACTAAATTATGGTGTTAAAGTCAGGGAAGATAGTTTGGGAGGAAGGAGACAGTGATATGGAACAGTGTTTCTTCAAGGAATGTCCGAGAGGCTGTAAATGCTCTTTTTCTTGATGTGAATAGTGGTTAAAAGATGTGTTTGATTTGTGACAAGCTATTGTTACAGTTTGATTAAAACTCAAAATGTCCCCAAATGTGCAGAACTGCTCTGTAGGAGTATCTAATCTTTGAAAAGCAGACCACCAGGCCTTTTTTCTGCGGTGCTCCTTGAGAGGTTTGTTTAGGAATTCAGTACATATGCATTGTCCAGTCACATGGGATTTTTGCACATTTGTTTTCTGTACATGTATTTTAATTGTTTTAATTGTTGTTATGTGCCGTGGAGTTGGACCCAACGCACAGCTGCCCCTCCAGTGAGTGGGTCTTGAGGCTGTGCATCATACGGGAGGCCCACGGAGCTGCCAGCAAATCCAAACCATCTGTCTTTGGGTTGGCAGCACAAGTCCTTACTCGCTAGGCCACAATGTAGCTTATAAAAGATATAAGGGGAAATCAAACAGTTGATATTTCCATTAAAAAGTATAAACAGAAATAACATTTGTTTATTAGAATACCAGCTTCCTATGAAGTGAAATACTCTTGTTTTATTTGGTGTTTTTCTCATAGGGACCTCTGGTGGTGCAAGCGCCAAGAGTTCAATATGCAGCTAAGCAAGAGATCTGTGGTTGGAACTCATCAGCTTTGAGAGTTAAATGATAATCATCTGCTCTTGTAACCAATAAAAACCTCAAACTCACACCCATCCAATCAAATTGACTCATAGCTGACCCTCCAGTGGGTTTTCAGAGGCTGCAAATCACAGAAGAGGAATGTGCCCATCTTTCTCTTATTGTGCAGCTGGTGGATTAGAACTGCCCTCCTCTCCGTTGGCAGCACAACTCCCTAAGAACTGCCCTCCTCTAGGTTGGCAGCATAACTCCCTATCAGCTAGGCGACCTGTAAACAGCACAGCTTTTGAAATCCTCTTCTCTGTAGGAAACTCTGGTGGCTTAGTACTAATGAATTGAGCTGTCAAAACAAAGGTACACAGTTCGAATCCACAAGCTGCCTCAAAGATGATGGGCAATCTCCGCCCATGCAATTTAGTGCCTCTGAGAAGCCGCTGGAGGGTCAGCTTTGGGTTGGTTCCGACTCAACGGTACACAAAACCACAACTCTAGTCTGTTAATTAGAATGGACTCTACTGTAGCAAGCAGTATGGATTTCTGGTTTACACCCTCTTCATTCAGAAGAGCAGGCAGAAATCAAGTATTTGTTGAATGGAGAGTTTCATCTGTATAAGACGGAGAGATATCCAACTTATCTGCGTCCTATGTGGTTAAAAATACGAGATACTTTAAATCTATCTCTTCTTGAACAGTTAAAAAGGGTTGGCTATTTTTACCTCCACCATCTGTAAAATACCCTAACTCTAACTTAGCCACTTGCCACAAGTTGGATGGACAGCAAAGAAGTGTCATTCCTAAAGCCAACAGGAACCTTCCATGCCATCAGCAGCAAAGAGGAGAAATGCCCCAAAGGGTAGGCAATTCAATGTAACCTCTGCTGAAGCCACAGCTTTCTCCCACCGAGGCGCTGGTGGCGTAGAACCCACCTGTGACTGATGATCAAGTTTCGTTAGCAGCTGCCCAGCGCCTAATCACTGTGCTCCAAGGGCTACTACGTTCTTCCTGCTTTAACCTCAAGCTGCATCTCTGCAAAGAGAAAACCCACCGTCCACTTTCTGTAGCCTAATTTGTTCTTTTCGATCTGGAAGTACTACCCCACAATGGACACGAAACTGGTAAAGTGTAGCACATCTGGCAAAAGGGACTCCTAGACTTTATCCTTCCTTGTTCCAAAGGACCACAGAAGGGACCAAGGACGCTCCAACCAGATCCCACCACTATCTCACGTCCTTCTATGCGACACCACCACCCACCCACCCCCTCTCCCAAGCGACCCTAGCCGGCTGGGCTGAGGCCTCGCGACCTGAGCCCGTGAGTAAAGCGGAGCAAGGAGCCTCCAGCGGGCTCGGGAAAAGGCGACGAGGAGACTCTAGACGTCGTGAGCCCTGGTCTCGCCACATGCAGCGTCAGACCGACTCCGAGCGTCCGAACCCCGGATATCCCGGCCTCTTACCCCGCCGCCCTCTGGTCACCAGGATTCGCGCCCGCTGCTGGTTCCAAGAAGGCGCCTGCGCGCTCGTCCCCGCGACCGAGCCCCTCCGGCCTTCCGCCCCCGCGTGCTCGCCTACTCGCGCGCCCGGCGCGGGAACGAGCCCGCAGAGCGTCTGGGGCGGAGCTGGAACAGGGCGTGGAAAGGAAGCTGCCAGTTTAGGAGGCGGTACGCAAAAGGCTGGAATCCGAGAGGCTTCCAGTGCAGGGTTAGGCTAGGGGCAGGTGGAAAGCCCCTTACTCTTCTTTCCTGGGAGCCTAGCCAAGGCTGGAGCGCCTGCTTAGTCCACAGATTCCTATCAGGGGCGGGCCCTGGATCACTTCTTGGTAGTGGAGAGCCCTTGG
The DNA here is from genome assembly GCF_000299155.1 of Elephantulus edwardii. NCBI lineage: Eukaryota > Metazoa > Chordata > Mammalia > Macroscelidea > Macroscelididae > Elephantulus > Elephantulus edwardii. The sequence continues at coordinate 28,386,302 of NW_006399755.1, forward strand.
CTAGTTGTCACCACCAACCTCTTCCTCTGGTCTTTTTCCCCTCTTAGGAGCCAGTAAGTCAACTACTTACTTTCTTCCACCTAGTGCTGTCATGTACCATCGACTCAGAACCAACTCATAGCTGACCCTCTAGCGACTTTTCTGAGGGACTAAATCCCATGGGAGGTCAGGAGCCCTTATTCGTTGTCTACCTCTCAGTTGCATAGCAAATGATTGAAAAGATCATAGCCTGAATCAGACACACCTTAGTCTTTAAACTGAAAGCATTGCTGTCAGTGATTTGGAGAGGTCCCTGACAGCAGACTTTCCCAATACAATAAGGATGACAGAAGAATTATTGATGCATTTGAGAAGTAGTGTTGGAGAAAAGCACTGAATATTGCATGGACTGCCAAAAGAACAAACAGCTATGTCTTTGGAAAAGTGCAGCCAGAGTGCTGCTTGGTAGGAAGGGTGGTGAAGCTTCATCTCATATATTTTGGCATATTGTTAGGAGAGGTTATTCCTCGGGGAAAGACTCCATTGTTGGAAAGGTCAACAAAAGAGAAAAAGACATTAGACTAGATGGTTTGACACACTGACAGCAGCAATGGACTCAAGTGTGTCAGAGACAATAAGAATGGCACAGGACAAGACAAGGTTCAGACCTTGTTCACAGAGTGGCTATGAATCTGACTCAAACAATACCGCACCTAACAACAACAAAGACAAATCGCACTTGGCACATTTCCTTACCACTAGGCCACCAGAGCTCCATTTGAGGTACTAGTTTGCATAAAAGAGTATATTGGAAGATGATTACATGGAAAAAAATTTAATTACAAGAGCAATCACACATTATGGAGCTTTCAACTATTTTTGAGAGATACAAAATGTGAGATGCTTGCCTTTAGTTTATTTGGAGAGGAAAGCAACCTCAAATAAGCAAAGCGCTTCTGAAAAACAAGAACAAAGTAGGAAGCATAGCACTCTCTGATCTCAAAACCTACTTGTTGTTATGTGCTGTCAAGTCGCTTGTGACTCATAGCGACCCTGTTTAAAACAGCCCTAAACTATGCTCTGTCCTGTGCCAATCGCACTGTCTCTGACACTCCCATCCCAATTACCCCAGTCACTGAATCAATCCACCTCATAGAGGGCCTTCCCCTCCTGCACTGTCCCTCCACCCTCCCAAGCATGATGTCCTTCTCCAAGGACCGGTCTCTCCTTACAACATGTCCAAAGTATGTTAGACAGAGCCTCAGAATCCTTGCCTCCAAGGACCCACCCAATTTAACCCTTTCCAGGACGAGTCTGTTTATTTTCCTAGCAGTTCATGGTATTCTCAATACTCTTCTCTAGCACCACAGCTCAAAGGCATCAATTCTCCTTCTGTCCCTCCTTGGTCATTGTCCAACTCTCTGATGTATAACAAGTGATTGCGAAGACCATGGCCTGTATCAGAGGCACCTTAGTCTCCAGAGAGACACCATTGCTCTTCAGTACGTTGGAGAGGTCCCTAACAGCAGACTTTCACAAAACCTACTACACAACTGTAATAAACAAAACAGAATGGTACTGATATAATGACAGGCACATAGACCAATTGAACAAAATAAGGAACTCAAAAATTAATCCATTTGTCTATGATCAACTGATATTTAACGAGGAAACCAAACCTATCAAATAGGGAAATGACAAGCTCTTCAACAAATGGTGCAGGCAAAACTGAAGTGCCACCTGCAGAAAGCTAAAGCAGAATCCACACCTCTCATACACAAAAGGACAAATACTGTATAGTACCACTGTTGTGTCAAGAAATCTGGAGAACAACCACTTGGCCAACTGAATGGAAGAGATCTATATTTGTTTCCATTCCAAAGAAAGGTGACCCAATAGAATGCGGAAACTCTAGAACAATATCATTGATTTCACATGCAAGCAAGATTCTGCTGAAGATTATCCAAAAACGACTGGAACAGCACATCAGCAGAGAACTGCCAGAAGTCCAGGCTGGGTTTAGAAGGGGTCCTGGTAGTAGGGATATTGTAGCTAATGTTAGATGGATCTTGGCTGAAAGCAGAGAGTACTGGAGGAATGTCTATCTGTGGTTCACTGATTATGCAAAGGTGTTTGACTCTGTGGATCATAACAAACTGTGGCTGACTCTGAGAAGAATGGGAATCCCAGAACACTCGATCATGCTAATGCAAAACCTATACTTGGACCAAGAGGCAGTCATCAGAACAGAGCAAGGAAACACTGCATGGTTCAAAATTGGGAAGGGCGTACACCAGGGATGCGTCTTATCTCCATACCTTTTCAACCTATATGCAGAACAGATTATCCGGGAGGCTGGGCTCTATGTGGAGAAATGCGGCATCAGGATTGGTGGAAGATCTATCAACAATCTGTGTTTATGCAGATGACACAACCCTGCCTGCTGAAACTGAGGGGGACCTGAAGCGCTTGCTGCAAAGGGTCAAGGACTGCAATTTTCAATATGGATTGAGGCTTAATGTCAAGAAGACAAAGATTCTCACCACTGGACCAATTGGCAGCATCAGGATGGATGATGAAGAGATTGAGATTGTTCACAGCTTTAATCTGTTTGGCTCCACAATCAACAATCTTGGCACCAGTAGCCAGGAAATTAAAAGATGTATTACCATGGGAAAGTCTGCTATTAGGGACCTCTCTAAAGTACTGAAGAGCAATGGTCTCTCTGGAGACTAAAGTGCGTCTGATACAGGCCATCGTCTTTGCAATCACTTTATGCATCAGAGAGTTGGACAATAATTAGGGATGATAGAAGGAGAATTGATGCCTTTGAGCTTAGTGATAGAGAAGAGTATTGAGGGTACCATGGAGTGCTAAGAAAACAAACAGATTCATCTTTGAGAGGGTTAAGCCGGGCTGTTCCTTGGAGGCAAATATTCTGAGGCTTCGTCTGATGTATTTTGGTCACGTTGTAAGGAGAGACCGGTCCTTGGAGAAGGACATCATGCTTGGGAGGGTGGAGGGCAGGCACAGGAGGGGAAGGCCCTTGAGGAGGTGGATAGATTCAGTGACTGGGGTAATCAGAATATGTGTGTCGGAGACAGTGAGATTGGCACAGGACAGAGCAGAGTTTAGGGATGTTTTATGTAGTAGGGTCACTATGAGTTACAAGCGACTCAACAGCACATAACAACAACAACAACAACAACTGTTGTATAATGGGACTGACATCAGGGTTGGGATGAGACTGAGAAAAATTGGATAAATTATGTATACTGCATTGAAACAAATGAGGGAGAGAACAGTTTAAAAGCTATATATGATTGGGTATTATGGTAGTGACAAGAGTCCAGAATGAAGGTTGCATAGTGGAATGTAAGGGGTGGGGGTGGGTGTGGGTGGTTGTATACCAATGAAGGAATTTTTCTTTTACTTTTCAAAGAGAAGAGTGAACTAGGGGGAGGGGTGGGCAGGGAGAAAAATGCAAGAATGAATGAATGAGTGGAAATCCAAAATATCTGTAAATGTTAATTAAAATTAATAAAGTAAAATCTAAAAAAAAAATATCAACTCAAGGCAGATTAAAGACCTGGCAGTAAAGCCCCAAACCATAAAGATCATAAGAGACAAAGTGGCTTAGAAGTAGCTTATAAGGCCTAGCCCATGCTATAAAAAGGCTAACAAATACAGCCAGAAATAAACAACCTAAGGAGAACAAAACTGATGAATGGGATCTAATGATTAAATCCCTGTGCACATCAAAATCTTTTTTCCAACATGGTGAAAAGAAAACCTACTGACTGGGGAAAAAAAATATTTGGCACTACTATCTCAGACAAGGGTCTTATAATAAAAGTTTACTGAATCCTACAAGGAAAAAACTGATAACAGATCACAAACTGGGCAAAAGATATGGAAAGACTTTTCACAGAGGAACACATTCAGAAGGTCAACAGACATACAAAGAAATACCCAAAATCAGTGACAATAAGAGAGATGTAAATCAAAACCACAGTGAGATACCATCTCACCTCAGTAATAGTGACAAAGTTTAATAGGACAGCAAGCAATATGTGTTGGACAGGATGTGAGAAAATAGTAACTCTCATACACTGTTGGTGGGATTGTAAAATGGTACAACTACCCTGGAAGGAAGTTTGGTATTTCCTCAAAAAGCTGAACATAGAAATTCCATATGACTCAGCTTGGAATATATCCTGAAAAAATTAGAACTGAGACACAAACGGAGATTTGTACACCAATGTTCATAGTAGTGCTATTTATCATCACAAGAACATGGAAATAGTACAAATGTCCAAATTCAATGGAATGGATTGAGAAATTGTGGTACATTCACATGATGTAATACTATGAAGCATTCAAGAGCAATGATTTTGAAAATTAGTACATAACTTGGGAGAGACTGGAGAGCATTTTGCTGAGTGAACTAACTCAGTCTCATAAGGACAAATACTGTATAAGACCATTATTGTAGAAATAGAAGGATAACTAGTAAAATGTGTCTGAGGATACAAAGGGCAGAGGGTAGGAGCAGAGGGGTGAGGATAAGCAGGGAGGAAATCATAGGGTCACACAATTTAATGGGATGAGGGAAGAGTGGGTAATGGAAATGGGAAAGATCAAGCGAGGATCTGGAAAGACAGGGTAATGTTGGGCATAGCTCAATGTTGATTTATAAAATATAATTAACGGGAATGATTTTATGAGATATAATGTGAATGAAGAAAAGTGTGAAACACAAAGTATATGAACTTTGTAAGCAAACCAATATAAAATAAAAATTTATTTTTTAAAAATGTGAAAGACGCTTGCATTTGGCAGCACTCTACAAAGCTTGGATCCCCCGTTTTTTCACAGAATGTGCTCCTTTCTCCATGATACATTCTGCAATTATGTACAAACCAACAGCTTGAGACACTCAAAACACACTACCGCGGAGTAGATTGTAACTCATAGCATCCCTCCATCAGATTTCCAAGACTATAAACCTTTAGAGGAGGAGACTGCCCATTTTCCTACCACAGAGGGACTGGTGGATTCAAACAGAGCAACTCACATTTAACAGCCTGACACCTTACAAACTAAGGCCCCCAGAACTTGTATCCATTAATATATAATCTATTAATATACTTGGAAGTACTTTACACTAAGAAGGCATTAAGAACTTCTTTCAGTTTTCTCTCTGGAATGAATCTGAATAGCAAAGTGAACTTAGAGACAGAAATTTTATTCTATTTAAAAGACTGTCAGCCCTTTGAAGTTCTATAAACTTTTAGTCATAACTAAACACCTTAAAGAAATGAGTCTGGGGATTTGAGACCACAGTCTTGGAGGACATCTAAGTCAACTGTCATAAAGTATTTCACAGAAATGGTGCTCTGCATCCTGCTTCGGGGAATAGCAACTGGGGTCTTAAAAACTATGCTGAGTAATCCCAATACAAATACCAACTCCATTCTTCAAGGAGATGGAAAAGGCTACCTCCAATTTTATTTGGAATAGAAATAGGCCCCGAATAAGCAAAGCACTCCTTAAAAAGAGAAATAAGGTAGTAGGCATCTCACTCCCTGATCTCAAATCCTACTACATTGCCATGGTAGTCAAGACAGCTTGATACTGGTACAATGACAGACACAGAGACCAATGGAATAGAATTGAAAACCCAGAAATCAGACCATCTACCTATGGTCAACTGATTTTTGACAAGGAGATGAAATCAGACAAGTGGGAAATGACAGCCTTTTTAACAAATTATGTTGGCAAAATAGGAAAACTATATGCAGAAAACTCAAGCAAGATCCATAGCTCACTCCATACACAAAAACCTACTCAAAGTGGATTATGGACCTGGGACTAAAACCAAGGACTACAAACTTCATTAAATAAAAGCTTGGAAGAACCCTAGAAGTCCTAATTTACAACATAAGCAGTTTTCCAAGCATCTTGGAAAATCTACAACCAGGAGAGGATAAAATAAATGCATGGGACCTTCTAAGAATCAAATCCATATGCACATATAAAAACTTCTCCAACAGGGTAAAGAAGTAAGCCACAGATTGGGAAAAAATACTTGGTAATGACATGTCAGAAAAGGGACTTATATCTAGAATTTATAAAATACTTGAGCACCACAACAAGATAAATAACCCAATTGAAAAATGAGCACAGGATATGAACAGACACTTCACCAAAGAAGACATTCAGATGGCAAACAAACACGTGAAGAAATGCTCAAAATCCCTGGCTCTAAGAGGGATGAAAATCAAAACTACTATGAGATACCATCTCACACCAGCAAGAATAACAAAATTTAACAGAATAGGAAACAACAAATGCTGGCGAGGTTGCAGAGAAACTGGAACCCTTATTCACTGTTGGTGGGAGTGTAAAATGGTGCAACCACTATGGAAGGCTGTATGGCATTTTCTCAAAAAGTTGAAAATAGAAATACCATTTGACACAGCAATTCCACTACTGGGAATTTAACCTAAAGAAACCATAACTGCCACCCAAGCAGATATATGCTCACCCATGTTTATTGGGGCTTTGTTTGCAATAGCAAAGAGCTGGAAACAACCCAAGTGCCCATCCACAAATGACTGGCATATTCACACAATGAAATACTATGCAGCACTGGAAAAAAGGAACTCATGAAATGCTATGCTAAGTGAATGACCCTATGCTGAGTGAAATATTTCAGTCACAAAAGTACAAATATTGCATAGGGCCACTGTTGTAAAATAGGAATGAAATTGGGGTTGAGGGAAGACAGAGAAGAAGGGGAGGAATGATGTATACTGCACTGAAACAGATGAGGGTGAGAACTGTTTAAAAGGGATATATGAATGGGTATTCTTGTCATTACGGAATTCCAGAGTGAAGGCTGCACAGTGCAGTGTACTTGGGGGGAGGGATTGAATAACAATGAGAGAGTTTTTCTTTTACTCATCAAGGAGGAAACTGAATTGGGAGGGAAGGGGTGAGCAGGGAGAAAAGTGCAACAATGAATGACTGACCCTAAGTCTCTGTAAAGTTTCATTAAAATTCATTTAAAAAAATATACTGAGTGAAATATATCAGCCACAAAAGGACAAATATTGCATAGTGCCACTGTTGTAAAATGGGACTGACATCAGTTTCTTTTCAAGGACAAGAGTGAATTGGGGAAAGGGGTGGGCAGGGAGAAAAGTACAACAATGAATGACAGGAAACCCTAAGTCTCTGTAAACTCTCATTTAAATTAATTTTTAAAAAGTTAAAAAAAAACTTGTGACCAGTCATTTAAAAGTTTTTCTCTTAAAAAAATCTGTGAAAAGTCATCTTTAAAAAAAGAAAATTTTAAAGCTTATGGATATAATTAATCCAAAGAATTAATAAATCACTCAGAACACAGCCTCCACCACCCAAAGGCCCAAAGTAATGATGCCCAGGTACCACTACCAACACCTCTGATAAGATCCCAGAACCCTGATCAATGTTACAATAGAAGGCCCTGAAAGGAAGGTGAGGGGATTGAAGATCAAATTCTAAATCATAAAAAAAGATGAGACATGCTGGTCTGACCTTTATCAAACTTACTGATGGAACCCTGAGACTTTAGTCCTTAGATACTCTTCAAAGATACGATAAAATTCCCCATAGGATCAACTGTCAGTCAAGCAAACAATAGGCAGACCAAGAAAGTGAATACCAGGGAGGAAAATAAACTACATGAGAACAAAAGGGTAGCATTTGCCCAAACAGCTTGCAGAAGACAGAAAAAGACAAAAAAGTAGAATCAATGGATAAGGAGAATTCAAGGAGGAAGTGGGAAGAATGCTGATGTGATTGAGAGAAAGGCAACCAGTAACATAAAATAAAATGTGTATAAATCATTGAATGGAAAAAAGTTGCTCTAGAAACTATTACTCAAACTACAAGAAAAAGTTCAAAACAGATACCGGTCAGCCTTGGAAATAGCGGTGGGGGGTAGGTAAGGACAACTGTCCGACTTCAAAGCTTTTCATTCTCAGTGAAAAGGCATGTTCTCACAAAAAAAGCGTAGAAAGCAGCAGAGAGAACACATACTAAATGCTATAATTATCTATATATGCACTAATATATACTTTAGGAGTTAGAGGAGATTTACTGTAAAATAAAATCTGTTAGGAAACACTTTTCTTGGAAGTAAGCTTAGCTTTGAAGTAAAGCCTGGCCTTAGATAAACCAAGAGGGCATTGGTCAAGCCAACCTTGAGACAGCTAAAAAGAAATAGAGAACTGTCCCCTAGTTTGAATGCTGAGTGATGACACTAGAAAGGAAAAGTCTACAAAGTTTTGAATATTAGACAAAGCTGTTTGGATTATACTCAGTAATCAGAAATTACTTATATCAGGACTAAAAAGTATAGTACAATGTAGCAAAAAGTTAAAGTGGTGAAAATGGATGAGAAGATTTGGAAAGAGAGTTAGAAATCATTATAGAAGTCTGTATGTAATTAGACAAAGTTTTGGATTGAAAAGGTAATAAGGAAATTGGAAAGGAATCAACCTCAGAGGAAGAATGTGCTAAACCTTGATAAAAGATAAGCTATGAGGAACAAAGGGAAAAAAATAGAGAAAAGAATCCAAGATGACAAGGTTTTAAGTTTAAGCCACTAAGAGAACTGACAGATCTTGGGAAGCAGAGTACAGCAACTAGCTTGGAGGGGGAGAGAGTTGTATTTGAAGTGACATTAAGACAACAAAGTAGAAATACATTCCAGTTTGAGGATGAAGTAATATCAAAATCTTTATTTATTTTTTATTGTGATTTTAAGGAAAGTTTACAGAAAAGTTGGATTTTCATTCATTCATTGTTGCACATTTTCCTCCCTACCCTTCACCCAGTTCACTTAAAAAAATCATTCATTATTAGATATATTGGAGGAAGATTCATCAACAATCTGCATTATGCAGATGATACAACCCTGCTTGCTGAAACTGAGGAGGACCTGAAGCACTTGCTGCAGAAGGTGAAGGACTGCAGCCTTCAATGGATTGAGGCTCAATTTCAAGAAGGCAAAGATTCTCACCACTGGACTAATTAGCAAAATCAGGATGGATGGTGACGAGATTGAGATTTTGAACAACTTTAGTTTGCTTGGATCTACAGTCAACACACTTGGCACCAGCAGCCAGGAAATTAAAAGAGATATTGCCATGGGAAAGTCTGCCGTTAGGGACTTCTCCAAAGCACTGAAGACGAAGGTGCACCTGATACAAGCCATGGTCTTTGCAATCACTTGTTATGCATCAGAGAGCTGGACAGTGACTAGGGATAATAGAAGGAGAATTGATGCCTTTGAGCTGTGGTGTTGGAGAAGAGTATTGAATATATCATGAAGAGCTAAGAAAATGAACAGGTTCATCCTAGAGAGGGTGAAAGCAGGATGCTGTTGGAGGCAAGGATTCTGAAGCTTTGTGTGACATACTTTGGACATATTGCAAGGAGGGACCAGTCCTTGGAGAAGGACATTATGCTTTGGAGGGTGGAGGGACAGTACAGGAGAGAACGAACCTTTATGAGGTGGATTGATTCAGTGGCTGGGGTAATCAGGGTGCATGTGTTGGAGACAGGTTAGCACAGGCTGGAGCAGGGGTTAGGGCTGCTATACATAGGGTCGCTATGAGTCATAGGTAACTGGATGGCGCATAACAATAACAACATCATTGCACATTTTCCTCCCTACCCCTCACTAAGTTCACTTAAAAAAATAATTTATTGTTGCATAGGTATGAAAGTCTTTAATTTGGTTAAAGAATTAAAAAATTAGATTATGATAATTGAAGTAAACATATATTTAAAGTCAAGAAGAACATGAAAGGTATTCTATGGTCAGAAAGATAAGAGAGAAATCTAGTATGACACCAGGAAAAGAAGTATCTTTCAAACAAGAACCACATTGTGTATTTGTCATATTCTAATGACTCTAAGGTTCCATCAATTGCAAAAGGTACATTATTGGAGAATAAAAAGGTAAGACCTTGCTCAGCATTTCTCAAGTTTTATTGTTGTTGTTATGTGCCGTCAAGTTGTTTCAGAACTCATAGCGACCCTATGCACAACAGCCCTAAACCCTGCTCTATCCTGCGCCAACCGCACCGCCTCTGATACACCCATCCCGATTACCCCAGTCACTGAATCAATCCATCTCATAGAGGGTCTTCCCCTCCTGCGCTGTCCCTCCACCCTCCCAAGCATGATGTCCCTCTCCAAGGACCCGTCCCTCCTGGCAACATGTCCAAAATATGTCAGACGAAGCCCCAGAATCCTTGCCTCCAAGGAGTAGCTTCGTTTAATCCTCTCCAAGATGAATCTGTTTGTTTTCCTGGCAGTCCATGGTACATTCAGTACCCTTCTCCAGCACCACAGCTCAAAAGCATCCACTCTCCTTCTGTCCTTCCTAGTCATTGTCCAACTCTCTGATGCATAACAAGCGATTGCAAATACCATGGTCTGTATCAGGCGCACCTTAGTCTCCAGAGAGACACTGTTGCTCCTGAGTACCTTTGAGAGGTCCCTAACAGCAGACTTTCCCATCGTGATACGCTTTTTGATTTCCTGACTGCTGGTACCAAGAGTGTTAACTGTGGAGCCGAGCAAACTGAAGCTGTGAACAATCTCAATCTCTTCGTCATCCATCCTGACGCTGCTAATTGGTCCAGTGGCGAGAATCTTTGTCTTCTTGACATTGAGCCTTAGTCCATACTGAAGGCTGCAGTCCTTGACCCTTCACAGCAAGTGCATGAGGTCCTCCTCAGTTTCAGCAAGCAGGGTTGTGTCATCTGCATAACGCAGATTGTTAATAGATCTTCCACCAATCCTGATGCCATAATTCTCCTCATAGAGCCCAGCCTCTCGTTTAAAGTTCTCAAGTTCTCGTTCTCAAGTTTAAAGAACTAAAAAACAAACTCAAGCCTCGAGTTGCAATACTGAGAGACACCATGAGAAAAGTCTTGAATGATTCAGCAAGCATCAAAAGATGATGAAAGGAATACAAAGAATCATTATACCAAAAAAATCATCAACATTAAAATATTTCAGGAAGTCGAATATCATAAAGAGCGAATGGTAATGAGGGAAGAAGTTTAAGCTGAATTGAAGGCATGGGTCAAAAAAATAAGACCCCAGGAATCAATAAGGGATCAAATGACATATTTCAACTAAAAGATGCAGCTCTGCACATACTCACCATTCTATGCCAGCAAATTTGGATGACTGCTGCCTAACTAACTGACTGGAAGAGATTTATATTTTTTTTCCATTCCCAAGAAAGGTGATCTGAAAGAATGGGTGTATTATCAAGCAGTATCATTAAAATCACATGCAAGCAAAGCATTTGTGAAGATCATCAAAAAATTGCTAGAACAGTACACTGACAGAGACTGTCAGAAGGTTAAGCTGGGTTTAGAAGAGGCCATGGCACTAGAGATATCATTGTTGTTGTTAGATGACTCCAGCTGAAAGCAGAGAATACCAGAAGACTATCTGTATTTTATTGACTATACAAAGGCATTTGACTGTGTGGATCATAACAAACTATAGCTAACATTGAGAAGAACAGGAATTCTATTATAGAAATAAATTTTATTTAGAAAGTCTGTTTATATTAAATCTCTACCCAGACCAAGAAGCTGTCATCTGAACAAAGTAAAGGAAAAATGCATCATTTAAAATTAAGAAAGGTTTGCATCAAAGCTGTATCCTTTCTCTGTACCTATTAAATTTGTATGCTAACCAAATCATTCAAGAAGCTAGACATTATGAAGAGGAATGTAGCATCAAGATTGGAAGAAGACTCATCAACTACCTGCATTACTACCTAATAACTACCTGCATTATGCAGATGATGCAACCTTGCTTGCTGAAAACAAGGAAACCTTGAGGTGCTTGCTGTAGAAGATCAAAGACTACAGCCTTCAATATGGATTACATCTCAACACCAAGATCACAAAAATACTCAACATTGGGTCAATAAGCAACATCATTATAGATGAAGAAGAAAAGTGAAATTGTCAACAGTTTTATCTTACTTGCCTACACAATCAACAGCCTTGGTACTAGCAGTCAGGACATTAGGAGACATAAGCAGAAGTTTGCTGTTAGGGAATTCTTCAAAGTCCTGAAGAGCTATGATATCAGTTTGAAGACTAAGGTGCATCTATTTCAGGCCATAGTTTTTCCAGTCACTTGCTATGTATCTGAGAGCTGGACAATGAATGAGAAAGACAAAAGAACTGATGCCTTTAAATTGTGGTGTTGGAGTATTGAATATCCATGGACTGTCAAAAGAACAAACAAATATACCTTGAAGGAGGTGCAACTAGGGTTTGCCTTAGAGGCAAAGATAATGAAACTTCTTATCATGTATTTTGGGCATCTTGTCAGGAGGGACAAGTTCTTGGAAAAGGACATCGTATTGGGAAAGGTGGAGGGTCAGCAAAAGAGAGGAAGACCATCAACAAGATGAATTGACAAAGTGACTATAACAGTAGGCTCAGGCAACACAGAGATTATGATACAGGATAGTACAAGTTTCAGATCTGTTATTCATAAAGCTGCCATGAGTCATAGTTGACTAAATGGCCTCTAATCACAACAAAATAAAGAAAATGAAAGCCTTAGTAAAACTGTAGAGAAGGTCAAATTTCTAGACAGAACAGTGTTTTTGCTGTTGCTGTTAGGTACCAGGTCAGTTTCAACTCATAATGACACTACTATA
>NW_006399755.1:28399968-28401554 GCF_000299155.1 Elephantulus edwardii
CAATTCTTCCTTACTCATTGTCCAGCTTTCAGATGCATATGTTGTTGCTGTGTACCACAGAGTCAGAACTGACCTATAGTTGACTCTCTTCAGAGGCAGTTAATCCTCCCATGGAATAGCTGGTGGGATTTGAACCACGTGCCTTCAGGATTGCAGTGCAATTGCTTGTCACTAGGCCACCAGAACTCCCTCAGATGCATAAGAAGCAATTAAAAATATTATACACTTTAAACTTTACACTAGCATCCTTGATTAAATAGTAGCAATTTTTATTCATTTTTAATATTGAGAAACCGTTTTCTGTAAACTTGGAATCTAGATTTCTGAGGTCCCTGGAGATGCAGTGACCCTTTCAGACCACTACTCTGAGATCTTCTTTTGAACCTTGCACTTTGAGCAGACTATACTTCCAAAAATCACCTTTAAATCAAATAGGCTTATTAATTGGTAAGAATATTTTTGCCTTGAACATTGTTGATTTTTTTAAGAATTATTGACATGTAGCCACTTTAAAAAAAAACAGAAACACCAGGATTTAAAAGGAAGGTATATTTTAAGGTAAATTTTTATTAGGTTAGCACTGCTCCTCAGCCTTTTTTGCATGGCAGTGTAGATAAGATGGAGTATAAGAATTTCCCAGTGACCCAGTTCTTCCACTGTTTGGAATATACCCTGAGAAAATGAGACCTGAGGCTCAAACGGAGACTCATACACCAATGTTCTTAGCAGTGCTATTCACCATCACAAGAACATGGAAACAACCCAGAAGTCCAACCACAATTGAATGGATTGAGAAAGTATGATTCATTGATACAATGAAATACTATGCAGCACACAGGGACAATGACTTTGTAAATTATTATCTAACTTGGGAGGGACTGGAGAGTGTTATGCTGAGTGAATGAACTCACAAGGACAAATATTGTATAAAACCATTATTGTAGAATGAGTATGAATATCCAAGAGGGAGGGAGCTGGAAGCAGAGGGAGGAGAATATATATGGATCATGAGATTGTACAATTTGATGGGTAGGGAGGTGAGGGAAATTGCAAGAATCTGGTCTGGAAAACAATGTACTTGAATTTTGTAAATATACAAGCCTAATAATTTTCAAAACAAAATAAAAACAATAACAAAAAGAATTTCTGAAAGTATTGCAAAATGGCAAGAGACTTTTGGAAAGACTTTTCACAGAGGAAGACATTTGGATGGACAACAGACACATGAAGAAATGCTCAAAATCACTGGCAATAAGAGAGATGCAAATCAAAACCACAGTGAGATATCCTTTTACCCCAGTAGCAGTAGCAAAGTTTAGCAGGGCAGCAAGTAATAAATGTTGGAGAAGAGGTGGCAAGATAGGAACTCTTATACATTATTGGTGGGTTTGTAAATTGATACAACTACTTTGGAAGGCAGTTTGTGGCTTCCTCAAAAAGCTGAAAGTTAGGGGATCTCTGGTGGCCTAGTGGCAAGAAGCTGCACTGCGATCCCAGAGGAACACGGTTCGAATCCACCAGATGCTCTGCTGGAGAAGGAGGCGCAATATCCTCCTGTACCAGTCAGATCTGATTTGACGGTACAC
>NW_006399755.1:28404009-28405300 GCF_000299155.1 Elephantulus edwardii
AACAACAACAACAACAACAATCTATCTATCTATTTTTAAAAAGAATCTGTGGAAGTTCTTTCCCCTTTGGAACACTTTGACTCTAATCAGAAGAGTTGGCCAGATTGAAGATTATCTGGTAAATAAATTTCAAATATATTTATTACATGTGTTTAAGGACTAAGGATGATAGAAGAATTGATGCCTTTGAGTTGTGGTGCTGGAGAAGAGTATTGAATATACATGGACTGCTAGAAGAACAAACAAGTTTGTCCAAGAAAGAGTGAAATCAGGCTGCTTCTTGAAGGCAAAGATTTTGAAGGTCCATCTGACATATTTTGGGGATGTTTCAAGGACCTGTCCTTAGATAGGGACAACACGCTTGGAAGGGTCGAGGGACAGCAAAGGAGAGGAAGACCCAGGATGAGATGGATCTACTCAGTGACTAGGGTAATGGAGATAGGTGTGTTAGAGACATTGAGGTTGGCTCAGGATAGAGCAGGATTCAGAGATGTTGAGCATAGGGTGATTATGAGTCTCAAGCGACTTGATGGCACATAGAAAAAACAACTAATATGATTTTTTTTAACAAGATGTTCTCTTACTTTTTAATGTCCTTGCTCTCTCTAAAGTGTCTCGTTCTCACTACCATATAACAATCCTCTCACCTTCCCCACCCACACAAACACATTCCACCCCCAAAGATACTACTGTCCTGTTTGCAGATTTTCTTTGAAACCAATTTACTCTAATATGCAAAGTTTTTTTTCAGAGGTTGTTTATCTTTAAAGGAAGATGATCTAAAATGAGCAATGTTAATCTCTAAAGCCAGTTAGGTTAATAGGTATAGTGTCAATTATCTACCACCAAATAACAAATGAGGGAGAAGGATGGGCAATCTCCTCTCCTGCCATTTACTGCCTCTGAAAACCCACCAAGGGTCCACTATTGGTCAGTTCCAGCATAATGGCACACACCAACAAATAATAAATAACAAGACCCAGTGGCATAGTATATAATGTATCAGGCTACTAACCAAAAGTTTGGTGGTTGGAATCCTCAGAAGAAAGAGAAGCAGGTAAAGATTTACAACCAATGAGTCAGAATTAAATCAACAGCAGTGAATTTAGTTTATATAATGAAAGACTCCAAAATTCAATGATTAAAGAGCAATTATTTTGTTTTCTTAATTCTGTGGATCAAGAATCCAGGCAAAAGGGTGAAGTCTCTCTCAGGGAGGAGTGATAGGGAATGGCAAAGGACACACTGACAAAGGAGATTAATCAGAACTGGCTTTGACAAGCACTGTGGC
>NW_006399755.1:28405430-28410138 GCF_000299155.1 Elephantulus edwardii
AAAAAAAGAATCCAGGAGAGACTCAACTATTCAATTCCTTTGTCTGTGATCATTCCTAAGGTTGCACTTGGTTAAATGAGTTGAGGCTAGAATATATTAATAAGGGCTTCTTTAGTTGTATCTTTTTGAGGGCTTTCTCTCCATCAGGGTATGTAAACTTATTTTATGCTGCATCTTCCCAGAGAGAGAGCAACAAAAGCAAAAAAGTCCTACAGGTTTTACATTTTTTCCGCAGAAATCATACAGCAGCATTCCCTTTGGGTTCTGTTGACCAAGCCACAGAGGCAGCTCACAGGCAAAGGAAAAGAAACTCCACCTCTCAATAGAAAAAGCAGCAAAGACTTCACGATCTTTAAAAAAAAAATAATCTTTTTCTTTTATAGTGATTTGCACACAAAATTTGTAAACCTGTGTTTCATTTATATACATTGTTTCACACATTCTTTGATTCACATTGTTTTATATGATCATTCCCACACACTGTTGTTATGTGCCATCAAATGATGCTATGTACAACAACTCTGAACTCTGCCCTGTCTTGAGCCAGTCTCAATGACTCCAATATATCTATCCCCATGGACCCAGTTACTGTATCAATCCATCTTATCCAGAGTTTTCCCCTCCTGCGCTGTTCCTCCACACATGATGTGCTTCTCCAAGGACTAGTCCCTCCTGGCCACAAGCCCAAAGTACGTGAGACCAAGCTTCAAATCCTAGCATACAAGGAGAATCTTGGTTTCACTCTCTCCAAGATAGACCTATTTGTTTTCTTGGCTAGCCCTGTTATGTTCAGGACTCTTCTCCAGCACCAAAATTCAAAGGCATCAATTCTTCTTCTGTCATACTTAGTCACTGTTCAGTTCTCTGATGAAAAGCAAGTAATTGAATTAACATACTTGCTCTTTAACACTTTAAGTTGATCCTGACAGTAGCTGGACTATGTTTTGATTTTTAGAGAGCTGCTATCATATGCATTGATTTTGGATACAAGAAAAAGTAAATTCTTGACTCCATCAATCTTTTCTCCATCTTTCATGATGTTGCCTACTGGTCTAATGGTGAGAACTTTGTTTTCTTCATGTTAAGATGTAAATTATACTGAAGGCTATATAGTCTTTGATCTTCATCAGTAAGTGCTTCAAGTAACCTTCATTTTCTGTAAGCAAGGTTGTATTATCTGCATAATGGAGGTTGTTGATGAGACTTCCTCCAAACCTGAGGCCACATGCTTCCTCTTATAGTCAGCTTACTTTTTAAAAATTTTTATTTTCTTTTATTCTTGTTTACATATTAAGTTTGTATAGTTTTTCACACCTGAGCTTTCCCCTATCACTTACCCCTCCCTCTCTCCCTTCACCCATCAAATTGTGTGACCCTATGATTAAGCCCCCCCTTGGGTCCTCATACTCATTCTATGATAATGGTCACAGTATTTATACAGTATTTGTCCTTATGAGACTGAGTCACTTAGTATCATGCTCTCCAGTCTCTTCCCAAGTTAAAGAATAATTTACAAAATCATTGCTCCTGCATGCTGCATAGTTATCCATTGTGTGAAAGTACCATAATTTCTCAAGCCATTCCATTGTGGTTGGGCATTTGGGCTGTTCCCATGTTATGGTGAATAATGCTCCTATAAACACTGGTGTACAAGTCTCTGTGCCTCAGTTCTCATTTTCTCAGGGTGTATTCCAAGCAATGGAAAGGCTGGGTCATATGGAATTTCTATCTTCAGCTTTTTGAGGAAATTACAAACTGTGTTCCAGAGTATTTGTACCATTTTACAATCCCAACAACAATGTATAAGAGCTCCTATCTCGCCACATCCTCTCCAACATTTATTATTTGATGCCACGTTAATCTGTCCCACTGTTACTTACCAGATGATATCTCATTGTGGTTTTGATTTGCATCTCCTATTGCCAGTGATTTTGAGTATTTCTTTATGTGTCTGTTGCCCATCCAAATGTCCTACTCTGTGAAAAGGCTTTCCATAAGTTTTGCCCATTTTATATTTGGTTTATCAGTCCTTTTCTTCTGGAGGTACTGTAGGATTCTGTAAATTTTCATGACGAGACCCTAGTCTGAGATGGTATTGCCAAATGTTTATATCCAGTCAGAAGGTTTTCTTTTTACCCTGTTGGGAAAAGTTTTTGATGAGCACAGAGATTTAATCTTTAGACGGTCCCATTTGTCAATTTTATTCTCTTCAGTTTGTGCATTTCTGGGTGTATTTTGCAGTCCCTTTATATCGTAGAGTAGGCCTTCTAAGTTTGGGCCCTGTTGGTCTCTTATGAACTTTATGGTTTGGGGCTTTATTCCAAAGTCTCTGATCTACCTGAAGTTGATTTTTGTGTATAGTGTAAGATGTGGATCCTGTTCAGCTTTCTGCAGATAGCAGTCATAGTCCAGCTTCCTTAATGATTTGTTTAATATACAGATTAGATAGTCAGGGAGAAAGTAGACAACCCTGACAAACACCTTTTCTAATTTTAAACCATTCAGTGTCCTCTTGTTCTGTTCAGACAATTGTTTTATGGTCTGTGTGTTGGTTTCTCAAGAGCACAGTTCAGCGTTCTGAGATTCTCGTTCTTCTCAATATTATGAGTCTGTTCTGACTTGATAGCAGTGAACAACAACATCATTAATAGCACATGAAGCAAAACCTTAGTGAAAATTAATATCACATGAAGTAAAATCTTGCCAGGATAAATACATCAACAGAGAACTGCCATAAATTCAAGCTGGTTTCAGAGGAGGTTTGTGGTACAAGGGATTAGTTAAACAGTAGTCTCTTTAATGTACTTTGGGGGTGATGTAAGGAGTTTAGCTGTCAATCCAAAGATAATGCCTCTGCTGGTTTGAATCTACCAGCCACTCTGTGGGAGAAAGATGGGTAGTCTTCTTCCATGAGATTTACAGCCTTTGGAAAACGCACTGGAGGGCCAGCTGTGAATCAATTCTGACTTGGTAGGCAGGGAATTGAGTGTTTATACTAAAAATTTCCCAGACTGTGTTCCAGGGATTTCGTTTGGCGGAATAATAACTGGTTTTTTTTAAAAAAAAAAAAGTACGAGGTGAGGGAGCTCTGGTGGCCTAGTGGCAAGAAGCTACACTGCTATCCCAGAGGTACACGGTTCAAATCCACCAGATGCTGGAGAAGGAGAGGCAATCTTCTGTACCAGTCAGATCCAATTTGACGGTACACACACACACAAAATATATATAAAAATAAAAGTATGAGGTTCCTGCTACACTCAAGATTTTCTTTCCTTCATCTTATTTATTTCTTGTTTACACACTCTTGTTTCTCTCACTTATATCCATTCAGTCTCAATCATTCTCCACACTCCTACCCGAAACACACACACACACACACACACACACACACACACACACACACACACACTTGAAAATTGTCATTCATGTTTCAAATAATTAAACAGATTTATGCTGGTATTGTTATTGGGTAGATAACCCTCGAATCATCCCCAATGTATAGCAACCCTGTGGACAATAGAACAAAGCCCTGCTCACACCTGTGCTGTCTTCACAACCTCATGCTCAAGCCCATTATTTTAGATGTTCTTCCCCAGGGATGGGCCCTTCCTGATATCATACCCAAAATACATAAGATAAAGAAAGTCTTAACACTTCTTCCAAGACAAATTTGCTTTTTTGGCCATCCATGATATAGTTAATACCCTACAATTCAAAGGCATCAATTCTTCATGTGTCTGTTTGCCATTGAAATATCTTCATTTGTGAAACTTCTATGTCTTTTGCCCATTTTGTAATTGGGTTATCAGTCTTTTTCTTGTGGATGCCCAGGAGTATTCTGTATACTTTTGTTATAAGACTCTTGTCTGAGATGATATTATCAAATGTTTGTTCCCAGTCCATAGGTTTTCTTCTCAACTGGTTGGAAAAAGTTTTTGATGTGCAGAGATTTAATCTTTAGAAGGTCCCATGCATCAGTTTTATCCTCTTTAGATTATGCATTTCTCGTAATAAGAGAGATGCAAATCAAAACCACAATGAGGTACCATCTCACTCCAGTAAGAGTGGCAAAGTTTAACAGGGCAGAGAGAAATAGATGTTGGAGAGGATGTGGCAAGAAAGGAATTCTTATGCATTGTTGGTGGGATTATAAAATGGTGCAACCATTCTGGAAGGCAGCTTGGTGCTTCCTAAAAAAGCTGAACATAGAAATTCCATGTGACCCAGCTATTCCACTACTTGAAATATACCCTGAGAATATGAGAATTGAGGCACAAACTGAGATTTGTACAGCAATGTTCATAGCAGCATTATTCACCATCACAAGAAGATGAAAACAGCCCAAATGTCCAACCACAAATTAATGAACTGAGATATTATGGTACATTCACACAGTGGAATACTATGCAGCATGCAGGAGCAATAACTTTGAAAATTATTACCTAACTTGGGAGGGACTGGAGAGCATTATGCTGAGTGAACTAACTCAGTCCCACAAGGATAAATATAGTATAAGACCATTATTGTAGAATGAGTATAAAGATCCAAGAGGGGTGGGAGAGGCTGGAAGCAGAGGGATGTGGATGTGCAGGGGAAGAGGCGATTAATCATTGGGTTGTACAATTTGATGGGTGGGAGTGAAGGAAATTGAAAGAATTTGTTCAAATTTGTATTCGAATTTTATAAATAAACTGTTGTTGTTGTTGTT
>NW_006399755.1:28411340-28439413 GCF_000299155.1 Elephantulus edwardii
AAGAGCAATGGTGTCTCTTTGGAGACGAAGGTGCGCCTGATACAGGCCATGGTCTTCGCAGTCGCTTGTTGTAAATAAACTGGTAGAGAAAAAATAAATTAAAATGTAACAAATTAAAAAAACAAAAACTCAAAGGCATTAGTTCTTTGGTCTTCCTTATTCATTTTCCAACTTTCACACGCATATGAAGCAATTGAAAATATCATGACTTGAGTCAGGCACACTGTGGAATTTATCTTTCAGTATGACTCTCCTAGCCATTGTTTTTCTTTGCCATGTAGACGGGTGGGAATACGTGAATGAGGATTGTTAGTCTATCCACTGGAATTGGCTAGTCTCATCCACCTGTAAGAGGATTAGTTTTGCAATTAAATTGAACAATCCAGCTGAAGGAAATCCGATCTCCCCCACTAGCAAAGAAGAAACAAGAGAATCCTTTGGGCCCAGAAATTCTTGCTAGAGCAGCAGCAGACATAGCTGGATGAGAGACCTAATGTGAGATGGGACCTTGGGACTGCTATAGCCATTGGAAGCAGAGCTAAGAGCTTCTGCCCAAGTTTATTGGACCACTGGGGATGTTGTTGTTGTTAGGTGCCGTCAAGTCGTAGATGACTCATAGCAACCCTATGAACGAAAGGCATGAACACTGTTTATAGAATTTCCAAAGGCAAGCCATTTCAGAAGTGGATGCCACTCCTGCTTCCAAGTTTGTTTTAATCGGGAAGCTCCACCAACCACTATCCTTCATGGGTAACCATTACTACATTTGGCACATCAGTGTCACAGCGTTTAGCATCAAAGCAACCACAAGTTACCTCTGTACAGCAATGCACAGACCAGTGCTATACCACTTAGAAAAATGTTTGACAAAAAACCAATTTGAACCAGGCCTGAGGGCCGCAGATTAAAAATCACCCACCTTGGTCTTGGTAACATAACTTTCTGTCCGCTAGGCCAACGTAGTTCTATGTTGTCGTTGTTACTGTTGTTAGGTGCTGTCGAGTCATAAATTAATCACAGAAACCCTATGAACAAAAGGCCTGAGCACTGTTCATAGATTTTCCAGAGGCAAGCCATTTTGGAAGTGGATGCCACTCCTGCCTCCAATCTTGTTTTAATTGGGAAGGAAGTTCCACCAATAGGAGGCCATAATTCACAGGACTGAGAATTTTGTAACACTGGCCTAAAGCCATGAGGCTGAAGGCTGATGTGCCCGTGAGCACATTTTAGAGGTCATCTTTACTGCATTCTGCTACTTACCTGGAGTATAACCTTTTAACTTCTCTAATATGGTTCTGTGTGGTCTGTGAGCTATCTTATAAGATTTTGCATCCAACAAAGCAGAAAGATTGGTGTTGAGATGAGTAGAAAAAGGTATGGAAGGGAGGGTGAGGGACCATGTTTGATCTCATGGGAATTGGTTTTGTGTTATTGATGCTGTTGAAGGGGACAGTTCCCCTTTGTGAAGTTGGTAAAGGTCAGGTATAGCCACCTCCACATGTACCTGATCTTTTTTACACTCAGCATAACTTTAAAACTTACATCCATACAACAGAAAACACCTCCCCCCCCCATCATCACTGCTGGGTTTGAGACCATCTGTGTTGCCACTGTATCAGTACATCTTGTTAAAGGTGTCATCACATCAACAATGACTCACAGCAACCCTCTGAACAACACATCTGAACTTTGCCTTAGGCTGTACCATTTTCACTATCTTCACTATGCTCAAGCTCTTTATTGTAGTCATCACATTAGTCCATCTCAGTGAGGGTCTTCCTCTCTTTCACTGACTCTCCACCTTGTCTCTTCCAAGGATTAGCCCCACTTGACAACATACCCAAGGTATATGAGATGAAGTTTCACCATCCTTACCACTAAGAAGCGCCCGGGTTGCACTCCCTTCAAGATAGCTAGATGATTTGTTCATTTGACAGTCCATAGGAAATTCAACATGCTTCACCATCACCACAATTCAAAGACATTAATTAAATTAATTTAATGTCTGTCTTGTTGTTATGTACTGTCGAGAATCTATCCTGTAGAAAAGCTTTCTACACATACAACTGAAAATGCTCAAAATCACTGGCAATAAGAGAAATGCAAATAAAAATCACAATGAGGTACCATCTCACTCCAGAATAGTGGCTTCAAAGTTCAACAGAGCAGCAAGTAATAAATGTTGGAGAGGATGTGGCAAGAAAGGAACATACATTGTTAGTGGGATTGTAAAATGGTACAACCATTCTGGAAGGCAGTTTGGTGCTTCCTCAAAAAGCTGAACATAGAAAGTCCATATGACCTAGCTATTCCGCTTCTTGCATTATACACTGAGAAAATGAGAACTGAGGCACAAACGGAGATTTGTACACCAGTGTTCACGGTAGCATTATTCACCATAACAAGAACATGGAAATAGCCCAAATGTCCAACCATAAACAAATGGATTGAGAAATTATGGTATAGACACACAATGGAATACCATCTAGCATGCAGGAGCAATGCTTTTGTAAATTATTACCTAACTTGGGACGGACTGGACAGCATTATGCTGAGTGAACTCAGTCCCACAAGTATAAATATTGTATAAAAGCATTATTGTAGAATGAGTATAAGGATCCAAGAGGGGTGGGAGAGGTTGGAAGCAGAGAGATGAGGATGTGCAGGGGGAGAGGGGTATTAATCATGAAGTTGTACAATTTGTTGGGTGGGGGGATGCGAGAAATTGAAAGAATTTGTTCTTAAAACATGTACTTGAATTTTGTAAATAAACTAGAAGAAAATAAAAAAATTAAATCTACAAGAAAAAAAAGCCAACTTAGTACTAATCCAACTGCAGACCACCAAACTGTCATCTTGACCTTCTTTTGGTGTCACCTCAGTTTGAAGCACTTCCCCTCAATCTATCTACTGTGCAGAAGCCATCAGTCATCATACAAGATTTTTTTTTCTTCCCATGTTCTTTTTCTTCACAGTGCTATCAAGAAATGGATCATTTTTATTACACAAAAGGAGTGCAGGGCAGAGTTCAAAGTGGTGATTGCTTTGATTTTCGTTCAATTCATGTGGTACCCTTTTGTTGAGCTCAAAAAAAAAACCAAGCAACTGTCGAATGATGAATGTGGAGTTCTTCTAAAAATTCTAGTGTGGTTGTAGGGGATTAGCTCTGATTATCGCCCTCAGCTGATCATTGTCAGTTTCTGTTGGCTGCCTGCGACCTTCCTTATCTTTGAGTCTGAATCCACTGCAGCAAAGTTTTTGAAACAAACGTTGCACTGTGCATTCATTGACAGTTCCTGTACTCCAAACTACTTTGATATTTTGAACCATTTGTGCTGCACTGCAGTCAAGTCTGAATTCATATAAGTAGTTACTGGAGTAGTTCTGGAGTCTAAAAATAGAAAAATATAATTTCTATTTAAAAACAACTGTATAAAAAGAACGAGCATAAGCTTTAAAATTATATATAGTGCTTAATATTTCATAATAAGATTTATTATGAACTTACTGCACTAAGATCAAGCAATAGAAATACTGAATTGTTCTTGCTTGAGCCGAATTTTTCAAGGTAGATCTTGAAATACTCTTTTTTTTTTATGAGGAATGTGATACCTTTCCTTTTTTTTATACCTTTCCTTTTCAATATGTCATTCCTGGTATAGTAGATGCTATGATTATCTGATCCGTTTCAGCTCAACAATACCTAAAATTAGGAATTGTAGTAGCATAGTCCATATGGAGTTGTGCTGATAATCCAAAGGAGGCCCCTCTCTGGCAGTTCAAATCCACACGGGCATTATCCTTCAGTTCAAATTACAGCTTCCAAAACCCTCTGAAGGTTTGGCTATGAATTGTGACTAAATGGCAGTGATAGTTGGTTGGTTGGTTTGTTGTTTTGGGTGGTTTGAGGTTTTGGTTTTTTTAAAGTCTAGAATTCTGATCTTGCTGTATTCCATTTTATTCTTGACAACTCCCAATTTTCCTAGATTCATGCCACATACATTCCGTGTTTCGACTATTAATGAATATTTGCATGTGTTTCTCCTCCTTTTGAAACTTGCCACATCAGCAAATGATTGTTTTACTGACAGATTTTCTCCATTTGAACCATTAGGATTGACTCAGCTTTGAGGAGATAGCTCTTTCCCAGTTGTATTTTGAGTGCCTCCCAACCCAAGGGACTCCTCCGTCTAGCACTATATTTATAATCTTCCATTGCTATTCATAGCACTCTCATGGTTGCATTACACAGAAGTCATGCCCATCCATGCTTCCTGATCATTCTCAGTCTGGAAGCTCCACTGAAACTTATGTACCATGGCTGAATCTGCTGATACTTGAAATACCAGTGAGATAGCTTCACAGCGTCATAGTAATAGGCACAAGAAGAGCCACAAGAGTAGTCTTATAGGTACGCTTAATTCCTTTGATGATTTTGGAGACTAACTAATATTCAGAGAGAGCCAAAATTGAATAAATCTAAACTGAATAGTGTTTAGAGTAATTTTGGCTTGATTGAATTTAATCAAGTTCACCTATAATCCCTTATGGATATACTAATTTATTCAGTAAGTATTTATTTAATATTGCTTTGCCTTTAAGGAACTTAAGCAGTTTTATATACAGCTCAGAAGCATATTATCATTGTTACTGTTCCTACTATTTTCAGAACCACTTAAAATTATTCTCATACAAATACAGATTTTTTTCAACTGTATATATGCATATGATCACACATATAAAAGTAATTTTCTTGCTGTGGGCAATAAAAGACATAATACATGTTCCTGCCAAACAGTTCCAACAGTGTTATTGTAACAAAATCTTGGAGCATACATTTATTTTTTATATCTTTATATCTAAAGAAATAGAAATAAGAAAGAACTATAAAGCTATCAAAGCCCACAGATATAATTTGGTATAGAAACCTAAGTTCTTAGATCTTAATACTCTGTTTTTTGAAGTTATTTAAAATATAGGATGGTGCTTATATCTTTTCATACAAAAAGAGTTCTTTAATATGACAACATAATGTATTCATTGGTTCATGGACCCCAAACCTCCAAGGAGTGTCACAAATCTACATCTCTCTCAGCCCAGGATTTTTAATCTACATCTAAATTATGGTATGATAGAACACTGATTAATGTATTTTGGAGACTTATAAACATCTACAATTTCTAATAATGAGTAAAACTGTTGGGTCAGTGTTAAAGTAGATTTGTAAAGCCAATGTGGTAACACAAATGCTGCTTTATTGCTTTATCTCCTGTGTCTTTCACAATCGAGCGAATTGTCACACTCTATTATGTGGCACACAGATCCATTGGCTTACAGTTATCATGGTACTTCTCTAAAATGGTCTTTGAACATGAAAATTTGGACTAAGTATAAAGGAGGCAACCTGCCAGTAAGAACTATTCAAACCAAAATTTCTTCCTGAGGGAAATGCTAAGAGCTCCATTTTAAAATCATATAAATCAAGACGGTAGAGGGTTACAACTTGTAAAATTTATAGTATATACATCAAGATTTAAAGTTAGATTTCTAGATAAATTTTTATTTATAGTAAGGAATCGATGTGCATACCAGAGAAACGGAGTAAGTCACAAAATAATACATTTGCTTCCTACTGAATCTTTAATCTTTTTTATTTTATTCAACATGTTTTATAAAAAGACTGGCAAACTAAACAGCAGCTTTGAGGAAAGGAGTGGAACATGAAACATGCAGTGATGTCTACTGGATGTTAGTTGGGGGGTGGGGGTAGATATGTCAACTGCATCACTCGTCTTTCCAGAACATGGATTTTTAAATCTAAATAAGATACCATATCCACCCAATAATAGTAATGCTACACATCACCGGAATGATTCTCGTAAAATGAAGGAAAGAATCTTTAGGGTATGAAAGAAAAGAATTCTTCCTGGATTTGCAGTTCAGACAGGTTTGGAAAAACATCTACCTACAGAATGTTATTTTCTATAATTGATGGAGTTAGTATTTTTGGAATAAGAGCTTAACTGAACAGAACTAAACTATTACTGAATCTCAGCAGTGAACTAAGTAAGTAGAAGAGATAATGCTGAGTTGTCCTTTATCTTCCAGGATCTAGAGAACAGGGTGAGGAGGAGGACCACATCTTCTACCTTCAACAGAAGCACCCAAATCTATAAACTAAGTAATTGATAAGGAAAGAGAGAGAGATCTAAAGAATTCCTTAGGCCTTTC
The DNA here is from genome assembly GCF_000299155.1 of Elephantulus edwardii. Lineage (NCBI taxonomy): Eukaryota > Metazoa > Chordata > Mammalia > Macroscelidea > Macroscelididae > Elephantulus > Elephantulus edwardii. Next base: position 28,417,572 of record NW_006399755.1, read on the forward strand.
AGGGTAAAGGAAAATGTAAAACCTTCCAATACTGGAGGATTTGTTCTTTTTGTGTTCTGGTAACCTAGTTGGTACGGAATTGTGCACCAACCCAAAGGCTGGTGATTGGAATCTACCTGCTATTCTTGGGATAAAGATGGGCTTTTTCTTGCTTTGTAATTTGCAATCTCTGAAAACCTGCCAGAACATCAGCCATGACAATTCTGACTCTATGGCAATCAAGTAAGGTAAGGTGGAGGAAAAGATGTTTTTTATAATTGTTCTTTGGAAAGAGAAAACTATTGCATTGCCCTCGGTATCCATTTGGCCTGATTGGGGAGGTGGAGCCAAAAAGTACTAAATCCTATTCAAGTGAGTGAGAGAGCCTTGGGAAGAGAAGTGTGAACAGCCATTCTCCAAAATAGATCCCAGAGAAGTGTAATTACAGTTCATCAGGTGCCTGCATTTTCCTCTCCAAAGAATTCAACAGAACACTGTGGTTTTAATGAGATGCACTGAAGCTGGTATCTAATTACATCAAACACTAATTTGACTCCTTGATTTGTTCTCTCCTGGAAGCCTTTAGGCTGTGTACGTAGTCTCTTCCCAAATGAATGTTAGCTGGAGGTAACAGGGAAGTGAAACCTTTTCTCTGGAGGCCCCTCTGGTAGATTTTCAAACTTTGCTTTTGGTAAAATACTCAGTTACTTTAGTTATTTCACAGTGTGGAACTTAATTAAATCCTTAGTTGCTTCTCTCTGGTCTTTCCTTGGTCTTCCTAATTTGATCTAAACTTGCAAGTAGAGATTTTACTGGAGCCTGAGAGCTAAGAGAAATCAAATTTTGAAACCCTTGTGTTTGTTCTTCATAAAGTTCTCTTTCATCATCTTACATCGAATTAGTAAAGTTTTGGTAGTTGTTTCAATGGATTAAATGTCACACTTTAAATAGAAAGAGAAGACTCTAGCTAACTGACCTATTTTTCATCTGTGATTTAGAAAAAGTCGAGATTAGCATGGATATTGCATTTTCAAGGACCTCACCACTATTAAATAGACTGTTAAGTGCATTTTATGGCTGAAGAGTCTGTTCTCAGTTCGGTGTGGAAGACGTGCTAAGTTCATCTCTACCTGCTACATTAAACATTCACTGACTAAAATACTTTCTGTGGATGTAATACCTATGCTCTGTATCTTTTAAGTACATAACTCTAAATATTTTAGGACTAGTAAAACGTAACTCAATAAAAATCCCTAGAAGATGTGTTGTCCCTCAAGAAAAATATCATGTTCATATTTATCTAGTGATATACATCCTTCGCTCTATTACCACTCGCGTATCACAAGGTGACCAGATGTGGGGGGAAAAAACTAACACAGGCACCTATAAAAAGGTTCCAGGTCTTATTTAGACTTAAAAAGCAACTACTGCTGTGTAAAATGGCATCCTCACATCAATCTACTTTTCTTAAGGTTTCAAGGCTGTGAGAAGAGCGGTTTGGGGGCTTATGCCCTAAATAGACATTTTGCAGATAATTCTTAGGACATTTTGAACTAACTTCAACTTTCTCTTTTAAGAAATTTCTGCCTAGCCATTTAGCTTTTTTTTGTTCAGGGGATTTTCCAACTCAAAGGAAAATCAGTGAATAAACATGAGCTAAAATATATTTCAGTGTAGGTTAAAGAGAAAAATACTTAGATAAATTATTCTTTTCCTTTTACCTTTTAACAGGGTGTATCTTTCATACTGTATTAGCAAACCCAGAAGGAAATATCATATTAAGGGACAACTCTGTTAGCAGAAAGAAGGATGGCAAATCTCCATCCCTCCTACTGTGGACATGTTGCTAGGAGAGGCTATTCTTTGGAAAGGGATATCATGCCTGGAAAGGTTGTGGTGGGGTGTCAGTGAAAAACAGGAAGATTCCCAACGAGATGGATTGACACGGTGACTATAGCAATGGACTCATGAGTATCAGAGATGGTCAGGATCGCTTAGGACAGGACACGGTTCATCTCTTGTTCATAGGGTCACAAAGAATCATACCCAATTCAATAGCACCTCACAACTGTTAGCAGAGTTATACATATCAATTTTTGCTCATTCAATACATCAGAATTTTTATTTTTTATTGTTTGGTAAAAATAGCTGTTGCTGAGTTAATTCTAACTCAAGGCAATCAATGTCTATCAGTAAAACTGTGCTCTATTGAGTTCTCAATTGATGATTTTTTTTCAAAAGTGGATTACCAAATCTTTCTTCCTAGTCTTTTTGAACTCAAACCTCCAGTCTTTCACTCAACAGTCAAATATGTTAACTGTTTGCAGTAGACCCCATCTAAACCAGGTACCTATGTTGTTGTTTTGTAAGTTGCCATTGAGTCACATATGATCCATAACCACCTTATGAACAGATCTAAACCCTGTCCTATCCTGTGCCATCCTCACAATCTCTGATATCCTTCAGCCCATTGCGTCAGTCACTGTGTCAATCCATCTGGTTGAGGGTCTTCCTCTTTTTTGACCACCTTTCCAAGCATGATGTTCCTCTCCACAAAATAGCCTCTCCTAGCAATATGCCAGAAATACCTGAGATGAAGCTTTATCATTTGCCTCAAGGACCACTCTGGCTGCACTTTCTCCAAAATGTATTTGTTCTTTTGGCTGTCCATGCGATCTTCAACTTTTATACTTTTTCTCCAATATCACAGCTCAAAGTCATCAATAATTCTTTTGTCATCCTTGCTGATTATACAACTCTTAGAAGCACAGCTAGTGAGTAAAAAAGCCATGGCCTGAATCCGGTGCACCTTCATCCTCAAATTGACATCACTGTTTCTGTGTAATGTGGAGAGGTCCCTTACTGCAGACTTTCCCAGCGTAATACATCTCCTGATCTCCTGACTGGTACCAAAGGTGTCGATCGTATCCAAGTAAGATGAAATCGTTGACAACATCAGTTTTTTTCCTCCATTTATCATAATGTTGTCTACAGGTCCAGTGGTAACAATTTGTGTTTTCTTTATGTTGAGATGCAATCCTTATTGACGGCTGTATTTTTTTTTAACTTCCACAGCCAGTGCTTCAAGTTCTCACTTGTAGGCAGCAATGTTGTGTCATCTGCATAATGCAGATTATTGGTGAGGCTTCTAATCCTGATGTTACATTCTTCCTCACAGAGTCCAGCTTCTTGAATAATTTGCTCAGCATACAGATTAAATAGCTACAGAGAGAGGCTACATCCTGATGCACATCTTTCTTAATTTTAAACCACACAGTGCTCTCTTGCTCCATTTGCACAACAGCCTCTTTGTCTAGGTATACATTTTGTATGAGCACAATTAAGTGTTCTGTGATTCCCATCCTTCTCAAGGTTAATCATAATTTGTTATGATTCACATAATCAAATGCCTTTGTTTAAGTCAATGTGGCATAAATAGACTTTCTTCTGGTATCCTTTACTTTTAGCCAAGTTGAAATGATATCCCTGGTGCCATGGACTCTTCTAAATTATACTTGAACTTCTAGCAGTTCCCTGTCTATGTACCATTCTACCATTTTTTTAAGGATCTTCAGCAGTATTTTGCTTGCATGTCATATTAATGATATTGTTTGATAATTTCCACATTCTGTTGGAACAACTTCTTGGAAATGGGGGAAAAAAATATGGATCTCTTCCAGTCATTTGAGACAGTTGTCTTCCAAATTTCCCAGCACAGACTGGTAAGCACATCCAGGGCTGCATCTGATAATTGAAACATGTTAGTTGGTATCCCATTGATTCCTAGGACCTTCCCACCCACCCCATCAATTCCTTTAGTGAAGCTTCAACTTCTTCCTTCATTATCACTGGCTCTTGTTCGTATGATACTTCCTCAAATTTTTCAGTGCCAGTCAATTCTTTTTAGTGCAGTCACTCCGAGTATTCACTCCATCTTCTTTTGATGCTTCCTGGATCATTCAACATATTGCCCATGTTATTGCTGTTGTTATGTGCCAAAGTGTTATCTGTGACTCATAGTGACTCTGTGTACAATAATAGCACTGAATGACCTATCTTGAAACAATCTCATTGTCTCTGACACAGCACACCTGTCCCCATTACTCTAGTCTCTGAGTCAATCCATCTCATTCATGGTTCCTTCTCCTGCAGTGTCCCTCCACCCTTCCAAGCATAATGTCCTTCTCCAAGAACTGGTCCCTCCTGGCAACCCAAAGTATGTCACATGAAGTTTCAAAATCTTTTCTCTAAGGAGCAGCCTGGTTTCATCCTCTCCAGGACTGATCTATTTTGTTCTGTTGGCAGTCCATGGTTGTTCAAGACTCTTCATGAGCACAACTCAAAGGCATGGATTCTCTTATTATCCTTAGTCATTTTCCTACCCTCTGATGCGTTAGCAAGTAATTGTGAACACAATTGCTTGGATCAGGCACACCTTAGTCTCCAGATTGACATTGTTGCTTTTCAGTACTCTGGAGAGGTCTGACAGCTGACTTCCCAAGTGTAATTTGTCTTTTGATTTGCTGACTACTGGTGCCAAAAATGTTGATTGTGGATCTGAGCAAGCTGATATTGTTAACAATTTCAATCTCTTCTCTGTCCATCATGATGCTGCCAGTTGGCCCAATGGTTGAGAATCTTTGTTTTATCCATACTGAATACTACAGTCCTTGACCTTCTGCAGCAAACACCTCAGTTCTTCTTCCGTTTCAGTAAGCAAGGTTGTGTCATCTGCACAATGCAGGTTTTTGATGAGTCTTCTTTCAATCTGGATTCCACCTTAAAGTCCAGCCTCCCAAAGGATCTGTTCTACATATAGGTTGAAAAGGTATGGAAACAGGCTGCATCTCTGATATATACCTTCACTCACTAATATTCCAGGCCTCAAACCTGTTCCTGAGTTGGTCTTTAAATTCAAGTGGAATAAACTTGAGGTCAAATTTTTGTTCTTGTAGAGCTGGTATTATTTTCTTTAGCTTCAGTTTGAACTGACATATGAGTAGTTGATGGTCGGTTCCACAATCAGCACCTGGCCTAGTTTTCACAGCTGTTGTTGAGCTTCTCCAATGATTTCTCCCCCCACCCCCAGATGTAATTGATCAGATTCCTATGCATACTATCAGGTGAAATCCATATGTATATTTGTCACTTGTTTTTCTTATAAAAGGTATTTGCAATGAACAAATCGTTGATTGTACAAAATTCCATTATTCTAGCTTCATTCCACCTCTAGCCTCATTTCTGTCACAATGCCCATGGTTCCCGACTACCGATCCTTCTTCCCTGTTCCAAACTCTTGCATTTTAGTCACTCATTATTATTATTAATGCATCTTGATTGGATGTTAAATCGATTTCCGCCTGGAAAAGTTGGTAGAAGTCATCTATTTCCTCCTCTTTGGCTCTGGTTGTTGGTGCATATATTTGAATGATAGTGGTATTAACAGGTCTTCCTTGTATGCCTATGGGTATTATCCTGTCACTCACAACAATGTGTTTCAAAATGGATCTAGAAATGGTATTTTTCACTATGAATGCAATCTCATTTTTTCTCACCTTTTCATTTCCAGCATAGTATATCATGATTGTCTGACTCCAAATGTCTTATGCCAATCCATTTCATTTCACCAATGCCTAGTATGTCAATATTTATGCATTCCATTTTTCCCTTAACACATTTAATTTCCTACAATCATACTTCTTACATTCCACATTCCAGTCACTAGTGTATGTTTGCAACTGTTTACACCTCCTTTGTATTCCCCAATACAAAGGCTCACCCTCCAGTTTAATATCTAATATTTGCTAGTCTAACTAATGTGCTCTATTCAACATAGAGTTTTTCTCATTCCTGTTATTATTAGTATGCTATTATTGCCCATGTTGTTATTGTGTGCTATGAAGTCAGAAATAACCCATAGCTGACCCTCTGGTGGGTTTTCAGAGTCACCAGAAGAGATTGCCCATCCTTCTACTGAGCAATGGGTAGATATGAACCACACGCCTTTGGCATTGCAGTGCAACTCCTTACCACTAGGTCACTAGTGATTCTTATTATTGCCATTGTTGTAGTTGTTAGGTGCCACCCAGTCAAGTACAGCTCAACGACACTATGAAAAACAGATCTGAATCCTGTTCTATCCTGTGCTATCCTCACACTTCCTGACACAAAAGAACCCATTGTGAAAGTCATCGTGTCAGTCCACCTGATTGAGGTTCTCCCTCTCCTTTTCCAACCCTCCACCCTTCCCAGCATCATGTTCCTTTCCAAAGAATAGCCCCTCCTAGCAACATACCCAAAATATGTGAGGCAAAGTCTCATCATTCTTACCTCCAAAGAGCACTCCAGCTGCACCCTCTCCAAGACATATCTTCTTGTTCTCTTAGCTGTCCATGGGATGGGATGTTCAGTGCTTTTCTCCAACACCACAGTTCAAAGTGTCAATCCTGTTGTCAGCTTTATTCATTGTCCAGCTCTCAGATGCACAACAAGTGATCAGAAAAGACTATGGCCTGAATCAGACACGTTATCCCTCAAACTGACATCATTACTCCTCAATAATTTGGAGAGGTCCATAACTACAGATTTTTTCCCAGTGCAATGTATTTTCTTGTTTCCTGACTGCTGGTACCAAGGGTGTTAACTGTGGATTCAAGCAAGATGAAGCTGTTGGCAGTTTCAATCTCTTCTCCATCCATCATGATGTTGCCTACTGGTTCAGTGGTAAGAATCTTTGTTTTCTTGACACTGAGATGCAATCCATACTGAAGGCTGCATTCCTTGATCTTCTGCATCAAGTGCTTCAAGTCCTCCTCACTCTCAGCAAACAAGATTGTGTCATTTGCATATCATAGGTTATTGATGAGTCTCCTTCCAATACTGATGCCACATTCCTCTTCATAGAGTCTATCTTCTCAGACAATTCGCTCAGCATACAGATTGAATAAATACAGAGAGAGAATACAACCCTGATGCACTTCCTTCTCAATTATAAACCATACAGTATTCCCCTGCTCTGTTTGCATAAGAGACTCCTGGTCCCGGTACAGGCTCCACATGAGCACAATTAAGAGCTCTGGGACTCCCATTCCTCTCAATTTCAGCCACAGCCTGTTATGATCCACACAGTCAAATGCCTTTGCATAATCAATAAAGCACAAATAGACATTCTTCTGGCATTCTTTACTTTTAGCCAGAATCCTTCTGACATCAGTAATGATACCCTTGGTGCCATAGCCTCTTCTAAACCCTGCTTAAACTCCTAGTTCCCTCTCTATGTACTGTTCTAGACGTTTTTGAATGATGTTCAGCAATATTTTGCTTGCATGTAATATTAATGATATTGTTTGATAGTTTCCACATACAGTTGGATCACATTCAGGTGTATCTCCAGCTTGGGGCAGTTGGATTCTGGAGGATAAGTTGTTTTGATATATTTAAAAGTCAGGTGTAAACTGTTTAGGCATTTTTTATTTTGTTAACAAATGTAAGCTGATTGGCTATTGTGATTTATTAAAAATCAGCTGTGTTCTGGAAGCCTCTTATATAAGTAACTAGGACCTGGTGGGTGGACCTTTGTATTTGAAAACCTGTTGGATCCAGTCTTAGAGTCTCCAGCTTGAAGCAGTTGGATTCTGGAGGGACTATTGCCCATAGGATCCTTCAGTATTGTGACTCGAGGCAGTCACTGTGATTCATTTTATTGAGGGTCTTCCTCTCCTTTGCTGACCATATGCCTTTCTAAGCCTGATGTCCTTTTCTAGGAACTGGCTTTTCCTAACAACATGCCCAAAGTGTATGAGATGAAGATTCACCATCCTTGCCTTTACAAAGTACCCTGGTTGCACTTTTTCTAAGACATTATGGTTGTTGTTTTGGCAGTCCATGGGATATTCAGTACTCTTATCCAACACCACAACTCAGAGGAATCAAAGGACTCTTCTGTCATCCTAATAATTGTCCAACTTTCAGATTTATAGAAATAAAAAAAACAACAAATATGGCTTGGATTAGGGGCACTTTAGTCTTTAAAGTGTCATCAGTCTCCTAAGTACTTTTGAGAGTTCCTAAATAGCAAAGTATCCCCATATAACACATCTTTTGATCTCTTGACTGTTAATACCAAGAATGTTGATTATGGATTCAAGCAAGATTAAATAGTTGACAACTTCAATCTTTTCTCTGTCAACTAGATAATTAAAATGCCCATTTAGATTTTTCTAAGATTGCCTGATTGCTGCTTTAGTTTTTTCTTTGCTTTGGCTAGAATGTAATCTTTAAAGTTCTTACCTAGGAGAGCAGTAGTTAGTTATAAAACTGTTTAAATATCTTAATAAAATATCAGTAATAAACCCTCAAAAAAAGAAATTATAAGGGAGCTCTGGTGGCCTAGTGGCATGAAGCTGCACTGCAATCCTAGAGGTATGTGGTTTGAATCCACCAGATGCTCTGCTGGAGAAAGAGGGACAATCTCCTCCTGTACCAGTCAGATCCGATTTGATGGAACACACACACAAAATAATAAAAGAAATATAAAAAAGGAAATTATAAGATAGGGTTAAGAACACAAGACTGAAAGAGGGCTTCCTTTTAAGCCTGATGCTGTTACTAAATGGCTATGTTACTTTATCCAAAGCATTTTACCCCTCTTGAGTTTTGTTAGTTTCCTTATTTGTAAAATTCAGTAGATTGATAGAAAGCTCTGGTGGCCTAGTGGTAAGAAGCTGCACTGCAATCCCAAAGGTATGTGGTTTGAGGCCACCAGCTGCTCTGTGGGAGAAGGATGAGCAGTCTCCTCCTGTGCAATTAACTGCCTCTGAAAACCTGCCGGAGGGTCAGCTAATGGGTCGGTTCCAACTCTACAGTTACACTAAATAATCTGTCATACCCAACTCTCAAAATCTTAGGAGTCTATCACAACTCTTGGAGAAAGGTGGGCAATCTTCTATGTGATTTACAGCCTTTGAAACCCTGCTGGAAAATTAGCTGTAAATCGATTCTGACTCAGTGACACAAAACAAAAAGAACAAAGCATTAATAATAAGAAAAAAGAAACCCAGCCTTTACTGGGGGGGGGGGCGGAATGTGGCAGATATAAAAAATATAGCTACATATTCAAGTGGCCTAGCGGCAAGAAGCGGCACTGCAATCCTAAAAGCATGCAGTTCAAGGCCACCAGCCTCTTCTAACTACTCAGGAGTTACCTTTGCCCTGTTTTTTTTGTTTGTTTTTTTTTATCTTGGGGAGGAAGGTTCCCAGGTTTTCTGTCCCATATAGTTTGTTACTTTTGTCCAGTTTGTTGCTATTTCTTGAGTAAATTTAATGGTTTGCATAGCCCTATGCTATACTCTGCCCTGTGATTGGTCTATTTTATACACTTTGCAGAGATTGGTTGGTTTACTATGCAAATTGAGTGACTTGCAGTCTATCCAAGTAGAATAATCAGTTTATGGTTCTGCTGGGAGGTCCACATCTTGGAAATGACAAAGAGTTTATCTAGATAAGTAAGTAACCTAGCAGAATTTTTCAGAGACCAGAAGAAATATGAAGCAGAAAGAAAGAACATGAGGAACCTCATAACAGGCCTATTACACATGTCGAGGGTTGAAGATTATTTGGAACCTGGAAGAGGTCTCGTGGCATAGCTGACAATGGTGTCAGAAAGCGGCTGCTCCAAGAGCAGCTGAAGGGACCTGAGCAAGCTGCTACTCCTATAAGCTAGACCAATTAGCAGCAACTTGGTCAAAGGCAGAGGAGGCAAGGTTATTGTTCATTGAGCTGGCCTACCTCTGGCAATGTGCTCTGGCTATGAATGGGCAAGACCTGAGGGCCAAAACGAGAATTGAGAGGAGGCTTATCCTGAGGAGGTCAAGACCAGAACTGTCCTGAGGAGATTTAAAGGAAGCCTTTCAACATCAAGAAAACAAAGATTCTCACCACTGGATTGATTGGCAGCATAATGATGGATGATTGAGATTGAGATTGTTGACAGCTTCAGTTTACTTGGCTCTACAATCAACACTCTTGGTACCAGCAGCCAAAAATTAAAAGATGAATTGCATTGGGAAAGTCTGCCATGACAGATCTCTCCAAAGAACTGAGGAACAACGATGTCAGTCTGGAGACTAATGTGTGCCTGATACAGGCCATAGTCTTTGCAGTTACTTGCTATGCATCAGAGAGCTGGACAATGACTACGGATGACAGAAGGAAAGTTAAGGTCTTTGAGGCTTTGTGCTGAAGAAGAGTTCTGAATATACCATGGACTGCTAGGAGACAAGTTCATCCTGGAGAGGGTGAAGACAGGCTGTTCCTTGGAGGCAAGGATTCTGAAGCTTCGTCTGACAGGCGGGACGTCATGCTTGGGAGGGTGGAGGGACAGTGTAGGAGAGGAAGACCCTCGATGAGACTGATTGATTCCATCACTGGAGTAATGTGGACAGGTGTGTCGGAGACAGTAAGATTGGCAAGTTTAGGGCTGTTGTACATAGGGTCACTATGAGTTGTAAGTGACTCGATGGCACATAACAACAACAACAACATCTTAAAATTGTGTTCATGGCTAAGACCGACAGTGTAGGGGAGAACTGCACAGCTGAGAGGAGGGCCCGTCTGTTTGCACAGCCAAGAGAAAGGCTTACTTGCTTTAACACTTGCTTTAGTACCAAGAGGAGTTAAGAGAACTGTCTTGTACCAAAGAAGAAAATTACATTCTCTCCACTTCAGGAGAACCTTCCAGAATTTGCCTTAGTGCCTCTTGATCCCAAGCGTAGCTTCTCAGGTTCATTGTCACCAAGTCAATGTACAGCAACCCTCCACTGGGCTTCCATGTTGTGAATCTTATCAGGAGGAGATGGCCTTTATTGTTCCCCAAGGAGCCACTGGTGGACTTGAACTGCTGAAGACAGATGACCTTTTGGTTGGCAGCACAACTATGCTACACGAGCTCCTAGAAAAATCACATAACTGTAAGTACTATCTGTGAGTTCTGGGCGGCTGTTGCCACAAATGAACGAAGTCAACAGAGAAGTAGAGAGTGCCAAAAGGAAAAGCTGGTGTCACAAATGGAGAAGTTAGAGAGTGGAGGCATGTCTTCGTCCACCTCATGGGGATCCACTTTGTGCAGATCTTGATTCTTATCCCTGAGAAGTCTAGATGAGTTGTGATGCTAGATTACACTGCTAACGCCATTATTTGCTGTCCTCTTTGCTGTCTATTCCTTCTGGTTCCTTCTGCCACTATAGCAGACTTCTGAGCTTTTGCCAAAAGCTACAATTGCCAGATCCTTTGCCCAGATATTTATCTTATGCCAAGGAACTCAAGGTCTCTGGCTTTTATCACCAATCTTTCCACTGCCTCCCACTGAGGAGAGACCCTGCTTGCTGACAAGAGAAATAACAAATAAGAAGAACCTGATAAAACAATTCCTAGATTTTTTTTTTTGCATTATAACCCTAATGTGTTGACACAGTGACAATGCAAAGCATTTTTATAGCAGAGATGAGGAAGAGGAAATAGGAGAGGGCAGGGTTTGGATCCATTATTCAGAGGGTCACTATGAATTGTAGTTGACTTGACAGCACATACCAACACAGCCTTATTTTTGCTACCTCTGTCTCTTCTTTCCATTTCAGATCTCATTCTCTTTTGTGCTCTTATTCTGACTCTAATTTCTTCAGCACATAAAGAGCACAAGCCTCCTATGACCCTGGTTCAAGATGTACCAGCACTCCCCCACCAAAGCCTCTCAAATGCTCTTCTTAGAGAGATATCCATTGCCACTTAGCAAAATTCTGTAAACCCTTAACTACTGGAAGGAAACTTGGGTTCTGAGGAGCTCCATCACTCTACCTCAAGCTGTTGAGGGAGATCGAATGACACTTAGCACATAAGACTCTGCCTTTTCATGGTTCTTCCTCACAGAGGAAACACACATTCAGTCACACACACCCATGGCCTAAACCTCACCAAGCCCTTATACCTTCATGAAAACACAATTGAACCAATTTACAAAACAAATGAACAGCCTAATCCTCCCTACAAAACAAATAAATCAGTGAGTCATATTGAGTAGGTTAGAACTACCCTCTAGGGTTTATGAAGATGTAAATCTTTAAGGAAGTACACTGACACCTTTTTCCCTTCCGAGCAACTTGAACCACTGGCCTTTTAGATAACAGACAAGAGTTTTAACCTCTACATCACTAAGGTTCCTAATTATCCTTTTAAAAAATTCAAAGCCACAGTCACTTCGTTGGTTCCAGCTCATAGTGACCCACACCATTGAGTTTCCGAGGCTATAAATCATAAGGAGGAACTTCCCACGTTTCTCCCATGGAGCAGCTGGTGGATTTGAAATGGTAGACATATTTGGCCTTTTGATTAGCAGTGCTACACCCTACTGACTACGCTTCACTCTCCCATTCATGGCTGCAAAGTTAAATACTTCCTGTATTCTCCTTGGCAGTTACAAGGGGCCATGTAAATAAATTTAGCAGGCTGGATTTAGAAGAGGTCGTGGTACTAGGGATATTATAACTGATGTTAGATGGATCTTGGCAGAAAGCAAAGAATACCAGAAGAATGTCTATCTATGCTTCATTGACTATGCAAAGACTTTTGACTGTGTGGATCACAACAAGCTGTGGATGACTCTGAGAAGAATGGGAATCCCAGAACATTTGATTGTGCTAATGTGAAACCTATACTTGGACCAAAAGGCAGTTGTTAAAACAGAGCAAGGAGACACTACATGGTTCAAAATCAAGAAGGGGGTCCATCAAGGATGTATTTTGTCTCCATACCTTTTCAATCTGTATGCAGAACAGATCATCCGAGTCGCTGGGCTGTACAAGGAGGAATGTGACATCAGGATTGGTGGAAGAGTCATCAACAACCTGCGTTATGCAGATGACACAACCCTGCTTGCTGAAATGGAGGAGGACCTGAAGCGCTTGCTGCAGATGGTCAAGGACTGCAGCCTCCTATATGGATTGAAGCTCAACATCAAGAAAACAAAGATTCTCACCACTGGGCCAATTGGCAGCATCAGTATGGATGGTGAAGAGATTGAGATAGTTAACAGTTTTCGTTTACTTGGCTCCACAGTCAATACTCTTGATAACAGCAACCAGGAAATCAGGAGATGAATTGCATTGGGAAAGTCAGCTGTGAGGGACCTCTCAAAAGTACTGAAGAGCAACGATGTCGGGCTGGAGACTAAGGTGCACCTGATCCAGGCTATAGTATTTGCAATTATGTGCTATGCATCAGAGAGTTGGACAGTGAATAGGGATGATAGAAAGAGAATTGATAGAGGAGGGAGAAAACTGTTTAAAAGAGATATATAACTAGGTATTTCTGTCATCACAGGAGACTAGAGCGAGGGCTACATGGTGGAGGGGACCTGGGGGAGGGTTTGTAAAACAATGAAAGAATCTTTTCTTTTACTTTTCCATAATTTCTGGACTCATGTACTTATAACTTGTTAGTCAAATTTGTGTCTTCTAGGTTGCAACACCCCCATGATACATCTTCAAGGATATGAACATGTACGGCCAAGCACAATCAATAAGAGTGCATCTAAATTCCAAAATCAATCTCCATAATAGTTTATGTGTTTCCTACTGCCAAAGGGGCCCTTTAGAGTAGTGAGAGAAGATCTCCACCCTGAAACCCACAGCGTCCCTTTTCAGCAGGAAGTAGCTAAGAGAATACGCCATCCCCTTTTCCTTATGACTCAGGGTGAAGTCTCTCTCAGGGAGGAGTGATAGGGAATGGCAAAGGACACACTGACAAAGAAGATTAATCAGAACTGGCTTTGACAAGCACTGTGGCATTTGGACAAGAACAAACTGGGAGGAGGGTAGAGAGAATAGTGCAACAATGAATGAATGGAAACCCAAAATCTCTGTAAATGTTTATGAAAATTAATAAAATATAGGAAAAAAAAAGAAAGAGAATTGATGTCTTTGACCTGTGGTGCTGGAGAAGAGTGTTGAATATACCATGGACTGCTAGGAGAACAAACAGGTTTGTCTTGGAGAAGGTGAAGCCAGAATGCTCCTTGGAGTCAAGGATTCTGAAGCTTCGTCTGACATACTTTGGGCAAGTTGCAAGGAGGGACTGGTCCTTGGAGAGAGACATCATGTTTGGTAGAGTGGAGGGGACGCAAAGGAGAGGAAGACCTTTCATGAATTAGATCGATTCTGTGACTGGAGTGGTGGGAAGGAGTGTGTTTGAGATGGCTAGGTTGGCACAGGATAGAATGGCATTTAGAGCTCTTGTACATAGGGTCGCTATGAGTCATAAGCGACTAGATGGCACATAACAACAACAACAAGGATATGTATAAGGAAGTTGGCTGATGTGACTTTTGTAAAACTTTTTCTTCTTTGCTGATAAAAAGGACAGTTGCAGCATCACTGCTCTTCCCTACTCCACCCTGTTCCTCCTGTGCTAAATGTGAAAGTGGTAGCAGAAACTCTAACATGATCCTGTAGCCAGGATGGGACATGCTTATTTCTACTGCTTACTTGAAACAATACAAATTTACTGTCTTTTAGTTCTGGATGTTAGGAATCTAAAATGGGTCGGCATGCCTATGTCCTTCTGGAAGATCTGTGAGGACCCTCTGTCTCCTGCCTTTTCTGCACTTTGGAGACTTCCTACATTCCTTGGTGCATGGCTCTCTTCTATCTTCAAAGCCAACTTTATAGCACCTTCAGATTCCTTCTCTAACTCTTGCTTGTCATTTTCTTAGAAGAACTTTTATGATTATGTTAGGCCTAGACAGCTAAACCAATACAGCTAAACCAGTATAATCTCCCCATCTTAAGATCCTTACTTTACTTATGTTTGCAAAACTATTTTAAGCACATACTATTTAGAAAGTCTAGAGTTGGACAATGACTAAGGATGACATAAGAATAGATGCCTTTGAAGGGTGGTGCTGAAGAAGCGTCTTGAACATACCATGGACTGTCAAGAAAACAAATAGGTCCATCTTGGAGAGGCTGAACCAAGTCTCTCATCAGAGGCTTGGATTTCGAAGCTCTGCCTCACTTACTTTGGGCACATGGCCAGGAGAGATCGGTTCTTGGAGAAGGACATCATGCTCGGAAGGGTGGAGGGACAGCACAGGAGAGGAAGACCTTGGATGAGATGGATTGATACAGTGACTGGAGCGATGGGGGTTTATGTGTCAGAATTAGTGAGACTGGCTCAGGACAGGGAAGGGTTCAGAGCTGCGGTACATAGAATCGCTATGCATCGCAGGCACCTCAAGGGCACATAACAACAATAACATACTATGACAGGGTTGGAAGCAGGAGTGGCATCCTCTTCCTAAATAATAGGCCTCCAGAAACTCTATCAACTTTGATAAATGTCAATATTTGTAGCCTTTTGTTCACAGAGTTACAATGAGTCATGCTCGAATTGAAGGCAATCAACAACAACTCTTTTCTCTACTTCATGCTCTGAAGGGTGGAGGGGACAGTAAAGGAGTGGAAGGCCCTGTATGAGATGGATTGATGCAGTAACTGGGGCCATGGGGTTGGTGTGTCAGAATTAGTGAGACTGGCTCAGGACAGGGCAGACTTCAGAGCTGCTGTACATAGGGTCGCTATGAGTCTCATGAGACTCAATGGCACAAAACAACAAACAACAACATTGAAATGACATGTCCATTCCATTTCAGTCTGGATATGTTGATAGAAACTCTCAATTTCTTCAGTTTGGCTTCTGGGGTTGGTTGCTTTGCTAACCCAAAGACTGTACCCCTAAAAAAAAAAGACTGGACCCTTCTGCTAATTCAAGTACAGCAGCAGCTCCGGGGAGAGTGACAGACAATCTCCTCTAATGTGATTTACATCCTTGGAAAACCCACTGGATGGCCAGCTGTGAGTTAACAATGAGGTTTTTTTGGTTTTTAAAAAACAGATAATACACATAATGACCAAAATTTGAATATGCTGAAACTGAATGATGAAAAGAGACCTTAGAGACTTAAAAACATAGTAGAATCACTGAACTAACCGTTGACAGCCTACTTCTGGATAATGAAATATTTTTCATTACTTACATCATTATAACCTAGGTTTCCATATATGTGGAAATGATCACATCCTAAATAATAAATTTTAGCAAGGTATGAGATGATATTTAGGAAAGTACTTTGTATCATTTGATCAAGATTAATTCTTTCCCATTCCCTGATGCCACTGTATTGTTATGCCTCTGAATCATTGTTTTGTACATTCAATCCTTTGTACCCTTTTGTTTCTTTCTATGATATCTCACTAACCTTCCTTTCCCCTCCCATTTACAAGTAGAGTTCTTCTTTATCTCATAGATATCTTATTTATATATCTTCTCTTGTAGACATTTTTTTAGATTCTCCCTCCTTGTCCAGAAATATTTCTTAACCAACCTCAACTCACCAAATTCTCCATTAGTGTCCAGTCTTGGTGTTACCATAACAACTTGACCTTCCTCAATCACATTGTCATTGATTTTTCGATAAGCCACCCAAGGAAAGAAAATACTGATATTATTTTTGACTGGATCCAAATGATAAAAGCTATCATCAAGAATCAATTTCCCTCTTCCCATCAGGTCTGATTTTCTTTATTGTGGCTTTATTATTTAGTAAATTCTTCCTACCTGGAGCAATATGGTTATCAGATACTTAAAACTTTGCTTTCCCCACCCATTTGACAACTGCAATGATGCTCTCTTTGGTGCATTTGACAGACCAGGTCTGGGTCACATACCTTTAAGACATGGGATTCTCACCAAAACCCTAAGACTTAAGATAAGGAAGACAACTTTCACAAAGCAAAATTTCACAAAGGAAAATTTAAATTTTTATGGTAAGAAAATAGTTAAAAAGATACTAAGCAGGTAAAACTGACAACTTTCCTGATTACTACATGATAAGCATATTGTTCTAATTAGTAACATATGGACAACAGAATGAACCCATGCCCAATCCTACACCATTGTACAATCTCCAGTGTTCTTAAAACTATTTTTTAAAAAAATGGTGATTTTTAAGAAGGTTTACAGAAAGGTTGTGTCCCTCCCCGACCTTTCAGTCCCAAGTTTGTTTAAGTCTATGTCACAACTTGTCTCACTGAGAAGAGACCACCAGAATAGATTATTAGACTTCTTTGCTGTAGCAGCCATTCCACGCATCCCCCACCCCTCCCACACCCCCCGGCACGCGCACACACACACGCACACACACAGAATTAAACCCATTTTTTGCAGTCATTGTGCCAAAACATTTCGTTGAAGATCTTCCTCTCTTTATTACTCCTCCATTTTTTCAATCAAGATGTCCTTCTCCAGGGACTGCTAACATGCCCAAAGAATACAAGACAAAGTCTCACCATCCTTGGGGCAAAGTAGCACTATGCTTGCACTTTGTTGAAGACAGACCTGTCTGGATTTTGACAATCCATGATACAGCCAATATTCTTCGCCAGCACCAGCACCACAAGTCAAAGGCATAAACTCTTCTTCAGTCTTCCTTATTTCCTAACCAATTTTCATATGCATATGAAACCATTGAATTCCATGGTTTGAGTCAGGGGCACTATTTCAGGTCTGTTATGACCTTCAGGATGAAGCTCTAGTGGCCTAGTGGCAAGAAGCTGCACTAGAATCTCAAAGGCAGGCAGTTCAAATCCACCAGCTAGCTGCTTCATGGGAGAAGGATGGGCAATATCCTCCTATGTGATTAACTGTCTCTGAAGGCCCTCTGAAAGGTCAACTATGGGTTGGTTCCAACTCCATGGTACACAACAACAGTACTTAAAGACTACTTCAGTGTTTAAACTGACATCCTTGCTCTTAGCACATTAAAGAGGTTGTTCACAGCAGATTTGCCCAATGTAACACATTGTTTGATTTCTTGGTTGTGGCTTCCATGTATGTCAGTTGTGGTCCAAGTAAAATGAACTCTTAGGCAATTCAAATCTTTTCTCCATTTATCATGATGTTGCTTATTTTATTGATCCAGTTGTAAGGATTTTTGTTTTGTTTAGTTTGAAATGTAATCCATACTAAAGACTATGCTCTTTGAGCTTCATTAATAAGTGTTTTAAGGCTCTATTATTTTCTGCAACCAAGATTATTGCATTTGTATATCACAAGTTATTGATGAAACTTTCTTTAAGCCTACTGCTTCGTTCTTTTCCATTTAGTTCAGCTTCTCAAATTATTTAGTCAGCATACAGATTAGACAGGTATGGAAAATTATAAAATAATATTGGTATATTCCTTTCCTGTTTTTAAACCATGCAGTGTTCCTTTGTTCTGCCTGAGCGGCTGCTTCTCAGTCTATGTACAGTTTCCCTATGAGAAAAACTAAGTATTCTTAAATTCTCATTCTTCTTAACATTATTCATAATATATTATATGATGCACATAGCCAAGTTCCTTTGCATTTTCAAGAAAGCACAAGTAAACATCTTTCTGCTATTGTCTACTTTCAGCCAACATCCATCTGAAGTCAGCAATAATAGCGCTCCTTCCAGAGCTTCTTCTGAATCCATTTTCAAATTCTGGCAGTTTCCTATCAATTGACATATCCCTGTTAATAGATTACTTCCACTGTTTTTGTTTGTTTTTAATAATCTTCAGCAACAGTTTACTTGCTTGTGATAATAATAACGTTGTTCAATAATTTCTGCATGCTGGGGTTTTTTGGGAGGTGGGGACAAATATGAATCTCTCTCCATTGATTGACCAAGTAGTTCTCTTCCAAATTTCTTGGCATGGATAATTCAGCAAATGCAGTACTATGTCTGTTTAAATTAATGGTGACATAGCTTCCAGCATCACAGCAATGTGTAGCTCACCACAGCAAGACAGACTTACAACAGGCTAACTGATGGAAAGTAGGGGATAAGCACAGCTTTTTAAAAATTAAACATTACAGTTATTCGAACTGAACAAGGAAATAATTCATGATTTAATCAGGGAAAGTGTGAGTCAAGATTGTTTGTATACTATCACTATACCTATTATATATATATAGTTGTTGATGATGTTGTTGTTAAGTGCCATCAAGTCATAGGCGACTCACAGTGACCCTATGAACAAAAGTACTCGACACTTGCGTGACTTCCACCCTTCCTCCACGTTCATAGGGTTTCCAGAGGCAAGCTATTTACGGAAGAGGAGGCCACTCCTGCTTCCAATCTTGTTTTAACCGGTCAGCACCACCAAACACTGTCCACCATGCATAACCATTATCGCATTTGACACATCAGTGTTACAGTGTTCAGCTTCACAGCGACCACAAGTTACCTCTATACGGCAAGTGGACACACTAGGGCTATATGACCTAGAAGAGTGTTTCACCAAAAACAATTAAAGACAGACCTGAGGGCCACAGATTAGAGTCACACACCTTTGGCTTGGTAACATCAGTTTCAGTTCACTAGGCCTACTTGTCTCCCTCTATGTTGTAAAGTGCCATTGAGTCATAGGCAACTCATAGCAACCCTATGAACGAAAGACCTTGACACTTGCGTGACTTTAGTCCTTTCTCCAAGTTCACAGGGTTTCTGGAGGCAAGCTATTTATGGAAGTGGATGCCACTCCTGCTTCCAAGCTTGTTTAACCGGGGAGTGGGGAATGCCACCAAACACTGTCCACCATGGGTAACCATTATCACATTTGACACATCAGTGTCAGAGTGTTCAGCTACACAGCAGCCACAAGTTACCTCTGTATAAACTGAGAAAATAGACTAGCTGAAGAAGACTGTGGCATCCAGGCTGGAGGAAGAATTATCAGCAAATTGCATTGTACGAATCACACAATCTTACTTGTTGGAAGTGAACTTCAAGCACTTGCTGAAGGTATCAAAGAGTTCAGTGTTCAATACGGATTACATTGCAACATAAAGTAAACTGAAATCCTCACAACTGTGCAAACAGGCAACATCATGATAAATGGAGGAAAGATTGCCATTGTTAAACATTTAATTGTACTTGGATCCATAATTGACACCCATGAAAAGCAGCTGTCAAGAATCCAAAAATTGCTGCACTGCAATCCCAGAGGAATGTGGTTCGAATCCTCCAGAGGCTCTGCTGGAGAAGGAGGGACAATCTCCTCCTGTACCAGTCAGATCCGATTTGATGGCACACACACACACAATAATAATAATAATAAACTTTTTAAAAAAAATCCAAAGATGGTTTAATGGGGGCTTGAACAGATGGGGTGATAATAGGCATAGAGCAACTGCAATTAATTATATAAAATATAATGTATACCAATGATTATATAAAACACAATTATATAAAACATCTACAAAAAAATGATGCATAGAAGTGGAAAAAGTCATGAAGGGAAAAAAACCCAAAGCAAAAGATGTATTTCATTTAGGCAAATCTCCAATCAAGGACTTTCTCAAGTACTAAAAAACAAGGGTCTCAGTTTAAAAGCTAGGGTGCACCTGATCCAAGTCATAGTATTTTCAGCAGTTTTATACACATGAATGATAATGAACACCAAAGAGAATAGCTGTCTTTACTGTGGTGTTGGTGAAAAATACTGATTTGGACTGCTCAAAGAACAAACAAGTCGGCCTTGGAAGAAGTGTTCCTTGGAGGCAAGGATAAGACTTTACCTCACACACTTTAGACATTTTGTCAGGAGGTGTCAGTTCCTGGAGAAGGACATCATGCTTGGAAAAATAGAGGGTCAGTAAAGGACAGGAAGATCCCCAATGAGATGGACTGGCACCTTGAATACAGTGACGAGGATTGTGAGTTTGGCACAGGACTGGACAGCGTTTTAATGTGTTAGACATAGGATCCATGTGAGTCAGAGTCAACTCAATGGTTGCTAACAGCAACAACTCTACCTAATTACATACGACTCAAGCATTTAATTGCTAAATTGTACAGATAGATAAAGTGTTATGGGACTCTGAGATAAGGAATTCAAATGGATTAGCCTAAAGATATCATAAAAGAAGTTTAAAAGTATCCCCAAGGAATGTCATTGCGAATCCTATTTCTGCACAGTGTTTCAAGTTGAGAAAAAGGGAGAACAATCCAAATTCTCTTTTGCCTTTAGGATGAATCAGTAAAAGGCCCTGTGCTGATAATCATAGAGTCAATTGTTTTTTAAGAAAGGAAGTTAGTGGCTAAAAACAAACTATCTGCAAAGCTTTAGATAGCATCTTTGTTCTTAAGTTAGGATTGAGGCAATTATAGGAGCTATTATCTGTTGTATGCTTATTAAAAGCTGAAGACTGTTCTAAACACTAAATGCATTTATAACTCTTTTTTTTTTTTTGCATTTATAACTCTTACAACTCTGGGAGGCAGGTACTGTCCCCTTTTAAGAGATAAGGTAATTAAGACACAAAAAGATTTAACTTGGACAAAGTGACATCATCAATAAGTGATGGAGTCAGAATTTGAAATCAGGCAATCTCATTCCCAAGGCAGTGCTCTTAACTCCTTTATATGGCCTTTTATTAGGGTTTTAAGTGGTTTATTAATAACTTTTATCTCCTCCATCAACATTTGGAACCTGATGAGAAGTAGGCACAAGAGTCAGAAAGAGATAGATAGATAGATAGATAGATAGATAGATAGATAGATAGAACACTACGTATGTTGTTGTTGTTGTTATGTGCCGTCGAGTCGCTTGCGACTCATAGCGACCCTATGTACAACAGCCCAAAACCCTGCTCTATCTCGTGCCAATCTCACTGCCTCTGACACATCCATCCCGATTACCCCAGTCACTGAATCAATCCACCTCATAGAGGGTCTTCCCCTCCTGCGCTGTCCCTTCACTCTGCCCAGTATGATGCCCCTCTCCAA
>NW_006399755.1:28439982-28441584 GCF_000299155.1 Elephantulus edwardii
CCTTTTAATTTCCTGGCTGCTGGTGCCAAGAATGTTGACTATGGTTCCCTATTTATGGGTTCAGGAACCTATGTACCTGAACCCAGAAATATACTTTTAAATTTTTTTTTTAAAAAATTAATGAAAGTTTACAAAGACTTTCGATTACCATATTCATTCATTGCACACTTTCTTCCTTACCCACCCCTCCCCCAGTTCACTTTTCCCTTTGAAAAGTAAAAAAAAAAGAAATTCTTGTATTGTTATACAATACCCCACCACCACCACCACCATCCCTCCACAATGCAGCTTTCATTTTGTACTCTTGTCATGACAAAAATACCTAATCATATATTCCTCCTAAATAGTTCTCTCCTTCATCTATTTCAATGCAGTATACATTCTTTGTCCCCTTAGTTTCCTCCCAACTCTAATGTCAGTCCCGCTTTACAGCAGTGACACTATGCAATATTTGTCCTTTTGTGACTGAGATATTTTACTCAGCATAATGTCTTCCAGGGTCACCCATTTTGTATAATATTTCATGAGCTCCTTGTTTTCCAATGCAGCATAGTATTTCATTACGTGAATATACCGAAGCTTCTCTATCCATTAGTTTGTTGATGAGCACTTAGGTTGTTTCTATCTGCTTGCTATTGTGAACAAAGCCGCAATAAACATGGATGTACATATATCTGCTTGGATGTCAGTTACGGTCTTGTTAGGGTATATTCCCAGTAGTGGAACTGCTTGGTCAAATAGTATTTCTTTTTCCAACTTTTTGAGAAAGTGCCATACCACCTTCCACAGTGGTTGCACCATTTTACAGTCCTGCCAACAGTGAATAAGGGTTCCAGTTTCTCCACAACCTCGCCAGCATTTGATGTTTGCTGTTCTGTTAAATTTTGCTATTCTTTCTGGGGTGAGATGATATCTCATAATTGTTTTGATGTGCATCTCTCTTAGAGCTAGGGATTTTGAACATTTCTTTATGTGCTTGTTGGCCATTTGAATATCTTCTATGGTGAAGTGTCTGTTTATATCCTGGGCCCATTTTGCAATTGACTTGTTTACCTTTATCTTGTTGTGGTGCCCGAGTATTTAATAAATTCTAGTTATAAGTCCCTTATCAGAAATGTGATTACCAAATACTTTTTCCCAGTCTGTGGCTTCCCTTTTTAACGTGTTGGAAAAGTTTTTGGATTTGCGTAGGGATTTGATTCTTAGAATGTCCCATTATCAGTTAAGTGGGGAAGCGACAGCCTTTTCAACAAATGGAGTTGGCAAAATTGGAAAACTATCTGCAGAAGACTCAATCAAGCAAGATCCACACCTCACTCCATATACAAAAACCAATTCAAGGTGGATCGTGGACCTAGGACTAAAACCAAGGACTATAAACTTCATTAAAAAAAAATTTGGAAGAACTCTAGTAGTCCTAATCCACAACATAAACAGTCTTCCAAGTATCCTAAAAAACCTACAACCAGGAGAAGATAAAATAGATGAATGGGACCTTCTGCATGGTGCCACTGTTATAGAATGAGACTGACATCAGGGTTGGGGTAAGAGTGAGAAAAACTGGATAAATTATGTATACTGCATTGAAACAGATGAGGGAGA
>NW_006399755.1:28441919-28444731 GCF_000299155.1 Elephantulus edwardii
ATGTTGTGAATTAGGGCTTCTAGAGTTCTTCCAAGCTTTTCTCTAATGAAGTTTATAGTCCTTGATTTTAGTCCTAGGTCCTTGATGCACTTTGAGTTTGTTTTTGTGTATGTCGAATGAGGTGTGGATCTTGCTTGAGTTTTCTACAGATATTTTTCCAATTTTGCCAACACCATTTGTTTAAAAGGTTGTCGGTAGCTTTACTTCTTTAAAAAAGCTAAATCTAAAGAGATATGACCAAATAAGTTTACTAGTATTTGTTGAATTTATAAAACTTATCTATACTGTCACTCAAAAAAACCTCAAACTCACTGCCGTCGAGTCAGAATTGACTTATAGTTGCCCATCTTTCTCCCTCAGAACTACCAGTGGACTCAGATCATCAAAATGACATCACGACCTTTGGACCATGAGAGCTTTATACACCACCACAGGCAGTACTAAACAACTGAGGCCCTTATGTACAAGTGCATAGCATATTCTGCTAAGAGCATAGGAGAAACTGAGAGCCAGAATGCATCCTCTCTGAAAGCCAGCACATCCCAAAGCACAGACATGGCTGGCTCACAACTGCTTAGCTTTTTCTCCCAAATTCTCCCATCATATAATTCATTCATTTTCCTTCTCTGAGAGGAGGATAAAGTAAGGCAAGAAGCTTACGTCTTCCTCTAATGGAAATGCCTCCTCAGGGAACCATGTTTAATAGGAAAAAACATTTCTCCAGTTATCACTTCTTAGGAAGTTCTGGTGGCATAATCTGTAAGCGTTGCACTGCTAACCCAAAAGCCATGACTCTGGTGATGCAAATCTACCAGGAGGAGATAGGCCTACCTCTTCGTTATTAAATTCAGCTGTTGTTGTTGTGTGCTGTAGAGTCAGAACCACCCAGTGGGTTTTCAAAGGCAGTTAATCCCACGGTAAAACAGTGCCCATCAGATTAGCAGCTGGTGGCTTTGAACCACATGCCTTCGGGATTGCAGCACATTCTTGCCACTAGGCCACCAGAGCTCCCTAAATGCATCTGTATAAGTAAAAAGAAGTACTGGTTACATGCACTTTCTCTTTCTCTCTCTCACATGCACACACACACACACACACAGGGAGAGGGAGAAGGAGAGAAAGAGAGAGAGAAAGCGAGAGAGAGAGAAATCTGGAAGATAAAACACGTAAGAAGAAATTCTTTAGTATACACACACACACAGGGAGAGGGAGAGGGAGTGGGAAATGGGAAGGGGGAGAGAGAAAGAGAGAAATCTGGAAGACAGAACACATAAGAAGAAAAATTCTTTAGTAAAAATGGTGTGAATGAGCCTGAGAGAAGCAGCTTTTACATGCACTAACTTCACAAAGGGAAACAATTCCTGTCAACAACACAAAAATAATTCCTATGAGATCACACAT
Organism: Elephantulus edwardii; assembly: GCF_000299155.1. Classification (NCBI taxonomy): domain Eukaryota; kingdom Metazoa; phylum Chordata; class Mammalia; order Macroscelidea; family Macroscelididae; genus Elephantulus; species Elephantulus edwardii. The sequence continues at coordinate 28,443,321 of NW_006399755.1, forward strand.
ATGAACATGCTCCATTCTCTAAACTTTGTTAACACAATCCATTCCTCTTATCACATTCACTATTTCTCTACTGGGTTTGATAATTTGTTAAAAATGGTCACATATAATTCACAGAAGTTACATGCTACAATTCAGGTTTGGGATATAGTTCTTCAGTCATGACAGCCTCTTCTCAGGCATATTCACAGGCAGACCTCTTTATGACCCTTGACTTCATGGACTTGGCCTCAGTCCTGCTTGGGAAGTGTTACAAAACTCAGTTAGCTCTGCCAATTAAGTGCCCAGGGGTCCCCTTACTCTGCCAGTAAGCCAAGATCCAAAGGTGCTCAGTTCTAGCTCTGTCAGTGTAGACCTAGCTCCTCCGGCAAGTACCTGCAGGTACCCACTCCTCCAGTAAGTACTCAGCTTTCTCACTCCGTGGACCAGGACCAGCTCTGTCTATCTCTGGTTTCTGGTTCCTGTCACTTCTGTTGCCTTTATCACCACCGGGATATCATTTTGCAGTATCTCTTCAGTGTTACAACTTTCCTGCCTCTGGTTCACACAAGATCTCCGGTCTAAAGGACATACTGTATTCATTCACTAGAGGACTCCTGTCTTGATAGTGGAGCAATCTCCATCTTCTGTCTCTATAATGGCTCAACCTAGTAAGTTCATGTTCTACACATCTTATTTGCATAGCCCACAAAAAAAGCAGATCTAGAGTGAAGAACTTATTGAATATTACTAATATCACATGCTAGTAGAAGCCTGTTGAAGATTATATAAAAATGACTAGAACAGCACATCAGTAGAGAACTACCAGAAGTGCAAGCTGGGTTTAGAAGAGGCCAGGGTATAGGAAAATCGTAGCCAATGCCAGATGGATCTTGGCTGAAAGAAGAGAGTATCAGAGGAATGTCTGTGTTTCATTGACTATACAAAGACATTTGATTGTGTGAATCACAACAAATTGTGACTAACTTTGTGAAGGATGGGAATCCCAGAACACCTGGTTGTGCTCACAGGAAATCTATAGTTAGGCCAGAAAGCAGTCATTGAAACACAGCAAGGAAACACCGCATGGCTCAAAATCAGGAAAGAGTGCATCAAGGATGCATCCTGTTCCTAGGTTTTTGGTTGTTTTTTTTTTTCAATATATATGCAAAACAGATCATTCAAGAAACTGGACTTTATTAGGAGGAATGTGGCATCAAGATTGGAGGAAGATCCATCAACAATCTGTGTTATGCATATAACGCAACCTTGCTTGCCAAAAACGAGGAGGACCTAAAGCATTTGCTGCAGGTCAAGGACTGCATGCAGTTCAATACAAATTGCATCTCAAGATCAAGAAAACCAAGTTTCTCACCACTGATCCAACTGGCACCACCATGATAAATGGAGAAGAGTTGTTGTTGTTGCTATGTGC
>NW_006399755.1:28445151-28460404 GCF_000299155.1 Elephantulus edwardii
GAGACACCTTGCTCCAGTCCACAATAACACTCTTCTCATCAGCAGTCAAGAAATCAATAGACAAGTTGCACTGCAAAAATCTGCTGTCCAGGACCTCTCTAGAGTGTTGAAGAGCAACAAAGTCAATCTAGAGACTAAGGTGTGCCTGATCTTCATGGTCTTCACCATTACTTGATATGCATCAGAGAGCTGGACAATGACTAAAGGTGACAAGAATTAATGCCTTTGAGCTGTGGTGCTAGAAAAGAGCATTGATAATACCATGGACTGCCAAGAGAACAAACAGGTCTGTACAGGAGAGGGTGAAACCAAGCCGCTCCTTGGAGGCAAAGATTGTGAAGCTCTGTCTCACATATTTTGGACATGTTGCCAGGAAGGACCAGTTTTAGAGAAGGACATCATGTTTGACTGGTGGAGGGATAGAGCAGGAGAGGGAGTCCCTGGATGAGATGATTGACACAGTAAGTAGAGGAAGGAGGTAGGTGTGTAGAGACAGTGAGTGTAAAGCAGGGTTCAGAGCTATTGAGCATAGGGTTGCTATGAGTCACAGTCAACTTGATGACACATAACAACCACCTAGAGATGTAATTTACCTTTTTTTTAATTATACTAGTTTATTTACAAAGTTCAAATACATTGTTTTCCCCACCAGATTCTTCCAATTTTCCTCACTACCCCACCCATCAAATTATACAACCCCACTCCTCTCCCCCTGCACATCCTCATCCCTCTGCTTCTGTCCTCCCCCTTTTGGATCCTTCTATTCATTCTACAATAATGGTTTTATACAATATTTGTCCTTATGGGACTGAGTTAGTTCACTCAGCATAATGCTCTCTAATCCCTCCGAAGTTAGGTAATAATTTACAAAATCATTGCTCCTGCGTGCTGCATAGGATTCCATTGTGTGTAAATGTACCATAATTTCTCAATCCATTTGTTTGTAGTTGGACATCTGGTCTGTTTCCATGTTCTTGTGATGGTGAATAAAGATATCATTTACCTTATTAGTAAGTTATTCAGTCCCCTTTGTAGGCCAGAAACACTTCACAATGGATAGTCTCTGGTAGCCAGTCTGTAAGGAGTTGTGCTCCCAACCAAAAGCCATGGAGTTTGAATCCACTGGCTGCTCCAAGGAAGAAATATGGGCTATCTCCTCCCGTGTGAATTACTCACCTCTGAAATCCCACTGGAGGGTCAGCTATGAGCCAGTTCTGACTTGGTGACACATAACAACCACCACCTAGCCATATGGTAAGAGTTAGGAAGACCACAGCTGGAAAAATCACACCAATAATTTGCTGTACCACCTTTCAAAACAGCATCTAATTGAATTAACCCGGTTAAAGCACTAAGCCTATTTCTCGGCATTTAGTAAGTAGCTTTTTAATGTTCTTAGCTCTAATATTGTTGTCATAGTGGTTGTTCTAGACTCAGCTAGAATTCACTCTCTTCACACAGAGCAAATAAACCCATTCAAATGGATTTCCAGCTATGTCTTGTCCAGAGAACTGCATCAACTTACATTTTATTGCACCATGAATTTTGCAAAGCACTATAACATATATTATCTCATATAGTGGCTCAGAAAAGCTTTGTGGAGGCCCAGAAAGACTCTAGTAAGACACTTTTACAAAGGAAATTGTGCCTTGTGAAGAGTTAGATGTTATGCCGTTGTGGTTAGGTGTTGTTCAGTTGAGTATGATTCACAGTGACCCCATGAAAGGCCTGAACCCTGTTCTATCATGCACCATCCTCACACTTCCTGATACATGAGAGTTCATCGCAGCAGTCACTGTGTCAATCCACCTGGTCTTCCTCTCTTTTGCTGACCCTCCACCCTTCCCAGCGTCATGTCCTTCTCCAAGGAATAGCCCCTCCTAGCAACACACCCAAAGTATGTGGGACAAAGTCTCATCATTCTTGCTTCCAAAGAGCACTCTGGCTGCACCCTCTCCAAGACATATCCATTTTCTTGGCCGTCCATGGAATGATAAGTGTTTTTCCCCAACACCACAATTCAAAGGCACCAATTCTTTTTCTGTCATCCTTATTCATTGTCCAGCTCTCAGATGCATAGCAAGTAATCAGAAAGACTATGGCCTGAATCAGATGCACCTTAGTCCTCAAACTGACATCATAACCCCTCAATAATTTGGAGAGGTCCCTAAACTGCAGATTTTGCCAGTGCAATGCGTCTCTTTATGAGACTCAAATACAATAAAAATTAGTCATGAAATTCTTTCACTGCCCCCTTACTGTATATGAGCACATCATCTCCCTATCAACAGGCAACTTTTCCTCCCGTATTGGAAGAGGTTAATGTTGTTACAGCTGGTTATCATGTAGAAGCTATGTTGTAAATATATGGGTTATTGTTATTAGTTTCATTATAGGGTCAATATGAGTCTTCACTCTTTGAAGCAAGATGTTATTCTCCGAGGACTGGTCCCTCCTGGCCATGTGCCCAGACCCTGGAATGGATTGATTGACTCAGTGACTGAGGTAATGGGATGAGGTGTGCTGGAGACAGTGAAATTGGCTCAGTATAGAACAAGGTTCTGAGCTACTGTACATAGAGTTGCTATGAGTCACAGATAACTCAAAGCACATAACAACTACAACAACATGAGTAGCAATGACCTTGATGGTTGTGAGTAAAAATACAATGTCACTATTGAAGCATCATAATCTGACATTTTAAGCCATTTAATAAAAACTATCAGCCAACAACCCCAAATCTAATCGCTAATTACGAAAACTCTAATCTCATTTTCTAACTACACAGTGTCATTCTCTTCTATTAACTACACAATACAGCTGAGGTTATCTTTGAGTTGGGCCTAATCAGATTCGATCTAGGAAGATAGTGGCTTCTCCTAGTGAAATGTTTGCATGTTGTTGTTGTTGTTATGTGGCGTCAAGTCGCTTGCGACTCATAGCGACCCTATGTACAACAGCCCTAAACTCTGCTCTGTCCTGTGCCAATCGCACTGTCTCTGATACACCCATCCCGATTACCCCAGTCACTGAATCAATTCACCTCATAGAGGACCTTCCCCTCTGTCCAACTCTCTCATGCATAACAAGTGATAGCAAAGACCATGGCCTGTATCAGATGCACCTTAGTCTCCAGAGAGACACCATTGCTCTTCATTGCTACTGGTGCCAAGAGTGTTGACTGTGGAGCCAAGCAAATTAAAGCTGTGTATAATCTCAATCTCTTCACCATCCATTCTGATCTGCCAATTGGTCCAGTGGTGAGAATCTTTGTCTTCTTGACATTGAGCCTCAATCCATATTGGAGGATCTAGAAAAAAGTGAAAATTAGTCCACCTAGACCAGAGCCCAGCAAAAAGACATAAGGCACATGGCCTTTTTCTCGTGAAAGTGGGATCATAACTTTAATGACTATTGTCAAGATCTCTCATCCACAAGACTAAAAAATACCCTGAAAGTGAAAAGATGATTTACCAACAGCAGTGTAAACTGTTCCACATTTGTTAAATTGTGATAACACAAAAGTCATACCTACCTCAAAGAGAAATAAGGGACATTGGTCTCAGAAACTCCATTTTTTTTTCTTGTGTACCATTGAATCACATCCAGCTGGCACAGGAGATTGCCCCTCCTTCTTCAGCAGAGAGTCTGGTGAATTCAAACCACGTGCCTTCGAGATAGAAACTCCATTTTTAAATAGGAAATGTGTCAACCATTGGTATAAGATTTCTGAGGGAAGATATCTATATGAAAATATGACCACTACACAGTTATCAAACCCAGATAGTGGTAACAGTCACTAATTTTTGAGCACTTTAAGAACATACTTAAAGTAAATCTATTTTGAGGTTGTTAGTAATTACAGCTTGCTTGGATCCACAATCAACACCTTCTTTTTTACATTGATTTTTTTGGGGGTATTTTTTTAAATTGAGATTTTAATGAAAGTTTATAAAGAACTTGGGTTCCCAAGTGTTCATTGTTGCACATTTTCCTCCCAGCCCACCCCTCCCCCAGAGTTTGCTCTTTTTTATTTTTTTGAAAAAAATAGTTCTTTTGTTGTTATACAGTCCCCCCATCCCCCCCCGCCACTTTACTTTGCACCTCTTATTCTGGACTTCTGTCATATCGATAATATCTAATCATATATTCCTTTTATACAGTTCTCTCCCTCATCTGTTTCAATGCTGTGTACATTACTTGTCTCTTTTCTTATTTTCCCCCAACTCCCATGTCAATCCTGTTTTATAACATTGGCATTATGCAGTATTTGTCCTTTTGTGACTGAGATAATTCACTCAGTGTAATGTCGTCCAGGATCACCCATTTTGTATATTTCATGAATTCTTTGTTTTTTAGTGCTGCATGACATTTCATTGTGTGAATATACCACAGTTTCTCTGTCTATTTCATTTGCAAAATAAACACTCTTAACACCAGCAGTCAGGAAATCAAAAGACAAATTGCATTAGGAAAATCTGCTGTCATGGACCTATCCAGAGTGCTCAAGAGCAACGATGTCAGTCTAGATACAAAGGTGTGCCTAATCCCAGCCATGGTCTTCTCAATTACTTGTTATGCTTCAGAGAGGATGACCAAGGATGACAGAAGAAGAATAGATGCCTTCCAGTTGTGATGCTGGAGAAGAATCTTGAACATACCATGGACTGCCAAAAAAACAAATTCGTCTGTCTTAGAGAGGGTGAAACCAAGTCTCTCCTTGGAGACTAAGATTCTGAAGCTCCATCTCACTTACTTTGGACATGTGGCCAGGAAAAGTTGTTCCTTGGAAAAGGAAATCATGTTTGGAAGAGTGAATGGACAGCACAGGAGAAAAAGACCCTGGATGAGATTGATTGATAAAGTAACTGGGGCAATAGGGGTTGGTCTGTTGGATTTAGTGAGACTGGCTCAAGACAGGGAAGAGTTCAGAGCTGCTGTACATAGGGTTGCTATATACATCACAGGCGACTCAGTGGCACATAACAACAGTAACATACTGTGACAGATTTGGAAACAGAAGTGGCATCCACTTCCTAAATAACAGGCCTTCAGAAGCTCTGTGAACTTTGATAAATGTTGATATCTGTAGAGGGTCTTCAGGCCTTTTGTTCTTAGGGTCGCTATGAGTCAAGCTTGACTCGAAGAAAATCAACAGCAACAACATCATATCACCCCTAAATTATAGATGTTGTTGTTGTTAAGTGCAGTCGAGTTATAGACAATTCCTAGTGACTCTATGAACGAAAGACATGAACACTTGTATAACTTTCATCATTTCTCCAAGTTCATAGAGTTTCCAGTTTTACAGATAAGAAAATAAAAATTCAAAGAGGTTAAACAGTATCTGTCAAGATCACATATTTAGAGAATTGTAAGGCCATCTTTTAGCCTTTTATATTTAAAGCCCATGCTCTTCTCAAAATATAATTCTACATCTCAAATAATAAATCCTTCCAAAGCAGAAGAATCAAATGGAAAACAGAGTTCATCTGTCTCTCAAATGATTAACTGTTTGTTATTGTTAGGGACCCTAGAGTCGACCTTGACTCATAGCAGCTCTGTGAACAATAGATGGGACCCTTACCCTCTATCCTATGCCATTGTCATGACCTTCAGCATGCTCAAGTTCATTGTTGCAGTCACTGTGCCAATCCATCTTGTCGAGGGTCTTCCTTTCTTTCACTGATCCTCTGTCTTTAACATCTCCAAAGTATGTGAGATGATTTCACCATCCTTTTTGCTGTTATTTTGTGACACTGTAATGTTAAGATTTTTGAACATTACTTTTCTATCCCTTGCCTATCCAGGAAGTGCTGGTGGCCTAGTGGTAAGGAAGTGTGCTGTCGACCCAAAGGCATGTGGTTCAAATCCACCAGCTGCTCTATAGGAAAAAGGCGGGCAGTCAGCTCCTATATGATTTACTGCCTCTGAAAACCCACTGGAGGGTCAGTTATGAGTCAGTTCCAATGTGAAGGCACACAACAACAACAACTCTTTCTCCCCAGGAGTGTGGAGTCCAGCTGCCTCAACTGCCCGGCATGTGACTCATCTTGGTCAGCCTCTATATCACCATCAACTGCTTGAGCCATTTCTTTCTCATAGGGTGCGTTAGCCTATCTCCAAGGGTATTGTCTGGTCCCTCCGCTAAATTAAGCAGACTCAGCAGCAGAATTTGGAAACCTCAACAACAGGAAAGTAGAGAAAGAAGCATGTTTCTTTTGGTGCCAGAGGTTCCTTGCTAGAGGTATCTGTTATCTGAGAAGCTGCCTGAATTGAGAGACTATCTTGCTGGTGACTGAGAAGCTGTCTGAAGTAATCGAAGGATTTTGTCTTGCTGTTAACAAGACACAATCCCTCAATTGGGGAATGCTATTTACTAAACCTGAACTTTCACTGTGTGGTATTCTTTGCCTCTTGTCCATGCCCTCACCCCCTTGTTAACCTATTTCCATAATAAACCCTACAACTGTGAGTATAAAGAGGTCTTGTAGAGTCTATGTGGTCATTTGCAATGCATTTTGGACCCAGTAATAAGTAGAAGTAGGTGCAGCACAGTGGGGGACCATCTCTGACCTTGTGCCTGTTAGTTTGATACTGTGGATTGTTGTAAATGGGGTAGTTCCCCTTTGCAGAATTGGTAGAGGTCAGACTTGGTTGCTCTCACCTTGTTCTTGTTCCCTTTACAGGCAGATAGTTAGAATAGACTAACAATTGACCTTCCAATGGGTTTTCAGAGACTGTAAATAACACAGAGGATCTTCTTCCCACAGAGCAGCTGATAGATTCAAACTGCTATGTGTTTGGGATAAATAGCATAACTCCTACCACTAGGCCACCAGTGCTCTTCCATCTTGTTTAGCACTTAAAATTAATAAAATGTTTCCTCGGCATTCCACTCATTAATATTAGAATATTTGAAAGGTATAGGTAAATAAGTAAAACTTATTCAGTATATATATTAGAGATATTATACTAGAATGATAGCTCTCAAAGAGGAGAGTGGATTCTACTACAATCATCTGGGGGGCTTCTTCAAGTTACTCTTAAGTCCTTTGTATGGGTGTTGAGGTAGGTGATTTAGCCCTCCTGCCCTCAGCTACAGTATACAGTCCCAGTATCATGCAAAGGAGCCATCAAATTGCTGGCAGCTTGAATTCAGATATCTTAAATCAAGATTTTTTAAAAAGTAAAATGTAAGTTAAAAATAAATCTCTAAAATGTTCTAACAGATACAACGGTCTGGTAGCTAAAATTTGGAGCAATAGTTAAAACAGTAAAATTTTTCTCTTTCTCTCAGATAAATTTTCAGCTGTGGTTTTATGTGGGCAAGTATCGCGTCCATCAGATAATTCCACTTTCAATGTCAAGACTAGGGCTAGGAATTAGTCTTGTCATTTAATCCAATCTATTAACTCTTGCACTCAATTCCCTCCAGCAACAAGAGCAACTTTATCATAAAGTCATAATTTCTGATGTATGTGGAAAGGTGATGCCGTTGAAGTACCATCAATAAAGCAGATGTTTCACAGTGGTTGTGATTAATTTGCGCTGATCTTGATACCACCTTACTCTTGTAACCAACATTTACATTTGCAAGATGGTAAAATTTGATAGGTAGCTTACTGAGATAGTCTATAACAATGGCAAGAAAAGGAGCTAACTGGACCATATAAACACTAAATCAACACCGACCACAAGACTGTCATGTAATTTCACAAACAAATTTGCATTAAATAGGTAACACAAAATAACTTATTTTCTTGACCCCATTTGAAAAGCAAGGGCCAAATAAATAATCTCTGAGTTTTCCTCTTTTCTTCTTTCAGTTTCTCTATATAAAACAGTGGAATCTATGTGAATATCTTTCTGAGAAGATATCTGAATTTCTAGTTTCATATGCTGAGTGGTTTAGATGACTTCATAGGTAAAAGATCTTTTATGTTACTGGATAGAGTCATGAAAGATATGGTAAATGTAATTTTTATTATTATTAATTTTCATGAATGTTTACAGAGACTTTGGATTTCCATAATTTTTATCTATCAAATTTTACCATACTTAAAACTGAAAAAGATTTCAGCAACTAACCCATAAGACTTTTATCACCGGGATAGCCTGAACTCAAACCTAGGTGAAGTGACAAGTAAACAGGGCTTTCAAAGTAGGAGTCAGAGCCAGGATAAAGATAGCCTGGACTATGTGCACTAAATTCAGAATCCTCAGGCCTTTTCATGGGTTTAGCTTTTTGCCCAGTTTCCTCCATTACACTGGCTTTAAGGTAGAAACCAAATTACCATGAAATTCTTTGTGTTTCAAGATAAAGAAATTCATCACAGGATATGATCATCTCCAATATTAAAATTTGAGCAAATGACTTACCATGGTTTACTAAGAAAAACCAAACACAAAAATGCAAAGCTCACTGCCATTAGGTTGGTTCCAATTTATAGTGACCCTTTATCAGGTTCTTGAGGTTGTAAATCAAAATGGTAGATTATTCATCTCCCTCCTGGGAGCTGATAGTGGATTGGAATAACTGGAGATATGAAGCCTTTGGGTTAGCAATGCAACTAGCCCAAGAGGGGGAAAATAAAAGTCTATGGAAAATAAATTTCAACAAATAAAGGCTGCCCTAAGCGGAGTGGATTGTTGATTAAAGTTCTTCTTGTACTGCTTCAAACAGACTAGAAACTGGCTTGCTCCACAAGGGTTTCCCCATCATGTGAGAGCTGGAACTGACTTCTAATGTTTCAGGTCTGAAGGAGTTTTCAACATTCCTGAGCAGTGCAATTAAGGTGCACAGCTGCTAATAAGAGGTGGCTTGGAAGAAAGGCCTGGAGATTAGCCTCAGAAAAGCAGTCACTGAAAACAGGAAGGAGAACAATTCTCTGACAGAGAACCGCTGGGGTTGTTTGAATTGAAATCAACTCTATGGCAACTAGTATCTGGATTCACACAGTAGCAGAAGAAAAAAAAAAAATTTGGAAAATTCAATTATACAAAGAACAGTTAATAAATGCTTTTCAAATGCAATAATTTAAAAAATTAACACATCATTTATAAAAGCATTTATTAAAAAGGAACTGAAGCAAGAGAAGGGGGAGAAATGGGACCCAAGTTCCAGTGACAGTCTGGCTTTGGGCAGTTAAAATCCTTCACCATTCCCCAAGTCCATCCTCATGGTCTCGGGTTGTCATTTATTAGACAAATAATTTTGACTGCCCGCTTAGGACTCAGCAGTGTTAGTCAGTAAAAGGACTCACCAGGAACTCTGGCCAGGCAGTTGATAATGACAGCTGGGAAATCTAAGAAGACACCACCAGCGCAGAGTTTGGAGCCTCGAGAAGGCTTCCCCGAGGTGGCGCTGGCTCGCAGGAGGCGCCAGAGAGCAAAGGCAAAGCTAAGACTGGGTTGGGAGTTGCTCTGGAACAAACAGCTGCTGGCAAAAACCTGGATGCATCTCTTGGAGAAAAAAAAAAAGGTTACACGGACAAGGTGTAATGATCTTTTAGAGAGAAGAACACTTCGCTCTCCAGCTGTTGAGCAGGAGTTGAAGAATTGGAGGGAAGTTCAAGAACCTTTGATTTCATTACAGCTTCCATCGGCCCTGAGAAGCAGCTTCCCAAAAGCCCAGTTACGCCGAGAGCAACCGGGGACCTCGTGCGCTGTAGCTCGAGGGGTCTGTGGGAATTCTCGCTTCTCCTCAAGATCTATCCTGCCTGTGGTCTAATTAAATGGTAATACATTTTCCCAGAGGCTCCCAGGCTGGCGCAACGTGGCTGTCCACGTTCTGCATCAGAACTACTACCACTCAGCACGAGCAACGCAGATGAGCCTCTAAGCCCAGTTTAGCGGTTTGATTGTCTTCCTAATTAATTCACATTGTCTTCTCTCTCCCTTCCCTCCAGTCTGAGGAAGCTGGAGCCCTGCACAATGAGCCCTCCGGGCTGGCTTGTGGGTGGTCCTCGCAATCGAGGGTGGCGCCTGCGGGGACAAACTGCCCACCAAGCACTGGGACCACAGACGGAAGGCTGAGTTTTGGCCCTGGAATTCTCACCTTCTTCCTTTCTCTCTCAACTCCCGACGAAAAGGAAAGGTGGGCTTCTGTTTCCGCAGAGTTGGCCGTGAAGCTGGCACCCTGGAAAGGTGTGCTGCCTACCAAGACTCAGCTTGTTTGTGGGGTCCCACTCCCTTTCTCTTCCTCTTCTCAGCTTCCCCTTCCCTGTTGTTTCCGTTGGTATCGATCCTGCACGGCCGGCTGGAACGGTCCTGTAGGGTGAGCCCCTAGACTGAGCTCTTCACTGGAACGGCCAAGACTGCCAGGTCTTTTCTCCTACGCAGCGGCTGGCGGGTTTGAGTCTCTGACCTCTGCGGGGTTAACCACTATACCACCAGGACTTTCCTCGCAGGAGTGCTCGTTTCTTGCCTCAAGTGGGACATTCTTCCTCCGCACAGAGCAATTTTTCCTCTTCGAAGCGCTCACATACCTTCCACTTCAGCTGAGTGACCTTGGTTAAATCGTGGAATCTTCTGGGTCTTAGTGAAAAGGAGAAATCTTTCTCAGACCTTGTCTAACCTGATGTCATAGGGCTGCTTTTTCGGAAGATTCGCGTGGAATTCGCTCCCAAGGGATTCAAATTTCTTATCACCTCCCCAAAGAGAAGAAAATGCTGTGCTCTCAAGCAGAGTCATCTGGAAAGAGAGGGCTTTTGGTATGCGTTCTACATGAAAGGAGCTCTGGTGGAGTAGTCCATGGGCATTTGTGCTGCCTCTCTGGGTGTTCGAATCCACTGTTGGCCCTAGGAGAGAACGGTGTTGGTTGGGTACCTCCCGTGAAATTCACAGCCTTGGTCAGCTGAGAGTTGGTTCCTAAGCAAGGGGATTTCTTTTCACTTCTATTAAAATAAAGGAGGAGGGAACGAATGGAAGATTTTATTTTTAAAAAGTCTGACAGTAAGACATCATCAACCCAGGAAATGAAGATGAAGTGCTTATACTTTCTTAGAATGCCCTGGAAGATTTTGCAACATTTCAGATTTTGTTCTGCCAACCCGCCCTTAACCCCTGGGCTGGTTTTGCTTCAGGGAGCAAAGAATGGCTTGCTCATTCCTAAGAGGGCAAGGGGGTTTAAGAGAGAAGTTGGCTCTGGGTTTAACTCTGCCAACTGTTGGAGGGTGGCAGGGGGAGGGTTTGGGATCTGGTTACTTTTAATTCGCCTCTGAAGCTGCATCTTGCGCTAATGGGTGTCTGTCAGCGGAGGGGTCAGATTTCCCCACTTGCCCCGATAGTAGACGCTGAGGGGCAAGCAGCAAAGAAGACCGCTGAGCCAAAGAGAAATATGCAGCGCCCCTGGAGCTGGGGGTTGGGGGGTGCACCTCCAAACGTCTTCTCAGATTCTGGGCGTGGCCAGAGACTAAGGACCAACGACCAAGGGGGGAAGCTCCACCTTTAAAAAAATCCATTCTCACCAACCTAAGAAAAATCCATCTTTACATCTAAAATAGAGAGTCGCCCAAAACCCAAATCATACACTAAAAGTTTGAGATTAGGTCGTTTCCCTGTCTAGAATAAACAAATATCTTAAAGGTAGGAAGCTTTTTACAGTTTTTAAGACATTGATCACTGGTCTACTCTTGCAAGCCCAGAAGACAAGCAGATTCCTCCTCCTTGTAGTCATGGAAATGGAAAGCCCTAAAGAAATTCGTTTGTTCAAAGTCACGGGCAGGAAATGCCTAATCCCTGCCTGTGACCCCTCCGTCAGTCCTCTCTCCACTGTTTCCCTGACATCGACTCCCAAGAAGGACAAAATGACTTCAATTCTCAGAATGCCTTTTTCCTCCTGCCTGCAGGGTGAGTCCAGTCAGATATAGAAGGATAGCTGCAGAGACACGTGGCTGTGGAACCAGCCTTTCAGGTCATGGTCACTTCAGCACTTTGAAGGGACCCAAGTGCACATGCGGGCACACACACCCAACTCCCTTCCATGTGGACACTCACACACAACTCTCTTCCATGTAAACACACCCCCCCACACCCAATTCCCTTCCATGTACACACACACACACACACACACACACACACTCACCCCTCCCTTCCATGTAAAGACAAATTAATCTTCAATGTATCTCTCAGATGCTTCCAAGTCCATGTTTTCTCAATCTAAAACAAACTCCTCTTGGGACTCGGTCCCTTCCGGGACGCAGGTGGAGGAAAGTAGTTTCTCAGTGAGTCGGCCTGAGCGCACTGAGACTGGAGCATAAGCGAAGGTGTCAGGGGACGAGCCTGGACCCTCAGAGACAAACGGGGACATTCTCTACCTGCTGGTCGCCCCCTACAGGTCACCATCTGTCACGGTCGCAAGAGCCCCGCGGACCCCCTACGTACGTACATGCTCCCGGTCCGCCTGCCGTCCCCGGGACCTCCGATCCACCCTCTAGCCCACGGGAGCCCGGCGCGGGGCCCCACCCGGGGACCCCTTCCCCAGCACGCGCAAGGGGCCACAGGCCTCGGGCACGGACGCTCGAGGGGAGTGGTTAGCGCTGTGAAAGCCTGTACATTCAAAAGCCAAAATCCTCTTTATAGAAACCAAACCGCTTCCTCTTTTTATTGCAAAATAAATCGACTCCCTTTCTTTTCGTTTGTTAAGTGGAATAAAAAGCAGGATTTCAGGTGTTGGCGTTTAACTCTCAATGTGAAAGCGGATGCCTGCGTCTTGCCTCGCTCCTGCCCGTGCTCCATGACATCAAATGTTGGGTTCGAGCTTCTCTCTCCCCCCCCACCTCCCGGGGCATGCATTATCCGTAACATTTGCATTTCCTCTCCAGTTTTAAACCTGGGAAAACAAGCTGGAACCAAGAAGAGCTTTTCAGGAGGTGACGGCCAGGCCTACCTCGCTGACACCGGCCGGGACTTTAAAACAGCTGTTGGCCCGTGGTAATTTTGGGTCTGAAGGTCTCCTATCCTCCAGGAAATAAAAGGAAGGGACCCTCTGTAGGCGCTCGTCCAAGGCTAAGAACTAGCTACAAGGAAAGTTGCCGGCGGATCTCTCCTCCTCTACACCCCGCCGCCTACACTGCTGGAAAAAGTCTTGTCGATTGCAAACGGCAGCCTGTGGCCGTGTCACGCTGCGGGTGCAGGCTCGGCCCGGTATTGCTGCTATGCGCGGAAATATGAGCGAGTAATTTTATAAGTAACAAAGGATCAGGGATGGAATGAGGCCCCTGTTATCCAATGTCATTTAGAAGCCTTGGATCAGCAGCTTCTTGAGGCTAAAAGTGAATTCAAGAAGCCCTGCCTTTCCCTTTTCCCAGGGGTGTCGGCTAAATTTAGAAATAACCTCTATGTGTTTGCACAAATCATGTACCATTTGCTGTTTGTGTAAAAACCGATTAGCCAGACACAACTGTGAAACAACTTGTTACTTTTATAGCTGTAACACACAAACAAATTTAGCTCCGTTTAGTTTTCCTTGTAAAAGGAGATTAGAAAGGGACCAGCCCAGAGATCTGTGGTCGGTAATCTCTTCTCAGTAAGGACTGCTGTTGCTTCTTTTGGTGGGAGATAATTATCAGATTCTTGTTTATCAAGTTAAAGTATCTCACTCCTGGCAGCTTGTTTTATTTTAGGACGCTGATCCAAAAGGAATGTTTACTCAGGACCTGATAATGTTTACCATTTACCAGGAAAATGCACTCGGTATTTGCAAGGAAATGTCTTTCAAAGAAGCCCACGCCCACAGCAAAAAAACACCACTCCGATCTGAGGCTGGGAGGCATCTCTAGACCAGAGACAAGGTGGCCAATTGAGTCAGGATCTCCTGTTCTGCAGATAAACAGCATACACTCCAGGTGACAGTGCTGTTAACTCCAATATAAAAAGGTGATTTCACATAAGTAAATATAACAGCTAATTACAAAATAATTAGAACTGATGCTATTTGAGGCGATGTTGGGAACAAGCCTTTAGTGCCTAGATATTTCATTTCTACTGGAATACTACAATCTTAAGACAATCAGGATATACTGTAATACTCTACAAGGAAATCAGCACTCCTACTCAATAACCTGGACATTTCATACTAACCTAACAAAGCAGGGGCATGTAAGATAAGGGAACATCCACTGGAATCCTTTAATAATCCAATTATGGGTTACTGCCATAGAAAAAATGGTATCATATTTGAAATGATCAAAGAATAAAAATACTACTAGCAGGTTATTATGGATAAAACTATCCAAAATGGGAAATTAAAAAAAAATTATCCAAAAATGGGAAATTTAAAAATCAACTGGGCTAACTGACTACCTCAAAGAATGAAAAGAAATGGAATACCTAAGATTCAAATGCTAAAATGAGGGACATTTGGAAATGACCTTTTGAAAGGATAACTGAAATGATCAGTAATTTTAAGTCTGGGCATTTTTTTAAAAAAAAGCTTGTTTTGTTAAAAAAGCTTGTTTGGAATTAGCCTGTATTTTTAATGACAGTTGACTTACATTATCTGCAAAATTGTCTGGTCATTTAGATGTAATGAGTTGATATGAAAAACATGAAAAGCAAAATACTTAAGATGTAAATTAGGCAAATTCTTTCTTTTGTCCAATTAAGTTTTTCCTACACATACATTATTTATGAATTAGCAAAGGTGAAAAAAGATTGTTACTTAAAATTCCTCGATTTTCTAGGGAAAGCAAAATGCAAATGCTATTTTAAAATTTTGTCATTTACCTCTGGCACCTAAATAAAACACTAGGCTGAGCATTTTAAAAATTTATTTACAAAGTTGTGTACAACACGAAGGAATAACATTTAGAATACCATATATATCCATTCATATATAAACAGACTTCTATAATAGAACGACAGTTTCGCCTTTTTCAAAAATTTTTTATATTTAAAATCTCCCAGCGTCTTTATACTTTTTTTTTTTATCTCAGATAAAACTGTGGAGAGTGAACCTTCAAAAAAAATGAAAGTTCAGAGCTCTAGATCTACTGGATTTGGCTTTTTTCTTAAAAAAATAAAAACCCCAAAAGGAAAGTCAGTAATTTTTATACAAATATGTACAAAGGATTTCCCTCCCACCCCTACGGTAGAGAGTAGGCTCCGTCGGAGTGTATTTTTGGAAAATCTGCTTTTCGGGTTTACCTGTATGGAAAGCTATTCCCGGCGGGCGCGCGCCGAGAGGTCCGCCAGCCTAGGTGTGAGCGAGGGGGTGGAGGCCGCCGAAGGTCGGGTCTGGGGTCGCGGG
>NW_006399755.1:28461784-28480793 GCF_000299155.1 Elephantulus edwardii
GGCTGCTGGTGCGGAGGCTGCGGCTGCCCGTGGTGGGGGACCGCGGGGGGCACTTCGTCCGTGTCGTCCAGGCGCAGCTCGGGCGGCCCGGCGGGGCTGTCGCAGCCCGTGTCGCTGTCCTTCTCTTCCAGCCCGTCGTCGCCCTCGCCCACCACATCGATGTCCACGTCCTCGGCCGTCAGCACCGTCTGGCCGGACATGTCGCTGGCGCTGCCGCCGCCGGAGAGGGTCATCCCTCCTCGGAGTTGGTGGCGGCGGCGGCGAGGGAGCGGTGGACGGTGGGGACACACAGAAGGGACTTGGGCGCCCCCGAAAGACGGGGGGCTGGGGCGGGGCGGGGCGCGGACGCCTCGGGGGCCCTGCGGGTCAGCTCACACTCGGCGGCGCAGCATCGCGCGCGGTGCGGGCGCAGCCGTGCGCTCCCGGCGGCGCAGCTCTTCCCCTCCCGCGGTCCTCGGCGCCGGTTTCGAGGTGCTTTGCTCCCGCGGCCGGACCCCCGATCTTCTCCGGGCCGCGCCCCACACGCCACTCGCCTTCGTCGGTTGCCGGCCTGGGGAGCGAGACGCCCAGTGACTCGGGGGGACGCGGGCAGGGGCAACCGACGGGGGGGGGGCAGTGTCAGGGACGCCGAGGCCCCCGTAGTGGAAAGTCCTGTTTTAAGGACTGGCCTGATAGATTACTTTCTACTTAAAGATCCAGCGGGAGGCGGGGCCACGTGACCGCGCGTGACGTCAGGGCCGCGGCTATCCGGCCAAACTCAAGTTGGTTCTGGGAATTGTCAACAAAGGGGCGAGAGACGCGCAACTCCGCGCCGCGCACCTGCAGCCCGTGGGCTCCTTGGCGAGTCCGGGGACCCCCACCCATGCCCTACGGGGCGCAGGGGTCGGGGGAGCGCGTGGTGTGAGCGAGGGTGGTGGGGCGGGGGCGAGTGAGGGGGTGTGGGCCTGAGGGTGTCGGGGGGCACAGAGAGGCTCAGGTCTCCCCTCTTCTCCGTCTCCTTTCCTCTAGACCCTCCTTTCCCTGCACACATGGGACAGGGAATGGGCACCACGGTACAAGATTCCCATCTCATTTAAAACCCCCCAAACAAACCAAAACTTTGTAGCCCTTATTTCGTTATTTTCTTTTTGGCTTGTCTTGAGCTTTGAAAAGTAGGGGCAGTGTACCCGACTGGATCTGGCTAATTAGACTTCAGACACCCCCCAGGCTCAGTGCTCAGTTGGCGGAGACACCTGCAGAGGGGTCGCGCTACCCTCCCCCCACGCCAAACCAGCCTCGTCTTCCAGCTTCGCTTTTCAGACTTGGTTTGGGCCTGTTTCTACGTTTAGCTCTGGATAGTATGTATAATATTTTGTCCTCCCCCTTGCGGTCCCGATAGCATCAGCTGGGGTTCTCGAAGGTCAGGAAGTATCTATTGATTAATCTATTAGAATAGTTGCCGAGAGAAATAAAAACAACTTGAAATAACCGGAAAACTGTGAATACAGGAGCGGCGATTAGCTTTTTGGGCTGGCTAAACGATTTAGCATATGAAAAAGTTGGAAATGAGGCGCTGGGGAAGGAGCTGGGATTGGTAGCGGCCTGGGTAAGTCGGATAGGGTGGGGAAGAGGCCTCGGCCCCTGGTGTTAGACCTGGGATCCGGACCGAGGTGACTTCCCGGGCAGCGGGACCTAGCCTCCAGGGAGCCAGGGCACCAGCGGGTGTGCCAGCGAGCTGGACTCCCAACTGCCGCTAACTTGGATCATTTCCTCTTAAGGCGGAGAAAACTCCTCCGAGATTTAACTTCCACGGAAACCAGCGGCAGAGCGAGCGACGGAGGTGAGGCTGCGCCCGAAGTTCACGGAATTTCCTCGGCAGGGAATGTCAGTTGGGGTAGGAAAGACTGGAGATTTGCCTTGGGACGGCAGCGGGACAGAAAAACTGAGTCCTAGTGCTGAGTCCTAGTTGGCAGGACGCATGAACCTCACGTCTCCAAAGGCAACTGCCGGGAGCCGGTGAAGACACCGGTGCTGTCCCCTCTCCGCTTTCAGGCCGCCAGATCGGGAGCGGCAAACGCCCGCCGGCGTGTCAGGTTCCCCCATGCTAACCCCAGTTTACAAGGTCTGCGAGGAGGTCGGGGAGAAACCTTTTACTGCAGTATTTAGAGAAAACGCTGGAGAAAACAGATTTGATTCTGGGTTGACGGTGGGATTTGTGATTCGCTCTGTCTCCCTTACCTTCTGACTTCTTGGCCTAGGACAATCCCCCCACCCCATCCGTTCGCTTGCTTCATTACAGGCAGTGCAACACACGCCAAATGACTTTGACAGCCCTTAGAGAGGCCCCCCTGATAAAACACTAGCCCATTTGATTCCCACCCACACCAGCGGGACCTGGTTGGAGGCAGTGACTTCATTCCAAGATGCCTGCCGTCCTCTAATATACAAATTATATTTTAATTTGCTCGATTCCAATTCTCTCCTGGCTGCGTCTGAAGGTGAGAAACATCCAGTACCTGCAGCCACACGGCTGCACTGCTCTGGAGCCGGCAGGCCCCGAACCGAGCTCTTTCCCACGCCGTCTGGACAGCTCCCACCGATTCCCGCGGCCACAGTTAGCAGGCGGCTGCCTGGGAAGTTAAGCCAGCAACCCGCCCGAGCCATACAACTGTTAACAAAGGGTGCGCAAAAGATTTTTTTTTTTTTTTTAAAAAGGAAGAAAGGAGATGTACACATTCAGAAACTCTTTGGGCCAGCTTCGGTGGTCGAGTCCCAGAGAGCCAGCAACAGCCCACGACAGGCAGTGCCAGCGCGGACGCGCGTGTGCGCGAGCGGCGGGCGAGGCGGCGGCGCCAGGGGCTGGCTCTGCCTGCCTCTTGGAAGAGGCCTCCAGATGAGCCTGCCTGCCTCTTGGAAGAGGCCTCCAGATGAGCCTAATCTCTACCCTGCCGCCTGTGGGGGATGATTCTCCGGACTCGCTTGGCCCCTGCCCCTCTCCCTTCCTCCGCCGAGGCCCAGCCTGCTCCGTCGGTTCCCCAGTGTCGCCATGGAACGTCCCTGGAGAAAGGCTGGTGGGAATGAACGACTCCCAGCCGCTGGTTCCATTTGTTGCGCTTTTTTTCTTCGACACAATAAAAGTCAAATTAATTGATTCATACCATTAATTACGGCACGTAGCGTGAAAAGCAACGCTTCCCCTCGGTTAGAGCTCTATTGTGCTAATCCCTTGTTCAATCAGTGTTACCATCTGATGCCGGGGCCGGCCCTTACAGAAACTTTTCGACTCGATTAGCTAAATGATGAGTCGTGCAGGGCCCACTAGCTGTGGCCCCGACGCCCCGCACCCGCCCCGGCCCAGCCGCTTACTATCGATTCGCAGCCTAGGCCAAGGGTTTTCCCGCCGCCACTGCGCCTGCCTGGGGACCGCAGCCGCGCTCCCCCTTGTACTGGCGGGGCGGAAGGAGGCGAGGCGGCCACCACGGGGGGCTGGCAGGAAGATTCCCGCTGATCTCGCCCTGGGAGGCCACGCAGGATTGAGGGCCTGGATCTGGTGATGTGCAGGGAGCCGCCTGCTCCGGCTGGATTCTGGACAGAGTAAATCCTGGTTTGCCACGTAATTACAGTTTGCAGCCAAACACCCCACAATTCGTCAGTTACCGTCAAACTTCAGGACAGAGAGAAATGCAGGAAGCAAGACAGATGCAGTATCTACCAAGTGACTCAGTAGTGGAGGAAAGAAAAATGGGATAGAATGGAAGCGGGGAGGGGGGTGGGCTGGGTGTGAGAAAGTGGCCCTGATGCACGTCCTGGGAAGGGTGGGGAAGGGACGCAGAGCGAGCACACAAACATGTACACGGTTATGAGTGAGCGTGGATACTTGGGTCACGACCAGCAAACTTCTCAGGAGGATTTAAAGAGGAAGATGGCAGCCAGCCCGCTCACCTGCTCCAATGTTTGCAGCCTTTCAACCTAAGGAGAGTAAAACGAATCCTCGCCCACCCTGGGGGAGTCGGTTGACAAAACGCCCCGGATTGAGGTCTTCAGGAAGTAGAAGAGTGGGTGCGCGCTAGGTTTGAACAACGTAACAACAGGAGAAAAGTGGAAGGAATCTCGATCGATAGGAGGGAAATTGAGACATTTCCGGAAGAGGGGATTTAGTGTGCGCATCCTGGGGCTGTAGGTTGGGATTGGGGGCAAAGTTGATGGGACAATTGATGATGGCACGTGGGAAACTAATTACAGCTTAATTTAAGTTCTTAAATGGTTAGTGTGGGCAGTAGGGCACGGTCCAAGAGCAGGAAAAGGACTCCCTGTGTCAGGCCCTCTCCCTCATGTCCGAGACTCTGCCAGGGACTTGGATAAATTAGTTGCCCCACCTGAGGAAGGACCATCATGCCCGCCAGCGCGGGGGCACTTCTTTCACTAGACCCCCCCACCCCCCCAATCTGGCGTGATGAGATCCGATTCTGCGAAGTAATGGACACTTCCCCAGCCGAGAACAGCCACCTGTTCTCTATTGCTGAGGGGGAAAAAAAGTGAGTGGAGGCCATGTGGTATATAACCCTGATTTCTCCTTCCTTTCTCTTTTTTCCCCCCTCAAAGAGACAAAGTCCCAAAGTCGACTCTTTCTTGACAATCTTCATAAATCTTTAGAACTATTATTAGCCACTTTGCTGGGATGCTCGCCACCGAGGGTGGCGGGAAGGCGATACCCAGGCCTCCAATCTGCCCCAATGATTTCCATTTCCCAATATCTGGGGTTTGCAAGTCACCTCTCTTTCCCCACCCAATTGTTTACCTCTCCGGATCTCTTTGGGGTAGGGAGAAAACCCAAAAGTCCTATGTAATGTTCTCGTTTGTGGATTTACATCTCAAAACTTCGTTTATTTTCAAGGTGTCCTCGCCTCTGGCACAAGACTAGGAATGGCTGGAGACCAGAGGAAAGGGTGGGGGGGAGAGGATGGTTTAGAATTTATTTATACTGGAAATGTATAAACATCCATTCTGTAAAAGGCAACACGTTTAATTAACGATGAGAGAGCAGTTAGGGGCAGAAAGCTAGTAAAATTGTGTGATAAATTTATGGCATTGTTAGCGTGCTTTTAATTATGGCTATTATGTTAATTATTTCACATTAGCATGGAGTTATCAGCAGCATGTCAGATTTAATCAAAACGAGCCTTTCTCTAGAAAATTGTTCCTTTCATCCTCGAGGAGAAAGGTCCTGGGCAGGACTGGGGCTTAAAAATGACTTCGCATTGAAAGCCCGAGTCCTTCCGACACGGTTTGGTGCGATGCGGCGGGCCCGGCTGTTGGCTTGGTCCCTCCAGGCTACCGGCAGCTCGCGGAGGAGCCGAGGGCTGGGTTTTTAGGAATTCACCATTTTCACCCCCTTCGGAGCCGACACTTCATCATGCGGGATCATTCTGTCAAACAATATGATGCTGCTCATTTTTATCTGTCCCGCTTTACAAAACCCCCATTCAGCCGGTCGAGGAGCAACAAAAGCCCGGGAACGGTGCCGCGGCCGCCGGCGTCTTCAGCCGAGGAAAGTGGGCGCCGGGCGCGCGCCCTTCGCCGCCAGAAGGAAGGCGACCTGCGGGGACCCGCGCCCAGGTGGCCGCTCCCGGGTGTGGCCGGCGCCGGACACGCCTCTCCCAGGCCGCCGTCGCTCCTTGCCCTTCTGCGGGCGCAGGGCGGAAGTACCTTCCCCTGCCCGTGAGCGACTCGCCCACCCTGGCCCCATCGATTTCTTAATCACTGCCGATAGATTTATTCGGAACAAATAAATAGCGCCTTTTGGAAACGTTTCAGTTGTCGGTTTGCTCGTGGGGCGCCCACGCGCAAGGGCGCGCAGGGCGCACGGGCGGCCGTGGCTGGGACGCTCAGGGGGCGCGCGCGGGAAGGGGTTTGTGGGAAGGCCGGGCGCGCAAAGGCCCAGCGTCAGCGGCGGCCGGAGCCCCGTGCGAGCGCGCGCCAGGCCGCCCGCCACAGGTCCCAGCGGCGTCCGCTCCTCGGACGACGGCCGCGAGCCCGCTTCTCCGCTGCGCCCAGCTCCCTCTGGCGGAGGGGCGAGCGACAACCTTTCCGCTGGCGCTGGCACGTCCAGGCAACTTGGCGCGGGGGTTCTGCGTCCTTGCGGAGGCCGCGCTCAAGCCGCCGGGCACCCCTGGGCCCGACCTCCTGAGCGCGTGCAGGTTGAAGTGTCCAAGCGCTGGGCGGCTCGGGCCGCGGACGCGGTGGTCTCTGTGCCGCAGGCCTGGCCCGGCTTCCCACACCGAACCATTCAGGCCCCCGCCCTTCCCGGGACAGGGCTGTGGACTGGCCAGCTGTTGCCTTATTTTTAGCGCCATTCCATTCGCGCGGTTATATTTAACTAGATTCACTCCGAGGAGGAGGTCGCTTGGACATCGAATTCTTCACATCGCAGCTCGGGTCCGCCTTGCCGCTGGGCAGGTCCTCAAGGGGCACCGCGGAAAACCCCTGCTTAAGAGTCTTTCACGTCTCTGGAGCTTGGCCAGTCGAGGAGAAGGAGGGCTGAATCTTGAACTCGCTGCTGCCTGGCTTGCAGACATGGAGATCCAGCCATGTGTGTGGGAGTGGGAATGAGATGTGGGAGGGTCACTCCTTTGAGAAGGTTTCCTACCTGGAATAATGGGGTCAATTCCTTCTTAAGCGTTTACTCAGAGAATCTAGGTGATTGGGATACTTCTCCGTATTCCTGTCAAAATCCCCCATTCCTGCCCTCCCACACAACATTCATAACAGGATATTTAAATTTAAATAGTGGTTAATTTCGCCGTTCCAGCACAGTCTTTCCTTGGCAAAATCTCAAGAAGACCAAGCCACTGAGTCAGTCACATCCCAGATCCCTGAGGAAAGGACCCATTTGAATAACATACAGAAACACTATTGTAACGGACACTTTATTCATTAAAAATGTCATATGATTTCACAAAGATACACATACAAGCGTGGTTTGGTTTGGAATGTCTCAAACCATATTGAAAGACAATGAAAACATTTAAATTCTTAATTTTCTAACTTTTTTAAAAGAACTTTATGATCCTTGGATCTAGAGTGGGCATTTTTGGTTTCCTCTTTGTGTAGATCTCCTCCCTCCCCTAGTAGAAAGGTCTATAACTGAATTGAGATACATATTACTCATTTGATAGATAGATAGAGATAGATACATATTCAGTTACTCATTAATTCCTTTATTCTTCTTTTATGGAACAGTTCTGAACATTGGAAAATTATCAGGAGGGAAAAAAAAATTCAATCCACCAAGGTCCCTCAAGGAAAAGCCAGGCAAGATCATAGCTCCCAGTTGAGGGGTGAGACCCACTGCCTCCAAGTAGGTTCTGACTTGAGGAACTGATTCCTATTTTATAGCGACCCTCTCTATCAGTTTCTGAGGCTGTAAATCTTCAAAGGTGGAGACTAACCATTTCTTTTTCTCTGGAGAGAAACTGGTGGATTTGAACTGTTGACTCGTGCTGCTGCGGTATGCTGCTAGGGCTTCTTGATAAATAAATGCTATGACAGAGGAAATAGGATTGAAGCCTTGCTCACTTGGTTTGAAATGAGAAAATGTTACATTTTACAATACAAAAGATAATACTAACTTGACTGTGATTCACAGTGACCCTGAAGACAACAGATCTGAACCTTGCTCTATCCTGTGTCACCTTTGTGATCCCCACCACAGTGAAGCCAATTGCTACAGTCACTGTATCAATCTGTCCCTTTGAAGGTGCTCTCTTTCACTGACTCTTTACCTTTCCCAGCCCTCTCCTATCCAAAGAATAATGTGAGATGAAGTGACTAACTAGCATTGAGGAAGGATGTTTTTAAATTGTGATGTAAGTGAAGAATACTGAATATACCAGGTACTGCCACCAGAACAAACAAATCTGTCTTAGAAGTACAGCTGGGGTGCTCCTTAAAGGGCAGGATGGTGAAATTTTGTCTCAATTACTTTGAGCATGTTGTCAGGAGGGGTCAGTCCTTGGAAAAAGACATTAAATATAGATACTATTCGAATGGTTTGGCCACTTTTCATAGAAATTCCTTATATATAAATGCTTTGCATGTTACTCTTTGTTGAGGAAGTTATTGAGAGTGGGCGAATAGTTACAAAGTGTTATTGTTTGATTTCAGTAAAACTTATGTATACTGCTTCTTTTGATAAACTGTTCCAATTCTTATTTAAATGTGCTATCCAAGTATAATTATTTCTAAGACTTATTTTATTCTCTTAAGTGTCCCAATTTGGATCATAAATTTTCTGGTCACCCTTTAACATAATAGACATAACTTTTCGTGTTTATATCATACTCATGAGCTGCTAATCTGATTTCCTACTGAAAACTAGGAAAAGGTTGGAAACAAATCTTGGTGCCACTTATTTGCCTTCATTTTAATTGCCTCCCACTTACATAGAACTTGAGATTTTTTTTGAATGGAAATTGAAGGATCATAATCTGCTAAGGAGGATTTTGACTGCTTCTTTGTGAGCCTGAATGCTCCATCTGCCCCTACATAGGGTGATAAAAGTGATTTATTAAGTACTGGGTAAGTACCAGGTGCTATTGTACGCAGTTTCTATTTATTTGCTAAGCTTTATGTGTATCTCTGGCAGGTCCAATACCCCAGCAGCTGTGTAGAAGGAAGGACAATCTCCTCCCATTGTGATTTACAGCTTTGGAAACCTGATAGAGGGTCACTATGACTCGGAACCCACTCTATGGCAATAAGAAAGAAGAATTGTTCTGACTTTACAAATGAGGAAAGTTATGCAATCGAGATTTGACCCTATGAAGTTTCACTTGTGAACGACTTAACCTCTATATTACATTGCCCTACAAATATCATCACCTACCCTTCCTTTCCTCTTTCCCCCATAGCTTTCTCATTGACTCCTACAGTTAAAGCATCCATTCACTGAAATGTATACATTTAATGCTTATATAACTTAAATATTGAATTAAGAAAGATGATGCACAAAGAACAACAAAAACAAAAAATCTCAATTGTATATAGTCCTTCCTGTAGAGTTTGCTCTTATATAGAATGAAGATAGGTATCAACCATTCTGTGTTGTTTTTCTTTAAAAGGGTTCATGATATTAAAAAAAAATTGCATACAATCATTCATATACACTGTGTTTTCTTCGTGTATATTGTGTTTTATATAATCATTCTTAAACATAGTACTTTAGAGACTTAATTCCTTTTGATCTGTCTCTTTTGTCACCCCATACGTTCAAGCCCTCATTGCATCTTTTCTTTCACCCCTCCATTTGTCCCCTGACCTCTACTAGCCTAGTGATTTTCCCTTCTCCTTTATCTTGCCCCCTTTCCCCAGGAAACTGTTTCCCTTTTGAACATTTGCATCTATCTTGCACAGTTATCCTCCTGTTCTTCACATGTGGTCTTGTGCAGTGTTTCTCCTTACATAAATGTTATTTTACTCAGTACCCAGAACACTTGATCATTCTAATGCAAAACCTATACTTGGACCAGGAGGCAGTCGTCAGAACAGAGCAAGGGAACACTGCATGGTTCAAAATTGGGAAGGGCATACGCCAGGGATGCATCCTATCTCCATACCTTTTCAACCTATATGCAGAACAGATTATCCGGGAGGCTGGGCTCTATGAGGAGAAATGTGGGGTCAAGATTGGTGGACAATTTATCAACAATCTGCGTTATGCAGATGACACTACCCTGCTTGCTGAAACTGAAGAGGACCTGAAGCACCTGCTGCAGAGGGTCAAGGACTGCAGCCTCCAATATAGATTGAGGCTCAATGTCAAGAAGACAAAGATTCTCACCACTGGACCAATTGGCAGCATCAGGATGGATGGTGAAGAGATTGGGATTGTACACAGCTTTAGTTTGCTTGGCTCCACAATCAACAGTCTTGGCACCAGCAGCCAGGAAATTAAAAGGCGCATTGCCATGGGAAAGTCTGCTGTTAGGGACCTCTCCAGAGTACTGAAGAGCAATGGTGTCTCTCTGGAGACTAAGGTGCGTCTGATACAGGCCATGGTCTTTGCAATCACTTGTTATGCATCAGAGGGTTGGATAGTGATCAAGGAGGATAGATGGAGAATTGATACCTTTGAGCTGTGGTGCTGGAGAAGAGTATTGAGAATACCATGGACTGCTAGGAAAACAAATAGATTTGTCCTGGAGAGGGTTAAACCGGGTGGCTCCTTGGAGGCAAGGATTCTGAGGCTCCATCTAACATACTTTGGACATGTTGTGAGGAGAGATCGGTCCTTGGAGAAGGACATCATGCTTGGGAGGGTGGAGGGACAGCGCAGGAGGGAAAGGCCCTCTATGAGGTGGATTAATTCAGTGACTGGGATAATAGGGATGGGAGTGTCAGAGACAGTGCGATTGGCACAGGACAGAGCAGAGTTTAGGGCTATTGTACATAGGGTCGCTGTGAGTCGCAAGCGACTCGACGGCACGTGACAACAACAACAACAACAACATCATAGTGCTCTCTAGACTCGTGTTACATTGTATTTTATTAAATTGTTGTTCCTTAGTGCTGCATAGTATTCCATTGTGTGAATGTACCATGCTTCATGAATTTGTGTGTCATGCTCAGGGGCCATGCTAATCTTCTCTATATTGTTTCAATTTTAGTAATACATGCTTACAAAGTGAGCACACATTGTTTTTTTGATTGACTTTTGGGCTGTTTTCATTTTCTTTCTCTTGTGAATAACGCTGCTAAGAACATAGGTGTATATATCTCCATTCATATCTTAGTTCTGATTTCCTTGGGGTATATTCTTAACAATGGAATAGTTGGATAATATCAGATTTCTATGGTCAGTGTTTTGAGAAAGCGCCAAACTGCTTTTTATAGTGGTGGTACCATTTTACAATCTTACAAGTAGTACAAAAGATCTCTTCACATCATCTCCAACATTTATTGTTTACTGTGTTGTTAAACTATGCTACTGCTGTAGGGTAAGATAGTATCTAATTGTTGTTTTGATTTGAATCCTTTGAGTGCTAGTGATTTTGAACATTCCTTTATGTGTTTGTTAGCTGTCTGAATGTCCTCCTTTGTGAAGTCTTTTCCTCATTTTGTGATTGGCTTATCAGTATTTTTCTTTTTGAAAAAAATACTAGTTTATTTACAAAACTCGAATACATTTTTTTCCCACACCAGACCCTTCCCATTTTCTCTTATTGTGCAGTGTTATGATTAATCCTCCCTTGCTGCCCATCTTCACCCCTTTGTTTCCACTCCCACCTCCACCCCTGCCTTGGATCCTCATACTCATTCTGTAGTAATGGTTTTATACAACAATTGTCCTTATGGGACTGATTTAGTTCACTCAGCATAATGCTCTCTAGTCTGTCCAAAGTTAGGTAATAATTTACAAAGTCATTGCTCCTGTGTGCTGCATAGTATTCCATTATGTGAGTGAGTATACCATACTTTCTCAATCCATTAGATTGTGGTTGGACATCTGGACTGTTCCCATGTTCTTGCAATGGTGAATGACACTGCTATGAACATTGGTGTACAAGTCTATTTGTGCCTCAGTTCTCATTTTCTCGGGGTATATTCCAAGCAGTGGAATATGTATTAGCTGGGTCATATGGAATTTAGCTCTTTGAAGAAGCATCAAACTGCCTTCCAGAATGATTGTACCATTTTACAATCCCACCAGTAATGTAAAAGAGTTCCTATCTCACTACATCCTCTCTAACATTTGTTACTTATTATTCTGTTAAACTTTGCCACGTTGTCAGTATTTTTCTCATAGAGACTTGCAGCATCCTATAAATTTTAGTTATCCATACCACTTTTTTGATAAGTGACTCTGAGAGATGTTCAGAATAGGCAGTTCTATGTTTTATGGAATTTTAAGTGATGATTTCTAATTGTCACCCACTACTGTATGATAAATTATCCCAAAATTTAACACCTTTTTAAAAAACAAAACAAAACAAAAACACCACCCCACCTATTTTCTAATAGTTTCATTGGTTCAGGAATTCAGGGAGAATATAGCTTGGGAGTTCTGGCTTACAATCAGTCATGAGGTTTCAGACAAACTGTGGATTGACACTAGACATCTGAAGACTTGACTGGGGATCCCTTGCACGGCTGTGTGCAGGGGGCCTCCTTTCCTTGTCTATGAGCCTCTCTATAGAACTGTCTTGAATGTCCTAATGATATCTGCAAGCACACGTGATCAAGGGAAAAAGCAAGACAGGAGCTTCGGTTTCTTTAATGACCCGCCCTCATCACTTTTCCTATATTCCATTGATCACAAAACCTAAACGTGATGTAGTATGGGCGTGTACTAGAGAAGCATCCGAATGCCAGACAGGGAGGATAGAGGGACTGTCTTGGCTATCAGTCAGTCTTCTGGCCTTCTATGGTTCATGTCCTTGTCATATGCAAAATGTGCTCGCTCCTTTCCAAGGTTCCCCCAAGTCTCATTCCATTTCAACATCAGTTCAGAATCTTATTATATAAAAAAGACACTGGTGCAAAATAAATTTTTTCCATGTAGTTTTTAAGTCACTTCCTAAATAACATGCCTCTAGAAACTCTATGAACTTTGATAAATGTTGATAATTGTAGAAGGGCTTTCAGGCCTTTTGTTCATAGGGTTGCTATGAGCCATGCTCCACTTGAAGGCAGTCAACAACACAATAACAACAACAAGAGTTCTTGAGTACAGCTTTTATAGTCTCTTGTCCTGAAGACCTGTGAACTAAGGAGACAATTTATTTGCTTCCACTCAATTAATATGCAATGTTGGGACAAGCAAAGATAACTCTTACAGATTCCCCTATTAAAAAAATGTGTGGTAGGGGAGTTACAAAAGAGTCACTGGCCCATGGTATTTATGGAACTAAAAAGACACAGGTTGACATTTCCTTGATTAGGGTATAATTCCTAGCATTAACACTCTATGGCCCTTGGTGACACCTTCTGGGCTCATGGTAACATCTTCAGAGGCATCTTTTCTCATGAAAGTACTGTATGCAGCTTATCATTTTCTTAGCCTGCTTCCTGCTTGTTGAGGTTTGGGGTTCACAGCCTCTTTCTATTTTGTACTATGTATATCCTAAGATGTCAGAGACAGTGAGATTTATTGTACAAAGAGTCCCTATGAGTCGCAAGCGACTCGACGGCACATAACACCACCTAGGAAATTCATACACAGTTCATAGGGACCTGTGCTGCGAGCCCAAAGACTGCACCTCTTTGGTGGTTTAAATCATAGGCTCTTGGTCATAGGTTCTGCAGAACAAAGGTCAATTCCCCCCACCCCCTACCCCCGGTGGTTTCTAGCCTCAGAAACCCACCAGAGGGTTCACTATAGGTCAGTTCCGGCTCAGTATCAGTGAGTTGGGGTTTGGGTTTTTTATATGTGTGTTGGCTTTTTTTTTAAAATTGTTCCTTTTCTGTTTAAATGGATCTTCTGTTAATATAATTCTCCAGATATCTTCTGTCTTCCTCTTGACCATGTATGTATATTGATGGAAATGTGCCTTGTTTCAGCTCTAAAGGGTTAAACTGGGTTGATTGATTGAAGCAAGATATGATGGTTACATTCACCTTGTCAGAGACTGATTAAGACATGGTTGAGTGATGCCATCCTGGCTGGTGAGATGGAGGGAAGTATTGTTCTGGAGGTTCTAGGAAATGTGGTGTGTGTTTTTTTCCTCTCATAAAAAGATTTTCAGGGAAGAGAGGGTCTCTCTTCTACTAGACATTGTTAAGTCTGCGAAACACACTTGCCGTTGTCATCGTCAGGTCCTGAGTCTGATGAGGGAAAAGAGTAACAGAATGGAAGACATTTAGGATCTCAGCTATGTAATCATGCAACTGAATTTATTAATGCTGGAAAATTTTATAATCGATTGCTAGTTGTGACTGTGCATGTTCTTGGTCAATTGCACAGATAAAGGCTGGAGAAAGTGGTGGATAATGGAGTACAAGTAGGGTTCTATATTTGCTGAGTATAATGGGTGGACTTTATAAGGAAGTGATGTGAATAGTGGACTTCTTTATTTCTTGTTCAGTCTCCTTTCACCCTTTTCTCCTATCTTCTTTTCCTCTACTTCTTTTCATCCTATTTTTCTTCTCCCATTCTCCGCTTCTTCTTCCTGTCTGTCTGTTTCCCCTGAACTATCCTTTATTTATATATATTATCTTATTCCATTTTAATAACAACCATATATGGAAGATATCAACATTCCTGTTGAGAGATGAAACAACTGGCCATATGGGTAAACAAGTGACAGAAAGGACAGCCAGCCCATGCTTATATCATTCCACCATCTGTGATTTGACCACTATTCAGGAGGGAAAGGAACGCCTCTAAAAAAAGGGAAAATTTGCTAGCTTTGATTGGTACAATAGTTCAGTTCACATAGGTGGGTATAGATAAGAAACTTGGATAATTGCCTCTAATTCTTGTGGTTGACAATATTGGAGCTCAAATAAGTTATCCTCCCTCCAAAACCTAGAAATAAATGTTTGAAGCAGAAGATTAATTTCTTAACATCATCTTAGCCTATTAAATGAGCTACTTCCTCAAAACATTGATCTCTTTGCCACATGTTTGGTATCCACACAGAATAAAACTTTAGCCACAGAAGTTCCAACTCCCACCCATACAGTAATCTCAACATGAGCTGTTAAAAAAAGAATGGTTATTGAAAGAAAAAAAAAAAGAATGGTTATCATCTCCAGAAATGTATCTCTATTCCTGGAATATTTTATACCATCCAATAGACAAGGAAACTGTATGAAGTTAAGGAAATTCGTCTTTGTGTATTAGCTTTGATGACTTGGGGACAAAACTTTTATTTATTCTTGGTATCTGAGTAAATAACAAATCTGTCTGGGAAGAAGTGCAACCAGGGAGCTCATTAGAGGTAGGAGGGTGAAACTTTGAATCATATACATTGGGCACATTGTCAGGAGGGACTCGTCCTTGGAAAAAGGAATCATAGTGAGAGAGGTAGGATCAGCACAAGAGAAGAAGACCCCAAACAAGATGACTTGACCCAGTGACTGCAGTATTGCACTTGAGCACATTAGAGACCATGGGATGATTCAGGATAAGGCAAAGCTCAGATCTGTTGTTCATAGTTGTAGTCAGTGTGGAGGCAGCAAAGAGCAGTACTGTCTTGATTATGCAATTAATTCATTTTTATATTTATCTTTCCCTTTTTGGAATAGGAAATTGGTCTGAAAGTCGCCCATGGAATTTTCTGTTACTCGTAAACAGATCATCCAGAAGCCTGGACTTTATGAGGAGGAATATGGCATCAAGATTTGAAGAAGACTCATCAACAACCTATGTTGTGCAGATGATAGAATCTTGCTCGCTGAAACTGAGGATGACCTGAGGCACTTGCTGCAGAAGTTCAAGAAGGACTGCATCCTTCAATATATGTTGAAGCTCAACATTAAGAAGACAAAGATTCTCACCACTGGGATAATTGGCATCACCATGATAGATGGAGAAGAGATTGAGATTGCTAACAGTTTCAGCTGCCTGGAAATAAAAAGATGAGTTGCACTGGGGAAATCTGCTGTCAAGGAACTCTCTAGAGTATTGAAGAACAGCGATGCCAGTCTAGAGACCAAGGTGATCCAACCCATGGTCTTTGCAATTATTTGCTATGTATCAGTGAGCTGGACAATGACTAAGGATGATAGAAGAATTGATGCCTTTGAGTTGTGGTGCTGGAGAAGAGTATTGAACATATAATGGACTGCTAAGATCTGTTCTGGAGAGGGTGAAACCAGGCTACTCCTTGGAGACAAGGATTTTGTAGCTCTATCTGACATACTTTGGGCATGTTGCCAGAAGGGACCAATCCTTAGAGAAGGATATCATACTTGGAAGGTTGGAGGGACAGTGCAAGAGTGGAACACCCTAGATGAGATGGATTGACACAGTAACTGAGGTATTGGAGATAGGTGTGTCAGACAATGAAATTGGCTCAAGATAGAGCAGAGTTCAGAACTGTTGCACATAGGGTCACTATGAATCTCAAACAATTCGAGGGGACATAACAACAAGAGTAAACTTATTAGCCTGTGAATTCAAAAGATTCTCTAGGAATTAAACTTTTTTTTTTTTTAGAACTCAGAACTGTAACAATGCAAATGCCAGTATTTCCCTTGTGCTTTGATATGAGTGTGATTTAGAAATTTTAGAAATTTGGGAAATTGGCAATCTTTATGTCTTTTTATTGATCAGAGATAACTCACAAAGAGCTCTGATGGCTCCCACATTTACAGTGTTTGAATAGTTCCTCCTACTTATTTAAAAGAGGAAAACTGCTATACGCATTCTTTTATTATGTTAATCTCATTTACATTCCAGGCTGTAATTGTTTATGTAGGAGATTTGGACTAGAATATTGTTTACCTAAGAAAGACAGCTTGGTAGCATTTTTATGCAATATTTACAGTCTGCAAACAATATTTAGGAAATCTTGTTAAAATATTACATGACAGGAAATTTCATAAACATATTTAAGTGAATTCTAAGAAACCAGACAGAAAGGAAATATGCCTCTCTGGTTCTGAAATTTATCTCCCTGGATAGAAAAGGGTGGGGGGCTAGCTTTTGAATGATAGATCATCCAAGATAAAAATGTGCATTAATCTGTAACATAAAGTGTTTCTTAATGTCTTAATTGCTTTTAAAGCCATGTAAATAAATAACATTCAAAGAATGTGAATTAATATTCTAAGAAAATTACTTTCCTGATTTAAGGGCCCCCTACTTCAAGTAATATCTATAAGGCATTGCAAGTAATATGGAGCTCTGACTTGGAGCATCCGTGGTTGGACAATCTGATTTTACCAGCTAAGGCAGAAACTTGCTTTGTTTAGTTGTGCTTTGTATTACAAGACCAATCATCCTGAGTATCACATTTTGTTTCACAAAGGAACAAGCAGCTCTCCTCAGGAGAACATCCTGAGTGAGCCAACCAGTGGACTCTAAATTGTGGAGTTAATGGTGATTACAATACTTTCAAGGTAGGAACTGAGCCTGAAATTCAACATATTCTGAGTTTGTTTCTGTATAGAATATTTTGTCTTCTCGAGAGAGTAATATTTTGATAGCTTTAAAATAATTTTCTGAATTTTAAGTGAATGTTTGTGGCCAAAATATATGATTTTTGTTTTGATTTTTTTTCATTCTCATTTTCCTCTCAAATGACTTTTTAAAAATCTACGAATTGATTACCATTTCAGAGAAGTTTTAATATTAAACTTTATTTGATTCATAAACTTTTGTTTCTCTATCTAGTTCTCTCCTCTCATATATGAAGATTCTGATGTGTTAGTGTTTTTAACCTTGTTGCATGATGAGAAATACATTTTACATTAAGATTCACTATATAAATATATGTAGATTTGTCTATCTATCCATGTCAGTGAGGAAATCAAGCTTTCCAGAAAAAAATACTTATTGTATAAATAAGATTGTATATATATATATATATATATACAATCTTATAAACCTTTTTAAAATCTAGTAGAGGGAAAAAAATGCTAGTTTACACCTTGTTGTTGTTGTTGATAGCCTTCCAGTAGAGCATGACTCATAGTGACCCTATGAACAAACGGCCGGAAGCCCCTCTACAACTATTGACATTTATCAAAACTTAGAACCTGTAAACTTGATTTCATGGCCCATTAGTGAGTTGCTACCCACAGTTTGATGAAATAACAACAAAGCTGTAGAGAAAGGACAGAATTGAGCAACCACATTCTGGTGATTTTCTGGATCTCTGACGCACTCTCCATTTGTATTGTCTGCCATGTTTTCTAAGAATTTATTTCTTCCTTATTTTGTATTTATGGATTTCAAGTATCATGTTTTTCTAGTGTCAGTGGTTTGAATCAATAGCGCCTTCTTGAGAAAAAGGTGAACAGTCTCTTCTTTTTAAGATTTATAACTTCAGAAACCTGATGAAGGGTCACTGTAGTGGGAACCGATTCAGTGACAGTGTTATTATTATGTGCTAGCACTCAACTCATTCTAACCTTGTGTACAACAGCTCTGAAACCTGCCCTATTTTGAGGCAATTTCATTGCTCTGATACACCTACTCCCATTACCCCAGTCACTGAGTCAGTCCATCTGATCTAGGGTCTTCTTCTCTTGCTTTTCCCTCCACCCTTCCAAGCATGATATCCTTCTCCAAGGCCTGGTCCCACTTGGCAACATGCTCAAAGTATGTGAGATGAAGCTTTAGAATCCTTGCATCCAAGGAACAGCTTGGTTTCACTGTCTGCAGGTAAGACCTATTTGTTTTCTTAGCAGTCCATGGTATGTTTAAGTACGCTTCTCCAACACCACAACTCAAAGGCGTTGATTCTTCTTCTATTATCCTTAGTCATTGTCCAGCTTTCTGATGCACAGCAAGTAATTGTTAAAGACCATGACTTGGATCAGACATATGTCAGTCTCTAGAATGCCTTAGTTGGTCTTCAGTACTCTGGAGAGGTCTCTAAAAGAAGATTTTTCCCAATGCAAGCCGCCTTTTGGTTTCCTGACTGCTGGTGTCAAGAGTGTTGACTGTGGAACCAGTGAGTTTCATTTTATGTTCAGACCTGGGATTTTATATGTTGGAATATGGAAAGGAAATGTTTCATCCAAAAGAGTTGTTGTTGGATAATCTGTGGTGAATTGTGCAGTTCTTCTCTGGCAGTTTGAATCCATTGGTGACTCCTCTGGAGAAAGTTGAGTAGTCTCCTCTGGAGTGATTTACTGCCTCTGAAAGAAAACCTGATGGAGGGTCAGCTATGAGTTAGTTACACTCCATTGTACATAACAACAACTACAACAAACCTAGAGGGTCAACTATGAGTTGGTTTTGATTTCAGAGCAATGAGTTTGAGTTTTGAAGTGGTTTTTTTTCTATAATTATATTTTATTAATTTTCATAAACATTTACAGAGATTTTGGGTTTCCATTCATTCATTGTTGCACTATT
>NW_006399755.1:28485133-28488211 GCF_000299155.1 Elephantulus edwardii
TATTGAAAGGTTAGGTTTTATTGCTATCATTGTGTTGAGTTCTTTTTGGTGTTGAAGTGTTTTTGAACTTCAGGAGTCACGGAAATTGCAGTGAAGTGGTATCAACATAGAATAAGCTGCTAAGGAAGGAAACTAGTGGAACTTGATAGTCATTCATATCCAATGACTATCATATTCCTGCTGGATATACTTTAACCTCATCATAGAGTTTGTCTTTTATTATAGATAATACTCATTTTCTGGAGAGAGGATGAGAGACACCCAAGTGTTGAGGACTCTCCTTCATAGGGTTGCTATGAGTTGCCTATGACTTGATGGCACTTAACAACAACAACAACAACAACAATACTCACTTTATGTGATAGATTAGTCTTTAAAATACTGTTGGTGGTGGTGGTGTATACTATAGATTTAGAACTGACCCATGCTGGGCTGCCCAGTGGGTTTTCAGAGGTAGTAAATCACATGGGTGGAGACTGCACACCATTCTTCCTTGGACCAGCTGATGGAGTCCAACTGAGTGTCTTTGAATTGGCCTTGCAGCTTCTGACAACTAAACAACATTTAAAGTTTATAAATAGCCTTTTAAAAATTTGTATAAGTAGAGGACAAGTTCAAAGGATTTCCCATTTTTATTTGGTTTTGAACGGGCTTGTATGGGGGAATATCTTTATTTTACTTGGGGGCAGTGTCCAGCTCAGAATTTCTGGATCTCTCACCTTGTGACATTGAACATGTGGAAGCACATAGTCTTGCTCATTGCCCCGCACTTTTCCATGGTGACAGTGTTGCTGATCTGAACGTCTCTGAGACAGGGGCACAGGTGCACGAATGCGTTTTTGTGGCACTTTTTAAAGTGATTGTACTTGCAGATGTAGTAGAGGTAGTCTTGGTGGATGGCAGTGGTCCTCTGCATCTTCATCTTGGTCACGCACCAGACCAAATTTGTCCTTGGATGGAGACTTTACCAGTGAAAGGGCATTTGTTGTTGATGTAGATGCCTTCAATGGTCCCCTTGGGCATCTTGAAACTCAGACTGAAGTTCTTGAGTTTTTTGAAAAAAACAGTTTTATTATTATTCTTTTTGTGTGTACCATCAAATCAGATCTGACTGGTGCAGGAGGAGATTGCCCCTCTTTCTCCAGCAGGGCATCTGGTTGATTTGAACCAAGTGCCTCTGGGATTGCAGTACAGCTTCTTGCCACTAGGCCACCAAAGCTCCCTAGAGCAAAGTTCTTGTAATAAAGGGAGCTGTTTCTTGTTAGTTTCTCCCAACAGGTTCCTCTTTTTTTTTTTTCTGCAAGTGGGCTGCAGACTCTGTCAGAATGTCTGCTATCTTCCCAGCTGCTTGGAAAAAGGCAATCTCCCTTTAAAATGGAAAAATCCTTTTGTATTATAGTAGATAACACTAAAAAGTCAACTTCAAAAAGGCAGAGGTTTTGCTCACTAGTGTATCCCTGAGCCCTAGCTGATGCCCATTAAATAGTTGTTCAAGGAATCTAGCCACAGTGTTTGCTAAAAATTTCCCTAAGTGGAACCACACTTGTATTCATAAAACGTGGAAGGTTATACTTTGTGTTGCTGATCAACATTTCTTACCACATTTTCCAGTGTGGTAAGACTTTTAAATCAATATCATGTTTAAACAAAGAGTACCAGAGGAATGTCTATTTCTGTTTCATAGACTATGCAAAGGCATTTGACTGTGTGGATCACAACAAATTATGGCTAACCTTGAGGAGAATGGGAATGCCAGGCACTCAACTGTGCTCACGTGAAACCTATATTCAGACCAGGAAGCAGCCCTCAGAATAGAGCAAGGAAACACTGCATGGTTCAAAATCAGGAAAGGAGTAAGTCAATGATGTATCCTGTCTCCATACCTTTTCAATCTATATGCAGAACAGATCATTTGGTAGGCTGGGCTTTATGAGAAGGAATGGGGCAAAAGTATTGGAGAAAGACTCATCAATGACCTACATTATGCAGATGACACAACCTTGCTTGCTGAAACTCAGAAGACCTGAAGTGCTTGCTGCAAAAGCTCAAGGGGTGTAGTCTTCAATATGGATTTAATTAAGCTCCATGACAGATGGAGTAGAGATTGAGTTGTTTATAATTACAACTTTCTTGGTTCCACAATCAACAATCTTGGCACCTGCAGTCAGGAAATAGATGAATTGCATTGGGAAAATCTGCTGTCAGGGACCTCTCCAGAGTACTGAGAAGCAAAAATGTCAATCTACAGACTAAGGATCGTCTGATCCAGGCCATGGTCTTCACAATTACTTGCTATGCATCAGAGAGTTAGACCATGACTAAGGATGACAGAAGAAGAATTGATGCCTTTTAGTTGTGGTGCTGGAAAAGAGTCTTGAACATTAAATGTATGGTCAAAGAAGCCTGTCTAGGAGAGGGTGAAACCAAGTTTCTCCTTGGAGGCTAGGATTTTGAAGCTGTGTCTCACATACTTTGAGCACGTGGCCAAGAGGGATCGATCCTTGGAGAAGGACATCATCCTTGGAAGGGTGGAGGTACAGGAGAGGAAGACCCTGGATGAGATGGACTGATGCAGTAATTGGAGAAATGGGAGTAGGTGTGTTGGAATCAGTGAGACTTACTCAAGACAGGCTTCAGAGCTGTTGTACATAGGGTCTCTATGAGTATCAGGTGACTCTACGGCACATAACAACAACATTATATTTAAAAAAATAACCTCATTAAAGTTAAGTGCACTGTGTTTCAGGTAGTAAGAATAAGTTATTTAAAATCCTAAGGCAAAAATGAGCCTGACTGGTCAAATAAGAACTTTGTAATTAAAGGATAGAAGAACAGGAAAGGAGGCTAAGGCTAGGAGATTCTAGACTCTGAAAGGGTTCTGATTGTAGTACAATTACAGAGCCATTGTCAATAGCAGTGAGAAATTTTTTTTCTATAATTATATTTTGTTAATTTTCATAAACATTTACAGAGATTTTGGGTTTCCATTCATTCATTGCTGCACTATTCTCTCTACCCTCCTCCCAGTTTGTTCTTGTCCAAATGCCACAGTGCTTGTCAAAGCCAGTTCTGATTAAT
>NW_006399755.1:28489421-28497087 GCF_000299155.1 Elephantulus edwardii
AATACTTTTTCCCAGAAATTTTTAAATGAAGTATTGTTTCCTATTGTCACATACTTTTGAGTTGGAACCAACTCATAGCTGAGCCTCCAGTGAGTTTTCAAGAGGCAGTAAATTGCAAAGAAGGAGATTGCCCGTCTTTCTCCTACAAAGCAGCTGGTGGATTTCAACCACATGTCTTTGTGTTGACAGTGCAACTCCTTTACCACTAAGCCACCAACACTCCCTTACACAGACTACATTAATCAAAATGAAGCATCAATGTCCAATTGATTGTTGTTGCTGTTGTCAAGTGCTATTGAGTCAGTGCTGACTCACAGGGATGCTCTGTATTTCAGAAGAACACACTGCCAGATCCTGTACCACACATATAATCTCTGCTGTGCTTGAGCCAACTATTGCAGCCAGTTTCAGTCCAGCTCATTGAAGAGCTTCCTCTCTGTCCTTAAATGTCTACTTTTCCATATATGATGTCTTTCACAGAGCCAAGGCCCTTCTGATAATGTAACCAAAGTATATGAGACAAAGTCTCACCATTCTTGCTTTTCTAAGAAGCACTGTGGCTGCACTTACTTCTAAGAAGGTATATTTGTTCTTTTGGCAGTCTATAGAATAGTCTGTGTTCTCCACCAATGCCATAATTCAAAGACATCAGCAATTTTTTTTTCTTCCTTATTCACTGTCCATCTTTCAGATTCGTATGAAACAATAGAAAACACCATGGGTTGGGGAAGGTACACCTTAGTCTTCAAAGTAATATCCCTGATCTTTTTGCATGTATTAAGTAACCAATGTGTTTTACTATTCCTTTACTATTACCCAGTATCCTGACAACCTTTCAGAGTTACATGTATTCTCTTTGGTAGCTCCCACATTTGAAAATTCCCACATTACTGGGGAAAAAAAGTAGTATAGGTGTAAAAATAAAACTCTGGACATATACAATGGTTACTTAATTCATAAAAAGAGCAAGGCCATTACTTGAAAGACTAAGGTGTACCTGCCTCAACTCATGGTGTTTTCTGTTGCTTCATATGAATCTGAAAGATGGACAGTAAATAGTGAGAGTGACTCAAGACAGACCAGGCTTCAGAGCTGCTGTACATAGGGTGGTGACTTAATGGCACAAAGCAACAACAACAACAATCTTTCCCTATTACATATTATCTTCTAATATTGACTGACATTTAGTACTTATTTAATGAAGGTTTGTTAAAGGACTCAAATATTGGTCCTAACCTAATGAACTTATAGACAGAAGCAGAGTTAAGACACAAAAAATATAAAATAAAATGTGTAAAGTGGAATTCTCACTCACTGACTCATTGCTGTGGAGTCACAATCTCCACTGGGTGTTAAGATGCTGTGAATCACTGGGGAGGAGATTTCTCATCTTTCTCCTGCAGGGCAACTGGTGGATTCAAACCAACTTTGAATTAGCAGAGTTCCCAAAAGTAGCACAAGAGATCCTAGTAAAGTATTCCAGGGAGTTCAGAAGAGAATCCTTTCAATCCTAAGGATTAATAGGGAAGTTAAGGGAAAAATGAAGAGGCCACCTGAAGGAGAAGCATTTGACTTTGAGAGAATAAATACAATTTGTTTGGAAATAAGGGAAATGGCAAAAATTCTACTAATGTTCCAAGTATAATGAACTATGTGTGCTTTAGTGTGATTTTCACTGTATATCAGGTTCTCAGTTTGATGATTGTTATTATACCCTTGCAGCTCTGGTGGCCTAGTGTTAAGGAGCAGCACTGCCCACCTGAAGAGGCCTGTGGTTTGAATCCACTAGCTGCTCCTCAGGAGAAAGATGGATAATCTCTTGTGTGATTTACTGCCTCTGAAAAGTCACTGGAGGGTCAGCTAGGAGTCATTTTCAACTCAATGATACACAATAACAATCCAACAAACAATACCCTTTGAAGACATTGGGACTGAAATAGTTTGGATGTGTTATGCAGTAGAATTGAAGAGAGAGAATCTGTAGAACACTACAGGATATTAGCTCTAGTTCTGACCAGAGCCAGGGATGTTTGTCTCTGACTTTCTCAGCTGCTTAAATTTATTAACAGATTAAGTGGAATCCTGAGGCCGGAAGAACATGGCATCAGGCTGGGAAGAAAGCTCATTAACAGCCTGTGATGTGCAGATAAAACAATCATGCTTGCCAGAAGTGAGGACAAAGTGAAGCACTTAATGATGAAGGTCAAAGACTGTATAGCCTTTAGTATGGATCATGCCTCAATGTAAAACAAAAATCCTTGTGACTGGATTAATAAGCAACACCATTATAAATGGGAAAAAATATTGTAGTTGTAAAAAATATTTCATTTTAATTGGTTCCACAAGCTACACTCATGAAAGCTCCAACCAAGTATTGCATTGGACGAATCTACTGTAAAGACTTTTCTATGTGTTCTAAAAGCCAGCTTGCCTCTTTTGTGACTAACTTACTCCTGATTCATGCTCAGCCTTTTCTACTGTCTTATACTTGCAGAGGCTGGGTAGTGAAAAAGAAAGACCAGAGCAAATAGAATTGATGCTCTTGAATATGGGTGCTTATGAAGAATATTGAATACCTCATGAGTGGTCAGAGAATAAACAGCTGGAGATAGGATATCTAGAATGCTCCTTAGAAGTGAGCTTGGTTGGAGGACATGATGCTGAGTGAGGTATCTCAGTCACAAAGGGACAGATGCTATATGGTGCCACTGTTGTAGAATGAGGCTGATACGGGTGGGGGTAAGACTGAGAAAAACTGGATGAATTATGTTTACTGCATTGAAGCCTATGGGGGAGAGAATAGTTTTAAAGTATTATATTTTAGGGTATTATGTTTATCGTAAGAGTACGAAATGAGGGTTGCAGAGTGGATTATACTTGGGGTTGGGGGTGTGGTTGGGGGATGTGCGGGGGGCGGATTGTGTACCAATGAGGGTGTTTTTCTTTTGCTTTTCGGGGAGAGGAGCAAACGGGGCGGGAAGGGTGGAGGTGGGTTGGGCGGGGAGAAGGGTGCAACAATGAATGAATGGAATTCCAAAATCTCTGTAGATGTTCATTGAAATGAAAAATGAATTAATTAAAAAAGTGGGAATTTAACATTAAAGATTTTTCAGAAAATATGAAAAAATAAAAGAAGTGAGCATGGTGAGGCCTGGTGTCCTATGTTTTTTTTAATATGTTATCAAGAGGGACCAATTCCTGGAGAATCATCATGTGAGTAAAACAGAGGGTGAGTGAAAAAGAGGAAGGTCCGCCGTGGCGGTCAACAATGGGCTCGGACACGCCCCGTTACTGTGAGGATGACGCAGGACGGGACAACACTTTGCTTTGTTATGTATAGGGTTGCTATGAGCTGTAATGGATTTACTGGTACATAACAATCACAACAACAACATATAAAGGTGTAAAGAGTTAGAGAAGTTGTTTTGAAAGAGCAGAGTGAGGAGACAGTCAATTAGAAGTCTTGTTCTAATCTCAGTTATAAGCCCGTTCCTACTCAGTAGAAATG
The DNA here is from genome assembly GCF_000299155.1 of Elephantulus edwardii. NCBI lineage: Eukaryota > Metazoa > Chordata > Mammalia > Macroscelidea > Macroscelididae > Elephantulus > Elephantulus edwardii. Next base: position 28,492,930 of record NW_006399755.1, read on the forward strand.
AGTTATTGTTTTTTTTGATCTTTTAGATAAGCAAGGTAGGTGGGTGGGAAGGTGTTCTGATAAAATCTGAAACTGAAAAAACGAAAACCAACACCAATTTAAGAAACAACATTCACAAATAATTTCAAGATATAGTCAGAGTTAAAAATATTTTCGGTAACACTAAAGTTATAATAAAAGGAGCTTCTTGAAAGGGTGATTTTAATCAACAGCTAATGTGCAACATTATTATTATTTTTTTTTTGTCTGAATGACACTTTCTGTCGTTTCAGTCTAGTCAGAATTGCTCACAGCTGACTTCCAGTGGGTTTTTGGAGGCAGTAAATCTCGTGGAAGGTGATTATCCATTTTCCTCCATTGAAGCAGCTAGTAGATTTGGACTTCTTGCCTTTGAGTTGATAGCACAACACTTTCCCTAAGCCACTAAAGTGCTCTAATGGGTTTGAGAGGCTGTAGTTTGCCCATCTTTCTCCTGAAGAACCACTTGTTGATTCAAACCAGAAAGGTACTACATGTGGGTTAGCAGTACAACTCCTTATGGACTAGACCACCAGAGCTCCCTAAATGCCACAACTATATGTTTTATCTTCTGTTCTATTTGGACAACTATTTCTTGATCTATGTATAAATTTTGCATGAGCACAACTAAGTGTTCTAGGATTTCCATTTTCTCAATGTTTGCTGTAATTTGTTACGGACTGCCAAAGACATAGAATTGGAGAATTAAAAGAATTTAGTCAAAATATCTCAAGCTTAAAGAATTGGAAAAATTCAGGCTTCAAGTTGCAATATTTAGACATGCTATGTGAAGAATCTTGAATGATCCAGGAGGCATCAAAAGAAAATGGAGAGAATATACGGAATCACTGACCAAAAAGAACTGACTGACATGAAAATATTTCCAGAAATACTGTATTATCAAGAGCGAATTGTAATGAGGGAAGAAGTTCAAGTTGCACTGAAGACACTGGTAAAAAAATAAGGCCCTAGAAATCAATAGGATGCTAACTACTGATTGATATGTTTCAAATGACAGATGCAGTCCTGGATATGCTCACCCGTCAAGGCCAGGAAATTTGGAGGATAGGTGCTTGGCCAACTGACTGGAAGAAACCCATGTCTGTTCCCAGTCCCAAGAAAAGTGATCAACAGAATGTGGAAATTATCAAATAATAGAAATATACTTTTTTAATGTAAACAAAATATTGCTGAGGATCATTCAGAAAAGGCTAGAATGTAAATAGAGAACTATCAGAAGCTGCATTTGGAAGAAGCTGTGGCACCAGGGATATGATTGTTAATGTCAGGTGGATCCTGACTGAAACAAAGAATACCAGAAGGATGTCCATTTGTGGTCTATTGACAATGAAAGGCATTTGTGTAGATCATAGACAGTTATGACTAATATTGAGAAGAATGGGAATCCCAGAACACCTAATTGTGCTTATGCAAAACTTATACCTAGACCAAGAAGCTATTGTGTCAACAGAGCAAGAGGTCACAACATGGTTTAAAATTAAGAAAGGTGTGCATCAGAATTGTACCCTTTCTCCATACCTATTAATTCGGTATGCTGAGCAAATTATTTTAGAAACTGGACTCTGTGAACAAGAATACATCATCAGGACTGGAGGAAGACTCGTCAATAACCTTTGTTATGGAGATCACACAACCTTGCTTGCTGAAAGTAAGAAGGTCTTGAAACACTTGCTACAGAAGATTAAACACTATAGCCTTCAGTATGGATTTCATCTGAATGTCAAGAAAACAAAAATTCTCACCACTGGACCAGTAAGTGACATCATGATAGATGGAGAAAGATTGAAACTATCAGTGACTTCTTCTTACTTGAATCCACTATCATTACACTTGGTACTAGCAGTCAAGAGATCAGTAGACAAATTGCACTGGGAAAGTTTGCAGTCAGAGACCTCCAAATTACTGAGGAGCAATGGTGTTAGGTTGAGGACTAATATGCATCTGATTCAGACCATGGTCTTTTCACTCTATATGCTGCTGAGGGATGGACAATAAATAAAAATAACAGAAGAAAAATTGAAGACTTTGAGTTGTAGTGTTGGAGAAGAGTACTGAATACCCCATGGGTGGCCAAAAGAGCCGGTATGTCTCGGAGAAGGTGCAGCCAGAGTGCTTCTTGGAGACAAGGATGACAAAGTTTCATTTCACATACTTTGGGTATGTTGCTAGGAGAGGCTAATCTTTAGAGAGGGACATCATGTTTGGAAAAGTAGAGAAATGGCTAAGGAGAGAAAGACTCTCAACCAAGTGGATTGACAATGACTACAGCAATGAACTTGAGTGTGTCAGATTGTGAGGGTGGCACAGGATCAGATAGGATTCAGATCTATTGTTTATAGGGTCGCTATGAGTTTTACTTCACTTGATGGCACCTAAAAGAATAAATAATGAATTCTGTACAAGAATTTCCAGAGGAAATGTTATAATATACTGTATATTTTAGAAACGTTTTTTAAAAGATATCTGTTGAAAATACATTCATTTTTTTGACCAAAGTTTTAACATTTACAATATCATAACCAGATCTTATTTTGGCAATTGTAAAATAAGAATTTTTAGAATGGTATATGAAGAAGAGCATTCTTACTCTTGTACATAATAAAATACTAAGTATGAAGTAGGAAAAGCATAAGGCAGCCTAAAAAAAGAAAACACCAATGATATAAATAATACACATGTTTCACAGTTTTAAATATATTTCTCTAAGTTGTAGCTCTGGTGTTGTCAGATGCTCTGGTGGTTTAATCCACAGGGATTTGTTCTGCTAACCCAAAATTTGAGTTGCTTATTTATGGAAAGAAGATAGGCATTCTCCTCTTGTCATATATACAACTTCCAAAAGATCAGAGATGGTCAATCAAAGGTCAGAGATGAGTCAATTTAAAAGTTGATGGCAATGAGATTGAGTGAGTTAGTGAAGGCATAACAAAACTTTCAAATGGTAGCATCATGATGGATGAAGAAGAAAGTGCGGTTGTTAACAATTAAAGCTTGCTCAGCTCCACAATAAACACTCTTGGAATCAGCAGTCAGGAAATTAAAAAGGCAAATTGCTCTGGGAAAAATCTGCTGTTAGGGACCTCTCCAGAGTACTGAGAAGCAGTGATGTCACTCTAGAGACTAAGGTGCATCTAATGCAGATCATGGTCTTTGCAATTGCTTGCTATGCACCAGAGAGTTGCTGAAGAAAAGTCTTGAACATACCTTGTGCTACCAAGAAAACAAATGAGTCTGTCTTGGAGAGAATGAAACTAAGTGTCTCCTTGGAGGCTGGGATTTTTTTTAAATTTATTGAGATTTTAATAAAAGATTATAGAGAACATGAATTTTCATTCATTCATTGTTGCACATTTCCCTCCCTACCCACTCCTCCCTTCTAGTTTGCTTTCTCTATGGAAAAAAAAAAGTTATTTCGTTGTTGTACAATATCCCCCACCCCAGTCCACTTTATTATGCATCTCTTCTTCTCGACTGTTGTCTTGCAAATAATACCTGATCATATATTTCTTTTAAGCAGTTCTCTCCCTCATCTGTTTCAATACCATGTACATTATTTATCTCTTTTCTTAGTTTCCCCCTAAACCCCATGTCAGTCCTGTTTTACAACAGTGGCATTATGCAGTATTTATCCTTTTGTGACTGAGATATTTCACTCAGCATAAAGTCTTCAAAGGTCACCCATTTTGTAGAATATTTTATGAATTCCTTGTTTTTCAATGTGGCATAGTATTCTATTGTGTGAAAATACCATAGCTTCTCCATCCATTTGTTTGCTGATGGGTACCTGGGTTCTTTCCATCTCTTTGTTGTTGTGAACAAAGCAGCACTAAACATGGGTGTGCATATATCTGCTTGGGTGGCAGTTCTGGTTTCCTTAGTTTATATTCCCAGTAGTAGAATTGCTGGGTCAAATGGGATTTCTATTTCTGACTTTTTGAGAAAGTACCATACTGCCTCCTATAGTGGTTGCGCCATTTTATACTACCACCAACAATGAATAAGGGTTCCAGTTTCTCTGTAACCTCGCCATCATTTGTTGTTTGCTGCTCTGTTGACTTTTGCTATTTTTACTGGTCTGAGAAGGTATCTCATAGGTTTTTTGCATCTTGGCTGAAAGCA
>NW_006399755.1:28498222-28500955 GCF_000299155.1 Elephantulus edwardii
ACATCATGCTCTAAAGCATAGAGGGACAGCGCAGGAGAGGAAGACCCTAGATTAGATTGACTGATACAATTAATGGGGCAATGGAGGTAGGTGTATCTGAGTCAGTGAGACTTTCTCAGGACAGGGCAGTCTTCAGAGCTGTTGTACATGAGGTCTCTACGAGTCACAGGAAACTCAATGACACATAACAGCAACACAATGAGTTCTGTTGGCTAGTGGTAAGGAGTTGTGCTGTCAGCTCAAGGCACAGGGTTGGAAACTACCAGCTGCTCCAAGGGAAAAAGTTGAGCAGTCTTCCCACTTGCAATTTATTGACTCTGAAGATCCCCTGGAGGGTCAGTTAAGTCAGTTATGAGTTACTTGAAGAGGTATGTAGCAACAACATGTCTTTTTGTGTGTATGAACCTTTATTAATACATATTTGTTGTTTTGACAGTCCTCAGGATATTCAGTACTATTCTTCAACACCACAACTCAAAGGTATCAATTCTTCTGTCATCTTTATTCGTTGTTCAGCTCTCAGACGCATAGCAAGTGATTGAAAACTTCATGACCTGAATGAGGCACAGCTTACTCCTCAAACTGACATCATTGCTCCTCAATAATTTGGAGAGGTCCCTGATTGCAGACTTTTCCAGTGCTATACATCTCCTGATCTCTTGACTGCTGGACCAAGGTTGTTGACTGTGAATCAAGTAAGATGAAATCTTTGATAACTTCAGTCTTTTCTCCATCTATCATGATGATTGTTCCAGTTTTGCCTCCCCCCCTTTCTTGATGATGGGATGCAATCCATATTGGAGGCTACATTTGTTTATTTTCTGTAGTAAATACTTCAAGTCCTCTTCTCTTTTAGCCGGCAAGGTTGTGTCATCTGTATAAAACCAGTTATTGATGTGTCTTCCTCTAATCCTGATGCCACATTTTTGTTCATAGATTTTAGCTTCTCAAATAATTTGCTCAGCATACAGCTGGAATATATAAGAACAGAGGATACAACCCTGACACACACCTTTCTTAATTTTAAATTATGTAGTGTCCTCTTGCTCAGTTTGCACAACAGCCTCTTGATCTAGGGATGCAACTTCCACATGAACACAATTAAGTGCTCTGGGATTCCCATTCTTCTCAATGTTCGCCATAATTTGTTATGATCTACACAATACTTTTGTATAGACTATAAAGTATAAATAGACATTATTCAGGATCCATTTGACATTAGTAATGATATCCCTAGTGCCATGACCTCTTCTAAATCCATCTTGAACTTCTGGTAGTTCCCTATCTATGAACTGTTCCAGCTCTCAGATGCATAGCAAGTGACTGAAAGGACTATGGCGTGAATCAGGTGCACTTTAGTATTTAAACTGATATCATAGCTCTTCAGTAATTTGGAGGAGTTCTTGACTGCAAACTTGCCCAGTGCAATAAGTCTTCTGACCTCTTGACTCTTTATACCCTATGTCTGAAATTTACTTTGATATTATTTTAGCCCATTCAGCTTCCTTTTGACTAGTATTAGTATAATGTAACTTTTCATGTCCTTTTATTTTTGACCAGTTTGTATCTTTATACTTATAGCAGGGCATTGTAATGGTTTGAAAGAACTTAGTTATTGCTAATGGAAACAAGGAAAGCAACTGTGATATGTAGCAAAGAAATTTTTTGCACTTTGGGTTGTGATCTGACTAGGAACGCCATTGTATTCTTCTATCACTGAATAATATATTCTATTGAATGGATAACTTGTTATTTCAACAAGTGTTTTCTTGCTTTTTTGGTCTATGTACAGGTTTCACAGTAGCACAATTTGCACGGTTCTGGGATTCCTATTGTTCTCAATGTTAGCCATAATTTGTTGTGACCTACACAGTCAAATCCCTTTTCACAGTCAATAAAGCTTATTTCTGATAATCTCTGCTTTTAGCCAATATGTAACTGACATCAGCAATTATATCTCTAGTTCCACAGCCTCTTCTGAATCTAGCTTGATTCCCTGGCAGTTCTGCATCAGTGAACTGTTTCATTAATTTTTCAAAATAATCCTCAGCAATATTTTATTTGCATGTGAAATTAATGATACTGTTGGATAATTTCCACATTCTATTGATCACCCTTTTTAGGAATGGGAACAAAATATGGATCCCTCCAACTACCAGTTGGCCAGGTTGCTGTCTTTCATGTTTCTTGACAGAGACTGGTGAGCACATCCATCTATGTTCTGTTTCCTGAAAACCCTCAATCAGTATTCCATTAATTCAAGGGGCCTTATTTTTTGCCAATGCCTCCAGTGTAGCACTTCTTGATCCTATGTTAATGTCAAGCAATATTTTTGTACAGTGTCTCTGTGTATTCCATCTTTTGATACTTCCTACATTATTCAAGATTCAAGAATCTTTTAGTTTACAAGTTGATGCTTGAATTTTTTTTTCAGTTCTTTCAGCTATAACAGATATACCACAAGCAGATGGCTTTATCAAACAAAAATTTATTGTCTTATAGTTTAAGAAGCCAGAAGTCCAAATTCAGGATGCTAGCTCTAGGGGAAGACTCTTTCTTGGTGCATTAGTTCTGGAGGTTTCTTGTTTCCTTTAGTATCTGTAAATCCAGCATTCTTTGGAGATATCCAAGTGTCTTGGCCTTCTCCAGCGGCAAAGAGCTGCACTTCATTCCTGGTAATTCTTTTGGTGAAACTAATGGATGTCAGAAGAAACTCTGAAGATTGCACTGGAG
>NW_006399755.1:28503494-28504861 GCF_000299155.1 Elephantulus edwardii
TGCCTAGTATGTCAATATTTATGCGTTCCATTTCTTCCTTAACAATATCTAATTTTCCTACATTCATGGTTCTCACATTCCATGTCCCAATCACCAGTGACTGCTTATAACTGTAATCAACCAAAATACCAATTTTCCTGGAAACTCCTAATGAGGAGACCAGACCAAGGGAAAAAAGAAGGAAGGTAGGAAAAGCTTACTGTTCACAAGGTCAGGATGGCTCTAGACCACAAAAGAAGACTGACATTCCTCCATTACCTACTGAGCTGCCACCTATTAACAATGTTCACTGAGACACTGTACATGGCTGGTGCCAGCAGTTGAAACTGAGCACTAAGAGGCAGAAGGTGGAAAATTATCATTGGATCCTTCAAAGATGTTTCCCACATCAAGAGGATACGTGTGCTGTAGGAGATGGTGTAAATACACGATTACAAAGAAAATAAAAAGTGGACAAGGAGAAGAAATCTAAGGGAAAGAACAGGTCCTCTGAGAAGAGTGGTCCTCTTACCCTGGCTCCTCCCCCTGAGATGGAGACCTCCGTCCTGGACGGTACTCTCATGGAGGTAGAGAAAACTGTTGTAGTGTCAACTTCCACCACAGAGGCTGGGGAATCATCAAAAGAGGCTGAAGATGTTAAACGGTGTGTAGTACATGGGAAATGTCTTCCTGGAAATATGAAAGGTTGGGCTTGACTGCAGTGCCATGCCGGACAAGTGTGGGTCCCTGACAGACTGGACAATGTGGTTGTTCTCTTCTTGACACCAGCCCTTGTTTGCACACCCCCACACATGGAAGACAATTTGCTGTGCTCCATCTGTGTTCAGAGGAACATTGTGTTAATGAAATGCCTCCAGTGCGAATGAGATTCAAATACCAGAGGAAAGAGCATTTTCCTGATGACAATCTGTAGATGAAAGTCATTTAACTTCCTCTTATGACTGACCACCAAGCTTTGTCCATGTCCCTTCTTGTGCTGTTTTCCTCTTTGGAGTGCTAACTTCAAAATCTGCTCTTTTCCCCGCATTACAATTTAGTTATTTCAAAAGGTTGTCTGCATAAGGCAAAGGCAAAGTAGTTAATACTTCCTCCACACTACCACCTCCTCCAAAATATGTGATTCTTAATATAGAGAACCTTTTTCTAAGGTTTTTATGAATCTCCACCATTATTTTCACATACATCTGTTTAGTAGCATAGTTTGGTTTTTTTAAGAAATAACGTATCAAACACTGCTGTTACAAAATAGAATTGACATGAGGGGAGAATAGAAAAAGAATGGATAGACAATGAACATTGCATTGGGACAGATGAGAGGAAGAATGGTTGAAAAGAAATATATGATTAGGTATTATATGTATGACAAC
>NW_006399755.1:28504961-28513652 GCF_000299155.1 Elephantulus edwardii
GCTGTTGTGCATAGGGTCGCTATGAGTCGGAAATGACTCGATGGCACATAACAACAACAATTACAGGCCACACCCTAGAGAAACTTTTCTTATACTCCCAGGATTGTAATGGATAAAGGAGTATTTTATTCTCCCCTTAGTAATTTTATAATATTTGGTTTATCAGATAACAGGGGATCATTACACGATTTCCACACTATATCCTAATGTACCTATATTGCCTCCATACATTTTCAATCTATATGTGGAACAGATCAGTTGGAGAGGCTGGGCTTTATGAGGGGAAGTGTAGCATCAGGACTTGGGAAGATTTATGAACAACCTATGATATACAGATGATACAACCTTGCTTGCTGAAACTGAGGAGGATCTGAAGAGCTTGCTGCAGAAAGTCCAGGATTATAGATTATAGTGCAACATCAAGAAGATAAAAATTCTTACCACTAGGCCAATTGGCAGCGCCATGAAAGATGGGGTAGGGATGGAGATTGTTAACAGTTTCAGCTTGCTCGGCTCACTCACACTTGCTCAGTTCACAATCAACACTTCTTGGCACCAACAGTCAGGAAATTAAAAGATGAATTGCATTGGGAAAATCTGCTGTTAAGTACCTCTCCAGAACACTCAGGAGCAATGATGCCAGTCTAGAGATTAAGATGTGCCTGATCCAAGCCATGACCTTCACAATTATTTGCTATGCATCAGAGAGCTAGACAGTGATTAAGGATGACAGAAGAAGAATTGATGCCTTTGAACTGTGGTGCTGGAGAAGAGCATTGAACATACTGTGGACTGCCAAGAAAATAAACAGGTCTGTCTTGGAGAGGGTGAAACCAAGTTTCTTCGTGGAGGCAAGGATTTTGAAGCTCCATCTCACATATTTTAGGCACCTGGCCAGGAGGGACCAGTCCTTGGAGAAGAAAATCATGCTTGGAAGGGCACAGGGATAGTGCAGGACCCCGGTTGAAATGGATTAACGCAGTAACTGGATAACGCAGTCACTGGGGTTGTCCTAGTCTGTGAGATGGGCTCAGGATAGTGCAAGGTTGAGAGCTTTTGTACGCAGGGTAGGTAGGAGTTGCAGGTGACTCGATGATACATTACAGCAACAAAAAACAGCAGCAGCAGCAGTGACATATATTTTGGAAAGACACAATTCAATTGATAACAACTTTTCTTTTGTATTCCCTGTGCCACTCCCTGTGCCACCCTCCTCCCTGCTCCCAGCTCTTTGTGTTTCAGGGAGCTCTGGTGACTTAGTGGTAAGGAGTTATGCTGCTAACTCTAAAGCATGCAGTTTGAATCTACTAGCTGCTTCAAAGAGAAAAGATGGGTAATCTTCTCCCATCTGATTTACTTCCTCTGAAAACTCACTTGAGGGTCAGCTATGAGTTGGTTGCACTTCTGTGGTACATAACAACAATAATTTTGTGTTTCAGTCTTCAGATTTATCTTCTAGATTTATTTTTTTCAGTTGAATTTAATCTTCTATCTAAAACATTCATTGGAATGGATCCTTAAAATTTTTAACTTTCAATCGAGAATTTAAACGTGTGTGTGTGTGTGTGTGTGTGTGAGCGCGTGCGCTCGCGTGCCGTCGAATTGGATTCAACTGGCACAGGAGATTACCCTTCCTTTTCCAGTGGAGCATTTGGTGGATTCGAACTATGCTCCTTCAGAATTGCATTGCAGCTTCTTGCCACTAGGCCACAAGGGCTCCCTAAGAATTCATTTTTTAATTTATGAAGGTTCAAAATGTTTTTTTCCCTGCCTCCCTAATCAACATACTCTTTTCTGTAATACTTCCTCTTACATTATTAATCCTATTTCAATATTTTTCTTTCAGAAAAATGTTATTATTTCAAAGTCTTAGATATGAACTTTTACTCATTATTGGTTGTTTCCTTATGTGTTTTCTTGTTAGCTTTTAGTTTGGAGACTAGCATTTTTTCCTGTGAAAATCCATTCTGATCCAGTCAGCAAAGGGGCTCCCAGAGTAGATTCACATTTGTTTCTACTAATACCTTCAGGGAGATCACAATCATAAATGAATAGTTATGAAAAAAAAAAGAGAAAAATCATTTTGTTAACTGCAGTACTAAACCTTCTGCAGCAAACCCTTCAGGTCCTCCTCAGTTTTGGCAAGCAAGATTGTGTCATCCACATAATGCAGGTTGCTGGTGAGTCTTCCTCCAATCCTGATGCCACATTCCTCATAAATTCCAGTCTCCTGAACGATCTGTTGGAATGGAGACAGGACTCCTCCCTGATGTACTCCTTTCCTGATTTTGAACTATACAGTGTTTCCTTGCTTCCTGTTCCAAGTATAGGTTTCGAATAAGCATAATAAAGTGTTCTGCAATTGCCATTCTTATCAATATTAGCTACAATTTCCACACGGTCAAATGTCTTTGTATAGTCAATGAAACACAGATAGACATTTCTGTGGTATTTTCTGCTTACAGCCAAGATCCAGCTGACATTGGTGATGATGTCCTTCTCTGTTGATGTATTGTTTTAGTTGCTTTTGGGTAATCTTCAGCAAAATTTTTTTTTGTGTGTATTATATTAATGATATTATATGATAATTTTCACACTCTGTTGGCTTACTTCTTTTTGGAATGGAAATAAATAAGAATTTCTTCCAGTTCATTGTCCAGATAGTTGTTCTTTAGATTTCTTGGTACAACCTGGTGAGTATGTCCATGACAGTATCTGTTTGTTGTAATATATCAGTTCAATCAATATGTCAATCATATTGCCATCAATTCCTGAGGTCTTGTTTTCTGCGAGTTCCTTCAAAGCAGTTTGAACTTTCTCCTTCATCACCCTTGCCTCTTGATGATACATTGTTTCATGAATTTTTTCTATGTCAGCCAGTTCTTTTTGGTACAGTGACTTCTATCTTTTTTATGATACTTCCTGGATCTTTCAATTTTCTGCCCATAATATCTTTAAACTCAAGGCTTGAATTTGTTCTTCAGTTCTTATAGCTTAAGAAATGCTGATTAAATTTGGCCTTTTTGATTTTCTGACTCCAGCTATTTGTAACATTTCATTATAATACTTCGCTTTGTTTTCCTGAACTGCACTTTGAGATCTTCTGTTCAATTCCTTAACTTCCTGATATGCTTTGGCTTCTCAATGTTCTAGTGCAATATTTAGAGTTTCTTCTGACATATATCTTGATCTTTTATTCCTCCTCTGTCTTTGTAATGACCTTTTGCATTCTTCATGGTTGATATTCTTTATATTCTCCAACAGTTCATCTACTCTTCTTTCATTAGTGTTCAAGGCCTCAAACTTGTTCTTGAGATGGTTTTTAAATTCAAGAGGGATAGACTCAAGATCAAATTTTGGTTCTTGTAGATCTGTTTTAATTTTCTTTAGCTTCAGTTTGAAGTTGCATAGGAATAGTTGGTAGGACCCGAAAAATTTACTGCAGAAAGTCAAGGATTGCAGTCTTCAATATGGATTTCAGCTCAATATCAAGAAAACAAAATATTCTCACCACTGGGCCGATTGACAGCACCATGATAGATGGAGAAGAGACTGAGACTGTTAATAATTTCATCTTCCTCAGATCCACAATCAATAATCTTGGCACCAACAGTCAGGAAATTTAAAGATTAATTGCGTTAGGAAAATCTGCTTTCAGGGACCTCTATGAGTCCAAAAAAGCAACTAAATCAGTCTAGTGACTAAGATGCACCCAACCTACTCAATAGCCTTCACAATTACTTGCTATGTATCAAAGAGCTGGGCAATGACTAAGGATGAGAGATGAAGAAGAGATGCCTTTGAGTTGTGGTGCTGAAGAAGAGCATTGAACTGCCAAGAGAACAAAGAAACCAGTCTGTCCTGGCAAGGGTGAAACAAGTTGTTCTGTGAAGGCAAGGTTTTTGAAGCTCTGTCTCACATACTTTGGGCATGTTGCCAAGTAGGGACCAGACCTTGGAGAAGGACATCATGTTTGGAAGGGTGGAGGGTCAACACAGGAGAGGAAGATCTTGGATGAGATGGATTGACAGAGTAACTGAAGTAATGGGAGAAAGTGTGTCAGAGACAGTGAAATTGGCTCAGGATAGGGCAGGATTCAGAGGTAGTTATTGTGAATTGCAGTTGACTCAATGGCACATAACAACAACAATAACAATGACGACATTAACTTTTTAGATTGAAAGTTCCTATAACTAGTATATCATTTCCACAGCCATTTTTATTTTTAATGAGCTTCTATTAATAACTCTCGATTGGTTTTCCTAGTCTGTAATTCTTTGTGGGTGCAGACTTTTCCCCACAGAGCAGGTGAGGGATTAAAACCTATGACTTTTTGGTTGGTACTCAACATTTTATGCACTACACCACCAGGACTACTTATTTTATCAATATTAACTCCAGATTTGTAGGCGACATAGAACAAATTTTACATTTGGGATCAGAGTTTCCCCTATTCAATCTGGAGCCCAACAGGGACAGGTAATCTATATTATCTTGTTTTAGGAACTACATTTCTTTTCTAGTTAATTTTTTTTCTTAGAATAAGCAACTGTTTGAATATCTTGATTTTTATCTAAGGACACTAAGTTTTCCATGCATATTCAAAGTTTTACCTTTTCCATTCATAAATATTAAAACTTTAGATTTTGGGTTATAGGAATCAACACTCACCTAAGGTAATTTACACTCTGGCAACTTTTTTAGTTTTTTATTTATAATTCTTTTCTTTCTTTCTTGCATTTTGTCATACTTTAAAAGTATTTTGTGTCTTATTATTCCCAGTATTTCTAGGTCTTTTCAATGGACATTTGATTTTCGTTATCTTTGATCACTGTATTTTCAGAGATGTGGTATTGTAATGAGTACTGTGGACAGAGTAGCTTATTTAACTTACAAAGTTTTTCCATCCACAATTATCTGGTCTTTGATCATTGGTGTTCAATGTTTTAAACCTATTCTTAATATGATTTTTAAATTCAAGTGGGATAGACTCAAGAGCATATTTTGGTTCTTACATTGTTTTAATTTTCTTCAGCCTCAGTTGGAACTTGTATATAAGTAATTGATGGTCTATTCCATAGTTGGCACCTGGCCTGGCTTTAACTGCTGATATTGAACATCTCCAAAGATTCCTTCCATAGATGTAGTCAGTCTGATTCCTACGCAGTCCTTCTGATGTAAAGACTCTGTGTTTTTTAAAAAAAGATATTTATGATGGATAAATCATTGAACATACAAAATTCAGTTATTCGATTTCTGGTCTCATTTCTGTCCCCAAATCCGTACTTTCCGACTACCATTTCTTCTTCATTGTTACCATCTTTTGCATTCCAGTCACCAATTACCATTAATGAATCTTGATTGCATATTTGGTCAATTTTTGTCTGCAAAATTTGATAAAGGCTGCAAATCTTGGAAAGTGACTGGGAAGAGCTGCCTCTTCAAATTGTTGTTATGTGCCATTGAGTCGTTTGCGACTCATAGTGACCCTATGTACAATGGCCCTAAACCCTGCCCTATCCTGTGCCAATCGCATTGCCTCTGACACACCCATCCCGATTACCCCAGTCACTGAATCAATCCACCTCATAGAGGGTCTTCCCCTCCTGCGCTGTCCCTCTACTCTACCCAGCATGATGTCCCTCTCCAAAGACTTGTCTCTCCTTGCAACATGTCCAAAGTATGTCAGATGAAGCCCCAGAATCCTTGCCTCCAAGGAGCAGCCTGGTTTAACCCTCTCTAGGATGAATCTATTTGTTTTCTTGGAAGTCCATGGTACATTCAATACTCTTCTCCAGCACCACAGCTGAAAGGTGTCAATTCTCCTTCTATCCTCCCTAGTCATTGTCCAACTCTCTGACGCATAAGAAGTGATTGCAAAAACCATGGGCTATATCAGGCGGACCTTAGTCTCCAGAGAGACACCGTTGCTCTTGAGTATTTAGAGAGGTCCCTAACCGCAGACTTTCCCATCGCAATACGTTTTTTCATTTCGTGGCTACTGGTGCCAAGAGTGTTGACCATGGAGCCGAACAAACTGAAGCTGTGAACAATCTCAATCTCTTCGCCATCCATCCTGATGCTACCGATTAGTCCAATGGTGAGAATCTTTGTCTTCTTGACATTGAGCCTCAGTCCATACTGAAGGCTATAGTCCTTGACCCTTTGCAGTAAGTGCATGAGGTACTCCTCAGTTTCAGCAAGCAGGGTTATGTCATCTGCATAACGCAGATTGTTAATAGATCTTCCACCAATCCTAACGCCACGTGTCTCCTCATAGAGCCCAGCCTCCTGGATGATCTGCTATGCATACAGGTTGAAAAGGTATGGAAATAGGACACATCCCTGGCGCACACCCTTCCCCATTTTGAACCATGCAATGTTGCCCTGCTCTGTTCTGATGACTGCCTCTTGGTCCAAGTATAGGTTTTGCATTAGCACAATTAAATGTTCTGGGATTCCCATTCTTCTCAGAGTCAGCCACAGTTTGTTATGATCCATGCAGTAAAATGCCTTTGCATAATCAATGAAACACAGATAGACATTCTTCTGGTATTCTCTGCTTTCAGCTAAGATTCATCTAACATCAGCTATATTAGAGTCTGTCATAATGACATAGATGGATTAAAGCTTTCACTCAGGGAAAAGCCTTCTTTTGCTGATGTTCCCAATCTCAAAAGAATTTCTGAATAGCTGTTCCTGGGGAGAAACAGCTGCTACAATCCATTAATAATTGGAATGTGGAATCTAAGAAGTACAAATTTAGGAAAGTTGAAAGTTTGACATTTTAGACCTTAGAAAGTTGTGATGAACTGGTATTGGCCATTTTGAATCATATAACCACATAGTCTACTATCCTAGAAATTTACAAAGGAATGGTGTGGCATTCGTAGTCAAAAAGAACATTTTAACATTCTTCCTGAAGTACAACGTTATGAATAATTGGATACTATCCATATGCATATAAGGTCTTCCAGCTAATACAACTGTTATTAAAATATATATACCAATCAAGAAAGCAAAAAATGAAGATATTGAGGATTTCTTCCAACTTTTTCAGTCTGAAATTGATGAACTTGCCATCAAGATGCATTAATAACAATTGATGAATGGGATGCACAAGTTGGAAACAAAGAAGGACTGGTATTTGCCAAGTATGATATATTGGTGAAAAAATGAGGCTAGTGGTTGCATGATAGTATTTTGTACAATCAAGAATTATACTTCTAAAAAAATAGATGACAACTATACACATGCATTTCACTTGAAGGGTTACATGGGAATCAGATTGTCTGTGCCTGTGTAAACAGACTTTGGAAAAACTCAATATCAAGCAGACCACGTGATGGCTGTGGAATAGACCATTATCTTCCATATGTAAGTTCAAACTGAAGTTGAAGAAAATTGTAACAAGTACACGAGAGGGAAAATATGGGCTTGTGTGTATTACATCTGAATTTTAAAGCCATCTTAATAGATTTGACACAATGGAAACCAGTGACCGTAGACTAGATGAATTGTGGAAAGACATCAAGGACATCATCTAGGAAGAAAGCAAAAGGTTAGTACAAAGACAGGGAAGAAAAAATGACAAGAATGAATGTCAGAACAGACTCCGAACCTTGCAATAGGATGAAAAGAAGCCAAAAAGAAGGAGAAGGAATATTTAGAGAAGAATGCTGCGTGGATTTCAAAGGGCAGTTGGAGGAGACAAAGCAAAATATTGTAGTAAAATATATGAAGATGTGGAATTATAAAGTCAGAAGGGAAGAATACATCCCATATTTCTCAAGCTGATAGAACTGAAGGAAAAATTCAAGCCTCAAGTTGCAATTCTGAAGAATTCTTTGGGCAAAATCTTGAATGATGCAGGAAGTATCAAAAAAAGAACCAAAGAATACAAAGACACTGTAAAACAACAACAAACACACCACACCCTCCCCCCCAAACCAAAACAAAAAATCCCCAAACCCAAAAAACCCAAAACAAAAACAAACCAAGTTTTATTGACACTACCATTTCAGGAAGCAGAATACGATCAGGAACAAATAATATTGAAGGAAGAAGTCAAAGTTGCAGTGAAGGCACTGGCAAAAAGTAAGTTCCCAGGAATTGATGGAATATCAATTGAAGGTTTTCAGGAAATAGATTCAATCCTTAATGTATTCACCAGTCTTTGCTAAGAAATATGGAAAATAGCTACATAGCCAACTGATGATTGGAAAAGATTCATATTTTGTTCGCATTCACAAATGGCGATCCAACAGAATGTGGAAATAATCAAATAATATCATATTGTAAGTAAAAATCTTGCTGAAGATTATTTTTTTAAAAATGTCTAGTACAGATAACTCAGCAAAGTTTTATAAACCTCATGTCTGTCCCAATGGAGAATTCACAAGAGAGTCAGAATTCCATGGAGCAGGAAGATGAAGAATATGTGATTCTCAAGTTTGAACCTGTGTTGGAAACTGTAGGAGTGCCAGAAGTGGCTGTTGTTGTTGTTGTTGTTACGTGCCATTGAGTCGCCTGCGACTCATAGCGACCCTATATACAACAGCCCTAAACTCTGCTCTGTCCTGTGCCAATCACACTGTCTCTGACACTCCCATCCCAATTATCCCAGTCACTGACTCATAGAGGGCCTTCCTCTCCTGCGCTGTCCCTCCACCCTCCCAAGCATGATGTCCC
>NW_006399755.1:28518217-28529284 GCF_000299155.1 Elephantulus edwardii
TGTAGATCATAACAAATTTTGACTAACATTGAGAAGAGTGGGAGTCCTAGAACCCTTTGTACTTACGGTAAAATGAAACCAAGGAAGCATTTTATTTGAACCATACAAGGGAACACTACATAATTTCAAATCAGGAAATGTGTGCATCAGAGTTGTATCTAATAAATGTTAGTTTTGTAATTTTTAACTAATGTTGATTAAGAAACTCTAAGGGGACTCTTTCCAAATGCCAGTTTCTTATGCTGTGGCCCGTGTCTCTTGAGTTTAATGGTCTGTAAGTCCAAATACAAGGTACTAATGTTAGGGAAGCCTTCCTATCTCATCAGATGGTTCTGAGGGAAAGTCCATTCCCTTGAATTTCTGCTCCAGATTTGACATCTTGTGGCTTAGCGCCTCTTCTCTTCCATTTGTAGCACACTGTAGTCACAATGAAAAAATTCCCAAGGGAGGGTGATGTGTCCTGTAGATCTGGTATATAGTGTTATTTCCTTGCCCCAAAGAATTGCAGTCTATGCCTTGATCTGTAGACCTAGAGGGTAGAGGCTTGAGAGAATTAAAAACTAAAGATATGAGTTTTGAATCCACAAGCTGCTCCTCCAGAGAAAGATGGACAATCTCCTCTTGTGATGTTAACAGCCTCTGAAAACCTCCTGGAAGCACACTGTAGATTTCAACTTACGTAACAAGAAGAAATCTCTAAACAGGAACCCAGAACAGTTTAAAAAATTAATAAAATATGGGCAGGGGTGGGCAGGGAGAAAAGTGTGGCAATGAATGAATGGAAATCCAAAATATATGTAAATGTTTATTAAAATTAATAAAAAATATAAAAGACAAAATTAATAAAATATATTTTAAAAGTAATTTTTTGCCCTTTCTTGTAATGTTGGTTAATTAGCACTAATTTTAGTAAAATGTTTAACAACTCAGACTTTTATGTTTTATCTCCCTGTATGTTTCACCATCCTTTTATCCTCCTCCAATTAATATGCTTCTGGGCATAGAAAAGTACAGATATTTGATGCTTAACTCAATTGACATGTGTATTTTGTTTTTACACTTTACAAATAAATTTCATTTTAATTAATCGTAACTGTAGCTTATTCTAAAAACACATTTCCAGCCTCTCTATTAAAATAATGGACTAAGTGGGCATAAAGTGGATAATTTAAAATTCATTTTGTTAAGAGCAATTAATCTCTGTCTTCTTAAGGTATTTATCTCAAGATACAATTTTTAAAAAATATTCTATGATTTATTAACAAGCTGATTGGTTTGATTATTTTTCTCCTTTATTGTTGTTAAGTGCTGTCGAATCATAGATGACTCATAGCACCCAATGAACAAAAAAGACCTGAACACCTGTATAACTTTCATTGTTTCTCCAACTCATAGAGTTTCTGGAGGCAAGCTATTTCGGAAGTGAATGCCACTTCTGCTCCCAAGCTTGTTTTAATTGGGGAGCTCCACTAACCAATATTGCTTTTGACATATCAGTGTCACAGTTTTCAGCATCACAGCAACCACAAATTCCTCTGTACAGCAAATGGACAGACTAATTTTTTTCTTGGAAACAGAATTTATTTAAGCTAAGGTAAATCTGGTTAAAATATTAATCAGATGTGTAAATGTGATCTTTTTGTATATTCTTGTGATAAGAATAAATAAAAAGGAAAAAATAGTGGGTTATACTTTTAATCTGAGTCTAACTACTGTTTAAATGGATGCTATTTATTGCTTGCATTTTCTCTTTAAAGGGGCCATGATGTTTGTGATTCTGTGTGGGTATCTCCACTCTTGTTAATGTGTCTTCATTTCTGGATGAAATGAAAGCTGACCTAGAACTGTGGTCATTCCTGTGTCAAAGTTGTAACAACTGTAGTCACTGAACAATTACAATGGCGGTGTGACTGGTCCTGAAGGGATATTTGTGTTAGATCAAGATCTAAAATAATCTGGCGAAGGAGAATGAGCTGAGTTTTCAAACACACACAGTTGGATTTGGTGTCAATATTTAAGCAAATCAAACCCCCTCCACCAAACCCCATAAATTTTCCAACAAATAATTTACTCTGCAGGAGAATTCAAGGTTTGGAACACATTTAAATGGTATACTTTTTTCCCCTACTCAGTTGCTTTTCTTGACAGTTTTATTTTAATATTAAAATACCAGTAGAGTTCTAGGAATTGACATAGATGAATATGTGTTTTCTATGACTAAATAAAGTGCCTTTTATCATAGTGCCTGATACACAACTGTTCAGAAAATTTTTTGAATAATCAATACTTTTTGAGATGTTTTGTAAATTAAAGTGTTGTTTTTCCCTTTCTTAACATGAGATCCTCAAATATTTATGGGACATTTAGCTGAGACAGACTGTTAACACACAGGAGGAAGTAAAAATTGATAAGGCATGTGGCAGTAGCACATATATTTTTGTTCCCGATACACATAGATTGGTCCTCATTCACTTTCCTGTCCTTTGCTAAGACCTAATGTCCAGTTGTGAGATTTTTTGGTTGGAATTAAGTCCTTTTACTGTATATAAATGAATAGCTAGCTTTCTTTTTACAAAATTGTTTTTGTCAGTTTTTTCTTTAAATCAGCAGCAGAGTTTATTATCATTGTTACAGTGAATAAAAAGGATAATACTGTAAGAAGAAGAAAAAACCCACCATTTATTGAATGATATCTAGATGCCAGGAATTGTGCTAAGTGCTCTCTATGCACTGTCTCTTTTAATCATCATTTAAACCTCTGGTAATTCTCTGTGGTATATCCTTTTTGTTGGTCTCTCATTTTTTTCATTTATGTAACATATTCTGAACCTGTATGTTCTGTGGTAGGTGGTAGGGATATCATATTTAATAAGACAATCAAATATCCCTTGACAAATTTATAATCCTGGGTATTAGAAATTTTTGTGTTTCTCTTTCAATTCATTCATGCACATTTCGGGTATTTTCCTCTTGAGTCTTTCTCTTCACTGCCTCTATCTTACCTTCCCTCAGTTTCTTACTTCTTTCTCAGAAAATCGTTAAAAGGGCTTCCCCGTCTGCTTCAAGCTTGTCTGTGCCCCATAGCTGAGACTCTTTTCTCTGCACTGCACAATTTTCCCGTGGGAATTCAGAGACATTCATAACTTTTGGCTTGACTTAGCTGTGTCTGTACCTCCTCTGAGGAAAATTGGTTGCCAGCTGATGAGAACATCATTTCTCTACTGCCGTGTACTCATACGCCTTTGCCTTTCATCACACTGCCAACTGTATGAAGAGTGAATCCTTTGGGAGAAAGACATCTTTCTATCTATGTCTACAAGCTATTCTTTTTTGTTAAAATTATTTTTTAAATTGATTTTTATATCTATGTACCTAAATTGATCTCCAGCTCACTTCTGTTGGTCACATAAGAGTTAAAAAAATAAACCCAGAAATACCTTATTGGATGAATATTTAGTATTTTAATTTTTATTGCACGTTCCATCAATATTACAACCTATTTTTGAGCATTGTGCTTTTGGGAAAGAGAGCTCTGATGGCTTAACTATAAGGACTTGCTTTGCCAGAGCAAAGGAACATGGTTTGAATCTGCTAGCTGTTACACAGGAGAAAGATGTGCAGTCGGCTCTCTTCCATTTTTTTCTCTCTCTGCAAAAGCTACTAGAAAGTCAGGTATGGGTTTGTTCTAATTTGATGGTACACACCACCACTAACAACATGCTTTTTTGGGGTCAAAGTTGGTGATGGATACAGACTTTAGAGAAACTTGTATATGAAAGGCTTATGTGGTAAGAACTGATGTCTTCCATCAAAAACCAACCAGCACCTGTGACCTTTGCTGGTAGCCATGCAAGTAGCCATCTTGGGAGCAGATAATCTATTGGTGGGTAAATCTTCACGTGACTGCAGCACCAGCTGACTTACTGCAGACTCCTGAGGGATCCTGAGCCATGACCTCTCAGGCTACTTCAGAGTTCCTGACCCCAGAAACTGTGATACAGTGAATGCTTGTGGTTTTGAACTGTTAAATTTTGACTAATTTGTTTCACAACAATAGATAACTAATACAACTTAAAAGACAAATGCTGAACATTTTCAATTTGCAAATTACAACAACAATAATAAATGTAGTTTTATTAAGAGAATTAAATCTTAAAAGCAAACACAGTATCTGACATGCATTGTATATTTTAATTTTATCAAACAGGAAAATGAAACAAAAAAAGGAAAATTATTCATTAACTGGAAGGAGTTGGTAGCTAAGAATTGTAACATTTCCGCCCCCCCCCCCAATTCTCTTTGGAAACAAATTAAGAGTAAGGCCAAAATAATACTAATAGGCACCAATAAATAATAACAAAATAGAGTTGAGGTTCAAACAAATCCTATTTAAAGATACATTTTTGAAAACTACTCTGCTAGTGTGTAACTATTTTGAGTAGTCTGAGTCATTTTATCTTCATATTTAGGGCCATCATACTACTCTCAGTTAATGAACTTGGAAAGAATTTCAAAGAATCATTTAACTGAGACTAAGACATGAAAATATTTTATCAATTTAGAAAACCAAGGCACTACTGACCAGGAGATACAATGATAAATAGATATCTTTTTGGTCCATGGATAGTTTAAGGATTAATGACAGGGACGTCATTTTAATAATGTGAAAGTAGTTCTGACACAAGTATTCACAGGATCCAGGTATTCACAGGATCTAGGTATTCAAAGGTATAGATGCAGGTGTTCACAGGTATAGAGGCAGGTATTCACAGGTATAAAGGCAGGCATTCACAGGATAGGTACACAGGTATTCACAGGATACAGGTATAGAGGAATGTCATCCAATCCAGCAGGGGTGTTTAGTCAAGATAAATGACTTCTCAAGGACATACAGCCACTGTGTGTGTATTGACTGTTTTCTAGAGATCTAAGAGTAATAGTAACAGGATTATATGCCATCTGCTTATTTATTATCTTTATCTGTCTTATTGTCTCTGTTTTCTGTAACAAACCCATTCCATCATCATTATTCACCATATTATTATAACTTTTTAGTTTTTTTAAGAATTTAATTTTTCATTCAACTAGAATACACACAAAGTGAGAAAAAGGAACTAAGGGACAGAAACATTAAAATACCAAACAAAACCTGTGAAGTAAAGAATGGTTTAAAATAGGAATTGAGAGACTGAAATTCATAATGTCAACTGTAGACATAAAACATTTGGGGTGTGGGATTCTTAAAAAAATTTATTAAACAATTCTTCTTCTTAGTGATTTGTCATCCATGTTTCTAGCTTTTAGTCAGTAGGAAATTGGTGGCCAAGTGCTGATTTGACTTTAAGGAAAGATTGCACCTGTGGATCGATTTAGTAGAATCAGTTACTTAATTCTGTCAGTTTGAACAAGCAAGTTTCAGACATTATAGAACCAAGGGAACTTCCAACAATCTTTCATAAATGAGGCACTCTGAATGAACAGGCCTTTCACAATTCGTTTTGAACTCTGCTCACAAACTGAGTTGAGGGTCAGCTGTCCCTTTAATCAGCGGGGCTCCAGAATGCCTGGAGGTGCTGCTGGTTGTGTGGCTGGTCCTGTGGGATAGGCAGGGAGAAATGAAAAAATAAAGGGGTAACAAAAGACAAAAAGTAAGGAAATGGATGAAGCAAGGAGAGAGAGAGAGAAAGAGAGAAAGAGAGAGAGAGAGAGAGAGAGAGAGAGAGAGAGAGAGAGAACTGGTAATTACTGCTTGGTGAGCACTGCCAGCCACTGTGATAAATTCTTTGTAAATTTGGTTCATTTTCAAGCTTTACCACAGCATTAGGAGGTAAGGACTAGTTGTATCTATGTTTTTCTGATTAGGATCTGAGGCTAAAAAGAGGTGATTTGCCAAAGTCATAGAACTAGGCAGTAGCAGAGATATGATTTGAGCCCAGGTCTGTCTGACCCAGAATTCAGCATACCCAGCTATAAGCCTGCCTAAGACTGGGGGTGCTAGAAGACCACATGGGCCACCAACCACCCGAGCTGTTCAGTGGCTATCCTTGGGGTTTTTTGTTTGTTTGTTTTTTGCCTTTATGCTTTTTTTAAAAAGTTCATAGACAAGTCTTTAACAGAATGACCAGCCCTTAATTGGATTTCTCTGTTATCCAGTATTGCATAACACAGCACAGGCTGCACTTCACTTCCCTATATGAATCTGTTAGAACCTTCACATTTAGTCTAATGAACCCTAATTTCAGACAAAGGTAACTGTCACCTTTTGTTTCATCCTGTGCTTTTATTTTTCAAATACCAGAGCCGACCTCTGAACTCAATCTGCACTTGCCTATTGATGCATAAATATCTATAATATCACAGTAAATTAAATCCTATTTTAAAGGGTTTCTATTTAACAATCTGTCAGAACTTTCACAGCGTTTGATTTCTGGTCTCCTCTGTCCAGTGACAGGTTTCTCTCAATATGGCTTGATTAATGAAACCTTTTATTTAGGGATAAGCACACCTATTGCTACCATAATCTCTTAATGCTTGCTTAGGCAACATTGAGGTCTGACAGCCGAGACTCAAAACTTCTTGCTTTAGCTCCAACAGGACACTGAGTGAGGGGAAAGGGCCAGGAGACGAATGCCCTCCTAATGCGGGGCATGGTAATGTTAGTGTCAGCTAAATGACAGAGCGCTCGGTCTCAGAGACTTGACCAAACTCCCTTTAACCGCTAGGGTTTAAAAATCTTTCCATGTTGGTGCCTTCCTCTGGGTTGCTGCTACCTTGCCTTTCAAGCCGCCTGGCGTTGAGGGCGTGGCTGCCGTCTCCCTGGGGAGCCCAGAATTGTAAAGTGCGTTGTGTAGCAGAGAAGTGGAATGCTGTCTAAAATAAAAGAACATATTGAAAAAGAGTCTTAATGAAGCCAAGAGGCCAGGCACTAATAGCTCTTAAGAAATAGAAATGACTTTATGATGGATATTCCACAAGCAACCTTTTCAGAAAAGAAGAGTGCAATTGAATTATGTTTTGTTCCTGACAAGTATTTACCTCCGAGAGGAACTGCCATTACTGCTGGATTATCTTCCCCTCGTCCTGCAGGCTTCCAAAACAGTGGATAAAAGATGTCTTGGATTTCACATAGACTCAATGTTATCACTCTGTTTTACTTTGTTGTTAAATACTTAATAACTTTAAAAGTGACCCATTGAAAAGAAAATGTGAAATTGTGCTGCAGAAATTGTCTTTGCAGTTTTCTTATGTAGTATTTTCTGCCCAGGTCAAATGACAAGCTTCTGTCACATATTCTTCTGTGTTTGTACTCCTGCACCCTGCTAATGCTTAAAGCATTTAATATCTTTCTTTTATATTTTTATGGATACTGTGGTTTTAATACAGTAAAATCTACCTGAAGAGATTGTCTGTTTTCGAGCTTTTTGGAGTAGGAAGAAGAACAAGGTCATGTTGATAAATATGAATCAAGATACTAATAAATAATAAAATATCAGAAAAGAATAAACTAGTGAGTCTCTTATATAAAGAGTATTATAATATTCTTTATAAATATTTGAATGTTTAAAAGAGGAAAAAACCTTAGTGACACTAAAAAGTGTATTTTATCTGTCTGGTGTGATCTTACTAGTTAGATTCTTAATTTGACTACTTGAATTTTTAATTTGTTTTTAAATACATATGCCTTTTATAAACTTTAAAATATCAGAGATTTCTTTCTGGGGTGTTAGTATTTGGAAAGGAAAATGCTATCAGAAATGTTTCTCTTAAAGGAATCATACTAGATTTTTATTATCAGTTTAGCTTTAATTGGGTTCTTTTTTATTATAATGAAAAATAAGCTGTGATTCAACTCTATTTTCAGAGTTAAATATGTAGTTGAAAATATCTCTATTCAATAAAACAAGGAAGTAGGAACCTAGTTTAATTTAAAATGATGTTGAAAGTCAATCAAATAATTTTAATTACTTAATGATCAATAATAAAGATCTTTAGTTTTATTTGAAAATATGCAGGACTTTTTGTTTATTAATGTTTTTTCTTTAACAAGAAAAGACAGAAAACTCTTAATGAGATACTGAATGGGGAATTATTATAATTCTCCAGCATGTTTCTAAGCATTTAGTTTATTTCACATCATGCTTTTTAACCTTCAACAACAAATATTGTTGTACCATGAAGACAGCAAATCCAAACAATTACATATGTAGTCCAAAGGCATACACAAGAAAATCAATATTTGACATCTCTGCAACTCCCTCTTTGCAGTCACATTCAATAGCTCTTATTCATTATACACTTATATCTCTTTCAGATTCGCCTTTGTCACTAGAAACCCATTTTTTTTTTCTCCTTTGACTTCCACATAACTTCTTTGCCCTGTACTTTTACAGATGCCTTCTGGCTATAAATACTAATGAAATCTCTTTGCTTAATTCAATTTTGCTGGTACACTTACAGTTATGACCTAACTTTCCCACGAGAGAGACTGATTGAACATTCCACTACCTTATGGATGGGAGCAAACATTCTTACAGAACTGGACTGACAATTTCCATAATTATAGAATTCACAGCCTAATGACCTTAAAAAACAATAAAAAGATCTCTTGTTAATTTCATTTCTGTTACTGACATTCAAGATATTTCATTTTTCATGGGACAACAAATTTACTTTTTTATTTTCCAAAGAGCAGTCTATCCTTTCCCCCCAGATTAAATTTTCTGAATATAGAAGTATTCCATTGAATATTTAGCATTTCTTTGTCTTTTAAAAGTTAGAATATTTATGATCCTTAGAATGCATTTGACTGATTTATAGCAATCAATTATAAGAGTACGTTTTCAAATAGCCCTTTTAAAAATGAAGAATAGAATAATTAAAAAGATCACAAGTCCTCCCTTGCATATAATTATTTCATTATTTCATTACAGTGCAGAAATTATTTTTGCTGACTGTGAGCAATTTTAATTGAGTGAGATCTGTGCTAATATACGATAGCAAGCAGTTCTTCCTAAGAAATAAGATCACTAATTGCTTAAATTTTTATTCAGTACAGTTAGTCTTGTGAGTCACATTGTAATATAAACCTAATCACTAGATTCTGTGGGTACAATACTTTTTCTGTAGTATGGAAACCCTAAAAGCATAACCTGCCTGCTAATTTATTCCTTCAACAAGTTTAATGCCTTGTTAACCATTTGTTTTGGAGAA
Organism: Elephantulus edwardii; assembly: GCF_000299155.1. Classification (NCBI taxonomy): domain Eukaryota; kingdom Metazoa; phylum Chordata; class Mammalia; order Macroscelidea; family Macroscelididae; genus Elephantulus; species Elephantulus edwardii. The sequence goes on from NW_006399755.1 coordinate 28,527,428, forward strand.
AATTCCTAATCTATCTGCAGAAAAATTATGATAATGAGACATTAAAATTCAGACTTGAAGTCTACATAGCCAGCAAAAATAAGCAAAGATAAGCTACAATCTCTTTGATTCTCCCTTAAATGTTAAACTGCTCAGCCCCCTAGAATATGTTCTGGAAGCTTTCATCTTAGAAAGACAACTTCTCAAAAATGGAAATCTTGAATGTAGCCTGATAACTTGTTATTAAGTGAAGCTAAATTAAATGTTAATAATAGTCATTTTCTTGTAAAAATTTAACATTCATCATAAATGTTATAGTATCCTTGGCATATCTAAATATTTTATAAGTATCTAAGATACTTTCTTCTCCATAAATATTTTACATATATTTATTTCTATTGGGAGAATGCATGGATTGTAATAAAGTTCATTACAGTTATAACAACATAAGCTGTTTTGATAAAGCCTAACTGAATATTTTTAAGATACATATTCTCTTTTTTAAAAAAAATATTAGATTGCATACAAAATTTGTATATATTGTATTTTAGACTAACTTCATTCAAATTACATTTGATACAGTCATTCCCATTCATTATGCTTTATAAAATGAATCACCATTGAACTATGGTCACCATTACTCCTTTTTTCAGATCACCACTGGTTCTGTCCCATTTCCTTGACCCTCTCCTTCCTTTCACCAAATTGTGCAACCCCACAATGCTCCCCTCCGCTCATTCTCACCCCTCTTCCCCCTCCATACAGATTTTTTTTAAGATTTATTCTTGTATTTTTTACAATAATGGTCTTATGCAGTATTTGTCCTTATAAGACTGAGTTAGTTCACTAAGCATAATGCTCTCCAGTCTTTCCTACTTAGGTAATAATTTTCAAAATAATTGCTGCTCCCTAAAGAAACCATAACTGCCACCCAAGCAGATATATGCACACCCATGCTTATTGCAGCTTTGTTCGCAATAGAAAAGAGCTGGAAACAACCCAAGTGCCCATCAACAAACCAATGGATAGAGACGTTCTCGTATATCCACACAATGGAATACTAAGCAGCATTGAAAAACAAGGAACTAATGAAATATTATGCAAAATGGATGATCCTGGAGGACATTATACTGAGTGAAATATCTCAGTCACAAAAGGACAAATATTGCATAGGGCCACTATTGTAAAACGGGACTGATATCAAGGTTGAGAGAAGACAGAAAAGGAGGGGGAATGATGTATATTGCATTGAAAGAAATGAAGGAGAGATCTGTTTAAAAGGGATATATGAATGGGTATTCTTGTCATTACAGAAGTCCAGAGTGAAGGCTGCATAATGGAATGAACTTGGGGGGAGGGATTGCATAACAATGAAAGAGTTTTTCTTTTTCTTTTCAAGGAGAACAGTGATTTGGGGGTGGCAGGGAGAAAAGTGCAAAAACGAATGACTGGAAATCCTAAGTCTCTGTAAACTTTCATTAAAGTTAATAAATCAATTTAAAAAAAATCATTGCTGCTTAGTGCTGCATAATATTCCATCAATAAAAACATGAATTCTTATGTGTTGTTTTAGTCTTGACTATGCTGCTGGCTAAAGTAAAAGGTCCAATGTTTGAGTATATTCCTAGCTTAAATAAACATTTAAAAAGTAGAAATAAAGTACTTTAAAAACTCATTGACATTTTAAATTAATTTTATTTATTCATACAATAGATATTTACTGAATACCTTCTAGTGCCAGACATAATTTTAAGATAAGTACTAACATTATCCTTTCTTTGCTTGGATTTAGCTGTAGTCATTTACTTATGAGAAATTAGACCCAATTAGTATTTAACTGACATAATTACTCCTCCTCATAGAGCCCAGCCTCCCGGA
>NW_006399755.1:28531014-28532176 GCF_000299155.1 Elephantulus edwardii
TGTATAACACAGGTTATTAATGAGTCTTCCTCCAATCCTGATGCCAAAATCAACTTCATAGAGTCCAGCTTCAAGAATAATTTGCTAACTATACAGACTAAATAGGTATGGGGAGAGAATACAACCCTGATTCACTCCTTTCTTAATTTTAAATCATGTAGTATTGCCCTGCTCTGTTCACACAACAGGCTCCTGATCCAGGTATAGATTTCACATGAGCACAATTAGGTGCTCTGGGACTCCCATTCTTCTGAATGTCAGCCACAACTTGTTATGATCTACAGAGTCAGATAAATGCACAAATACATTCTTCTGGTATTCTTCTCCTCCCCTTTTCTGCTCGTATTCTTTACTTTTAGTGAGGATCCATCTGACATCAGCAGTGATGTCCCTGGTGTGATGGACTCTTTGAGATCCTGCTTGAACTTCTGGCAGTTTCCTATCTATGTACTGTTCCAGCCATTTTTGAATGAACTTCAGCAGTATTTTGCTTGTGTGTGATATCAATGATATTGTTTGATAGTTTCCACTTTCAGTTGGCTCACTTTTCTTAGGAATGGATATAAATATGGACCTCCCACAATCCGTTGACCAGATAGCTGTCCTCCAAATATTCTATCATAGACTGGTAAGTACATCCAAGTTTGCATCCGTGAATTGAAACATGTCAATTGGTATCCATCAATTCTTGGGGCTTTACTTTTTTTGCCAATGCCTTCAATGCAGCTTCCACTTTCTTCTTCATTACCATTGGCTCCTTTCCCTCCATCTTTTTTTTCCCACAAATGGCTGAGCTTGTTTTTTGTTTTGTTTTTTTTTTAAAATTGAGATTTCAATGAAAGTTTATAGAGAACTTGGAATTCCATTCATTCATTGCTTCACATTCTCCTCCCCGTCCTCCTCTCCCCCACCCAGGTCACTTTTTTCTTTGTAAGAAAAATTCTTTCATTGTTATACAGTTCCCTCCCAGGCCACTTTACTATGCAGCTCTTATTACGGGCTCTAGTCATGCCAATAATGCCTAATTATATATTCCTTTTATATAGTTCTCTCCTTCATCTGTTTCAATGTGATGTACATTATTTATCCCCTATTTTCATTGTTTTTCCCCAACCTCCATGTCAGTCATGTTTTATAACAGTGGCATTATGCAGTATTTGTC
>NW_006399755.1:28534296-28535248 GCF_000299155.1 Elephantulus edwardii
CAAAAACAAAACCCAAACCTGGAGCAGCACATCAACAGAGAACTTCCAGATGTGCAGGCTGGGTTTTGAAGAGGCATAGTACTGGAGATACTACAGCTAATGTTAGAAGGATCTTGGTTGAAAACAGAGAGTACCAGAGGAATGCTTATCTGTGTTTCATTGGCCATGCAAAGATAATTGACTGTGTGGATCACGACAAACTGTAGCTGACTCTGAGAAGAATGGGAATCCCAGTACACTTTGTTGTGCTTATGCAAAACCTATACTTGGGTCAGGAGGCAGTTGTCAGAACAGAGCAAGGGAATACTGCATGGTTCAAAATCGAGAAGGATTGATGCCAGGGATATGTCCTATCTCCACACCTTCTCAGTCTATATGCAGAACACATTATCCAGGACGCTGGGCTGTATGAGGAGAAATATGGAGTCAGGATTGGAGGTAGACTCATCAACAATCTGCATCATGCAGATAACACAACCTTGTTTGCTGAAACTAAGGAGGACCTGAAGTGCTTGCTGCGAAGGTCAAGGACTGCAGCCTTCAATATGGATTGAAGCTCAATATCAAGAAGACAAAGATTCTCACCACTGGGCCAATTGCCAGCATCAAAATAGATTATGAAGAGATTGAAATTGTTAACAGTTTCAGTTTCTTTGGCTCCACAACCAACCCTTGGTACCATCAACCAGGAAATTAAAAGACAAATTGCATTGGGAAAGTCTGCTGTCAGGGACCTCTCCAGTGTACTAAAGAGCAACAATGTCAGTCTGGAGGCTAAGGTGTGCCTGATCCAGGCCATAAGCTTCATAGTTACTTGCTATGTGTCAGAAAACTGGACAATGGAGATCAACTCATCTATCTATGGTCAACTGATCTTTGACAAGGAGATGAAATCAGTGAAGTGGGGGAACGACAGCCTTTTTAACAAATGGTGTTGGCAAAATTGGAAAAA
>NW_006399755.1:28537243-28538988 GCF_000299155.1 Elephantulus edwardii
GGTAGATGTGCCAGAGACAATAAGGTTAGCACAGGATAGAGCAAGGTTCAGGGCCATTGTACATAGAGTTGCTATGAATTGCAAGCAACTTGACAGGACAAAACAACATCAACAACAACAACATTCTTTCTTCATTGTTTACCGCTTTTGCATTCTGGTCACTATTAGCACTGATTGCATGTTTGGTCAATTTCTTCTTCTTTGGCTCTGGATGTGGGTTTGAGGACCAACGTATATCTGATTCAGGTCATAGTCTTTCTGATCATTTGCTATGCATCTGAGAGCTGGACAGTCAATAAGGATGACCGAAGAATTGACGCTTTTGAGCTATGGTGTTGAAAAGAGCACTGAACATTCCATGGACAGCCAAAAGAATGAACAGCTATGTCTTGGAGACGGTGCAGCTGGAATCCTCTATGGAGGCAAGAACAATGAGGCACTGCCTCACATACTTTCGAGCATATTGCTAAGAGGGGATATTCCTTGGAGAAGGACATGATGCTGGGAAGAGTGGAGGGTCAGCAAAGAGGAGGATGACCTTCAACCAGGTGAACTGACATGGTGACTGCTGCAATGGGCTCTTGTGTGTCAAGAAGTGGGAGGATGGCACAGGATAGAACAGGGCTCAGGTGTTTTGTTCATAGGATCACTATGAATCGCACTTGACTCGATGGAACCTAACAACAACAACATCAACAACAATAGTATTTAACAATTTCATGGATCAAATTATGATCCCTGAAAACATGTATCAACTTGACTCAACTGTGGTTCCTAGTATTGTATGCTTATCCTATATTTTGGAAAGTGTTGTAAATCCTAACCTCTATGATGTTAATGAGGCAGAGTTAAAGGAAATTATGTGAATGAGGCAGCATGTAACTTAATGAGACAGGATACAATCTATACGATTTGGTTTTATTTTTAAGTCAATCTCTTTTGAGATATAGAAGAGTGGAAACAAATGAGTAGAGATCAGAGGGACCTTCTAACACCAAGAAAGAAGGGCCTTTGGACTCAGAGTTCCTGTGGTGAGAACTTTGTAGACCCAGGAGGAGACTGATGCTTGAGGCATGTGCAGATCTCTAAGGAATGCTGTGCCCACAAGGGTAGAAAAAAGAGGAGGCTCTTCCTCTGGATCCTACAGACAAAGAGAGCCTTCCTGTAAAGCAGGGGTTCTGAATTCTGATGTCCATCATGCTAAAGAATTAGCAAAAAACAAGGCTCCATGAATTGACAGCACACCAAGTGACATATTCCAACAAACAGACACTGCCCTGGATGTGCTCACTAAGTTGTGCCAAGAAATCTGGAGGACAGCTACCTGGCCAACTGACTGGAAGAGATCAATATTGGTTCCCATTCCAAAGAAAGGTGACCCTGCAGAGTGCAGAAATTAGTGAATAATATCATTGCTATCACATGCAAGCAAGATTTCTGTTGATGATTATTAAAAAATGACTGGAGCAACACGTCAGCAGAGAAATGCAAGATGTGCAGGCTGGGTTTAGAATGGGAATCCTAGAATATTTGATTGTGCTTATGTGAAACCTATACTTGAACCAAGAGGCAGTTGTAAGGCAGAGGAAGGAGATACTGTATGGTTCAAAATCGGGAAGGGTGTCTGCAAGAGTGTATTCTATCTCCATACCTTTTCAATCTATATGCAGAACAGATCATCCAGGATGCTGGGCTGTATGAGGAGGAATGTGACATAAAGATTGGAGGAAGATTCATGAACAACC
>NW_006399755.1:28539748-28544950 GCF_000299155.1 Elephantulus edwardii
AACAACAACAACATCCTAAACTGTGATAGGATAAAGTTCCGTTCATTAAAGCCTTCCACTTTTAGTGTTTCTGTTACAACAGCACTAGACAATTATCAACATAAAAGTTATAAGTGTTTATAACTCTAATTTCTGGAGTTTAATATTGCAAACGATGACAGGAAATATTTTGAAAGTCTGTCACCAGTGAATTATTGTTGTGATAGAAAAAATTTTTGTATTAAGAGCTTTCTTTTCTTAGGATCAAGAATAATATTGGAAATGAAAAACAAAAGAAATTTGGTGGTTGTAGGAGAAGTCTTTTATATGGTGAAGGAATTCTAACAGTGCAGTGGGAAGGTGGTTTAACCTCAAGGAGTAAGTGTTAGATGATCCAAGAGCCCTGAATTCTGCTATTGCTGTTAACTAGTTGTAAAACTTGGACCAAATTTTGGTCTTGGAGATGGTCAATGAATCCTGTAGAAATAATATAACTGTGTTTGTGTGCTCCTCTTTTTGTATGTGCATGTACATCATGTGTACATATTTTTTAATATGAAGTCCATTGCTTTTTATAGATTCCCAAATGGGCAAATGACCCAAAGAAGGTTGGGAAACACTAAATTTCAGATCATCTAGCATTCCTTTTGCTCTTAAATTCTAATTCCATTTGCAGTCTTCCTGAATAATAGATATGAAAGCACTTTGAAAGTGATAAACAAATGCAAAATATCATTCTCCATCTCTCGTTACGGGCTAAGGCTATGTAAAAGCCATATCCATACTTGAAATAGTGGCATTATATTATGTTGCATGGGTTATTGAATAAACATGTTGCCTGAGGGAATCGCGCAAATACAAGCTTCACCATTAGTTTCCGAGGAGATTTAAAGTGCGTCACAGAGCCTCAGAGAAGGCAAAAGGAATAAAAATCTAGATGGGTGTGCAAAAAGATTTTAATAAAGGCTCATTGAAGTCTAATATGTAAATTTAAAACTACCAATTAAATTTGTATGAGAATATTGATCTAGTTCTAGTGTCTTTGATGGTACTTACTCTGATACCTTGGTTTCTTATCCATTAAAATTATATTAATAAATTAAGCTCTTGGCTGTTGTTGTTATGTCCCATAGAGTCACTTGTAACTCCTTGCAACCCTATGTACAACAGCTTTGAACCTTGCTCTATCCTGAGCCTTAATGGCTTTGACACATCTACCCCCAACGCCCCATCGCTGAGTCAATCTATCTCATCAAGGGTCTTCCTCCCTTGCACTTGCCTCCCAAGCATGATGTCCCTCTCCAAGGACTGGTTCCTCCTTGCAACAAATGGAGCTCCAGAATCTTTGCCACCAAGGAGCAGCCTGGTTTCACCTCCTCTAGGCTGAACCTGTTTGTTCCAGTCTATGGTATAGTCAATACTCTTCTCCAGCACCACAGCTCAAAGGCATCAATTCTCCTTCTATCATTCCTAGTCAATGTCCAGCTCTCTGATGCACAGCAAGTAATTGTAAATACCATGTCCTAAATCAGGCACACCTTAGTCTCCAGACTTACATCATTGCTCTTCAGTACTCTGGAGAGGTCCCTGACAACAGACTTTCCCAATGCAATTTGTCTTTTAATTTCCTAGCAGCTGGTACCAAGAGTGTTTATTGTGGAGCCAAACAAACTGAAACTGTTAACAATCTCAGTCTCTTTATTGTCTATCGTGATGCTGACAATTGACCCAGCAGTGAGAATCTTTGTTTTCTTGCTGTTGAGTTTCAATCCATATTGGAGGCTGCAGTCCTTGACCTTCTGCAGCAAGCGCTTCAGGTCCTCCTCAGTTTCAGCAAGCAAGGTTGTGTCATCTGCCTAACACAGATTGTTGATGAGTCTACCTCCAATCCTGATGCCACATTTCTCCTCATAGAGCCCAGTGTCTTGAATGATCTGTTCTGCATATAGTTTGAAAAAAGTATGGAGATAGGACACATCCCTGACGTATATCCTTTTGAACCATACAGTGTTTCCTTGCTCTGTTCTGATGACTGCCTCCTGGCCCAAGTATAGGTTTCCCATAAGCGCAATCACATGTTTTGGGATACTCATTTTTCTCAGAGTTAACCACAGTTTGCTGTGATCCACAAAGTCAAATGCCTTTGCATAGTAAATGAAACACAGATACTAATTGAAAAGTTGGTGATTTGAACCCACTCAACTTCTCAGTAAGAGAGAAAAATTGGTAACCTGCTTCTGTAAAGATGACAGGAGGGAAAAATTACGGGGGCGGGAGGAATACATAAAAACCCCAAAACAAATAATCAAACCCCAAATAAACAAAACTCAAAGAAAACTAAAACATCTATGGCATAGTCACATGGAGTCACTTTGGTTTGGAATCTACTCAATAGAGTACAACCCTGCCAAATGGAGTCACTATGAGTTGGAATCTACACAATGACACACAGTAACAACAACAAATCCATGTTTTGTTGTGAACAAGATTTGTTGTTGTTATGTGTCGTCGAGTTGCTTGCGACTCATAGTGACCCTATGTACAAAAGCCCTAAACCCTGCTCTATCCTGTGCCAACCTCATTGTCTCTGACACACCTACTCCCATTACCCCAATCACAGAATTGATCCTTCTCACCGACGGTCTTCCTCTCCTGCTCTGTCCCCCCACCCTCCCAAACTGGCCCCTCCTTGCAACCTGCCAAAATATGCCAGAAAGAAGCTTCAAAATCCTTGCCTCCAAGGAGAAGTCCTGTTTCACCCTCTCCAGGACAAACCTGTTTGTTCTCCTAGAAGTACCTTGTATATTCAACTCTCTTCTCCAGCACCACAGCTCAAAAGCATCAACTCTCTTTCTATCATCCCTAGTCATTGTCCAGCTCTCTGAGGCATAGCACACAATTGCGAAGATTGCGGCCCAGATCAGGTGCACCTTAGTCTCTAGCCTGACATCATTGCTCTTCAGTACCCCGGAGAGGTCCCTGACAGCTGACTCCCAATGCAATTCGTCTCTTGATTTCCTGGCTGCTGGTACCAAGAGTGTTGATTGTGGAGCCAAGTAAACTAAAACTGTTAACAATCTCAATCTCTTCACCATCTATTGTGATACTTCCAATTGGTCCAGTGGTGAGAATCTTTGTTTTCTTGATGTTGAGCTTCAGTCCTTATTGAAGGCTGCAGTCCTTGATCTTCCGTAGCAAGTACTTCAGGTCCTCCTCAGTTTCAATAAGCAGGGTTGTGTCATCTGCATAACACAGGTTGTTGATGAATTTTCCTCCAATCCTGATGCCTCATTCCTACCCATACAGCCCCGCATCTCAGATGCTTACAGATTGAAAAGGTATGGAGACAATATATCCCGGGTGGACACCCTTTCCAGTAAGATTAGATTAGTTAGTGAAAGGAACTCATTAACTCATTGTTGAGTTTTAATCAGCTCATAGCTATCTTGTTCTTCCTGGGGTTTCCAAGGCTGTAAATTGCCTGGGAAGATATTGCTCCTATTTTTCTCCTGGAGTTACTGGTAGATTCAAACCCCAGAGAGGTATTGCCTGAGAATTTGCATCACAACTCCCTGTAGAGGATGCCACCAGAGTTCCCTGATAAAGACAAAATGCTTTTACTTTTCTTTATTTGAATGACAGTGTACAAATCACATTGATTTTTTCATACAATCATTTGTAGACATTTTGCTTTATAAGATTAATTGCCATTGATTTAAGGGAATTAATTCATCATTTTGTTTTCTTTCACCAACTTATCTGTTTATTAATTTTTACTTCCCTCTCCCTCCTTTCTCATTCTTCACTCTCTTCTTTCTCATTCTCATTCCTCAAGATTGAGACTATGTTTATGCAATTCTTCCCTTACCTTTTACAATAATAGTTTTATACCATAATTGTCCTCCTGTAACTGGCTTATATAATACAGAAATATTTATTCTAGATTAACCTATGTTGTGCAGTAGTTCATAAATTCTTCATATTTTTTAGTAATTTATAATATTTCAGAGACAGTGCTTTCAGCAAACTGTACATCATTATTTAAAAACACTGGCTTCTCCATTCAAAGAAATAAAAACTCACTTTAAGGTCATATCTCTGGCAGTTTGGAGTCACCAGGGACTCTTTGGGGGAAAATGGGCAGTCTTCTCCTGTTAAGATTTACAGCATCAGAAATCTGATGGAATACTGAGGCTTCACCCTGGAAAATCCTAGTGCTTGGTCTTTTACTAAGCATTTTCCAGAGTTGGAGCCATTATGAGTTAAATGGCACAGATCTGATAGAAACTTAGTATGAGCTGAAAGTGTCTCAATGGCACAAATTTGACATTTAAAAAAATTATGAGTTGAGGAGAAGAAAAGAAAATCCTTGGATACTCTAGGCTAGAATAATCTTGAGCACAGTGAATTGTGGTTTTACTGCCTAGGTAGGGACATCTGGCGGCCAAGTGGTAAGGAACGGAGCGTTGACATCTCAAAGGCAAGTTCTTTGAATCCACCAGCTGGTCTGTGGCAGGAAGATGGACTTCTCATGAAATTTGCAGCTTTTAAAACGCAGGGGAAGGCCAGTTATTGTACATAACAACAACTCCCCAGGAAGAATATTTTGCTCTGTGAAATAGTTAACAAACACCTTAGTTTACCTCTTCCTTTATAGATTTATATTAAAGCAGATCTAGAATTTGATTCTAAAATTTACTTTTCTTCTCAGTCAGGGAGAGTGTGAATTTCTAGATAAAAGCCAGAGATTGGATCCTATTAATTTCATCCCCACAGCTGATGCAACTATTCAATAATGATTATATATTGAATGCCTTTAGGTTTGTTGCTTACTTTCTCTAAGCAATGTTTTCTCTCTTACAGGAAAAGTAAGAAGAAAAATAAAACTAGCTACCTTTTTTTTAATCATTTTTTTTAATGAGTTGTCTGTACCAATTACTTTACATGTGCTGTTTTACTATAGCCTCATAGCAGTAGTATTAACAGTATTCCTTGTATACACATGGATATTATCCTGTAATTCAAAACAACCAGTGCTAGAGAGGAGGAAATAGATTATTTCCAACAATATTTGCAGTCAGAAATCTTTCAGACATGCAAACAAGATGCATTAATAAAAATGGGTGACAGGAATGTAGAAACTGGGAACAAAAAGGAAGGATCAGTAGTCTGAAAACACAGACTCGGTGACAGAAATAAGTCTGGAGATTGAATGATAGAATT
>NW_006399755.1:28546380-28559903 GCF_000299155.1 Elephantulus edwardii
CAAATATCGATCTCTTCCAGTCAGTTGGCCAAGTGGTCGTTCTCCAGATTTCTTGGCACAACTTGGTGAGCACATCCAGGGCAGCATCTGTTAACTGAAATATGTCAATTGGCATACCATCTAGCAACTATATGCATGGACCTCACCTGATGGTCTATATAGGAATCAGATTGAGTATATCTGTGGAATGATTCATTCTAGAAGTTATGAAAACTAGGCCAGGTGCTGAATGTGGATCAGAGCATCAACTACTCACATGCAAGTTCAAGCTGAAGCTATTGAAAATTAAGTCAAATCCATAAGAACCAAAATATAACCTTGAGTCTATCCCACCGGAATTAAAAAACAATCTCAGGAAAAACTTTGAGGACTTGAGTTCTAATAAATGAAGACCAGATGAGCTGTGGGAGGATATAAAGAATGTCATCTATGAAGAATACAAAAGACTATTACAAAGACAAGAGGAAGAGGAATAAAAGACTGAGATAAATGTCAGAAGAGTCTCTGAGTATTGCACTAGAATGCCAAGAAGCCAAAGCAAAGGAATCAAATCAAGAGGGTAAGGAACCTGAACGGAAGTTTTCAAAGGACAGCTCAGGAAGACAAAGCAAAAGTTGTTTTTGTTGTTTTATTTCCCTTTTATTCTGATCTATTTACAAAGTTTGAATACATTGTTTTTCACAAAAGAGCCTTCCCATTTCCTTCACCCCACCCACTTATTGAATTGTGCAACCCTATGATTAACACCCTCCCATCCCCCATCCACACCCCTCTCTTTCCTCCCTTCCCCTACCTTGGATATCATACTTATTCTACAATAATGGTTTTGTTCAGTATTTGTTCTTTTGGGACTGTGTTAGTTCACTCAGCATAATGCTCTCCAGTCCCTCCCAAGTTAGGCAGTAATTTACAAAATCATTGCTCCTGGGTGCTGCGTAGTATTACATTGTAGGAATGTGAAATATGCAGAGAGCTAGAGTTAGAAAAATAAAAAGGGATGAACTTGTTCATCATTTCTTAAGCTGAAGAAACTGAGGAACAAATTTAAGCCTTGGTGGCAATACTTAAAGATACTGTAGGCAGAATACTGAATGATCTTGGAAGCATCAAAAGATGAGGGAAGAAGTACATAGAGTCTTTGTACCAAAAATAATTGGCTGACACAGAAAAATTTAATGAAAACATATGATAAAGAGACAATGGTGGTAAAGGAGGAAGTTCAAGCTGTTCTGAAGGAATTAGCAAACGGTAAGGCCTCATGAATAGATGGAATACCAATTGATGTATTTCATCAAATAGTTGCTGCTCTGGACACACTCACCATGTTCTGCCAAGAAATCTAGAGTACAACTACCTGGCTAAAGGACTGGAAGAGATCCATATTTATTCCCATTCCATAGCAGGATGGTCCCACAAAGTGTTATCACACACAGGCAAAATCCCGCTGAAAACGACTGAAACAGTACATTGACAGAGAACTACCAGAAATAGTTTAAAAGCCATGTAGGGACACCATAGTCAGTACCAGAGGACTATCTGTCTGTCTTTCGTTGACTGCAAAGATATTTGACTGTGCAGATCACAACAAATTGTGGTCAACATTGAGAAGAATGAGAATCCCAGAATACTTTATTGTGCTCATGAGAAACTTATACTTGAACCAGAAAGCAGTCATCAGTACAAATCAAGTAAGCACTGCGTAGTTCAAAAGCAGGAAAGGAGTGAATCAGAGATACATCCTGTCTCCATACCTTCTCAATCTACATGTGGAACAGTTCATTTGGGAGGTTGGGCTTTATGAGGGGGAGCGTTGCATCAGGATTAGAGGAAGACTCATCAACAACCTGTCCTATGCAGATGACACAACCTTGCTTGCCTAAAATGAGGAGGGCTTGAAGAATTTGCTGCACAGTATCAAGGACGGGAGTCTTCATTATGGATCAAAGCTCAACATCAAGAAGACAAAGATTTTCACCACTAGGCCACCTGGCAGCACCATGATAGATGGAGAACAGACTGAAACTGTTCATAATTGTTTATTATTGTTAATTGTGGATAGAGCAAACTTAAAGTTGAGATTATTAACAATTTCACTTTGCCTTTATCCACAATCTGAGCAAACTATCATTCTTGAAAGAGAGAATGGACAGGGAAAGATGGGAAGACCTTGGAGGAGATGGATTGATACAGTAACTGGAGCATTGAGGGTAAGTTGTTGGAGACAGTGAGATTGGCTTGAGATAGGATAGAGTTCAGAGCTAGTGTGCATAGGGCCACTCTAAGTTGCAGGTGATTCGATATCACATAACAACAACATACCAATCATGCTGGAGAAAAATATTGATCTGCCAAGAGAATAAACAAGTCTGTCTTGGAGAAGGTTAAGCTATATTTCTCAATGGAGGCAAAGATTTTGAAGCTGTGTCTCATACACTTTGGGCACTTGGACAGGAGGGATCAGTCCTTGGAGAATATCATCCTAGGAAGGGTAGAGGGACAGCACAGGAGAGGAAGACCCTCAATGAGATAGATAGACACAGTAACTGGGATAATAGGAGTAGATGTGTCAGAGTTGGTGGGACTACATTAGGATAGGGCAGGGTTCATAACTAATACATAGGGTCACTATGAATCGTAGACCACTCGAGGGCACATAACAACAACAACATCAACATCATCCCCTTTTTTGAAGGTGAGAATTTTGGAGTTCAGAGCAAAGTGGTTTTGTCAAGGTCATACTTATTTTACAAATTTTTGAAAAGTTAAAACTATGTAATATATCTGTTAATGCTTTGAAAATCATTTGAACTACATAAAGATAGAAATGTTACTTTTTTACCTTTTACCCAATTTGTTGCTGCTCTAGATTAAAAAACTTCATTCACCCCACAGAACCATCATGGTGCTTTGCTAGAAGGTCCTAGAAACTCAGATTTGACAGTGACAGAAAATGGTTGCTGCATCATGGTTGTTGGGTTCAACATCTCTATTGTGTCACCAACTAGTTGCTGTAGGAATTGAGAGGAGTGAAGAAGAAATATGAATGAATATTTGATGAATAGTATCCTTTGTAAATATTCTGCCTGGAGGTTTTCCTCCTCCTTCACCAGCAGAACAAATTAGTACTTCATTTACAATCACAGAAGCCCCAAAATCCAGATGAAAGTCTAAGAATCAAATCTGGTGTGCCAACCTTGAGTACAAAACTAGTTATCTCTGGGGTGACTAACACCAGGACTTTGCTGTGAGTCTCTTGGTTTCTAGGAGGCTAAGATTTAGACCCACTGTAATAGCAAAAAGCTGAACTATTTAAAAGTCTTCTAACATTACATAGCCAGAACTCTACTGATAATGATAGAATTAAGACAGTCCCCTAATTGGTCTTTGGAGTTAAATCAAGTTAGAGGACAACTGATTACCAGGTGGAGTTACTTTTTATTCTCCAGCACTATTTTTCCTTCTTGGTTTTAAAAATATGTTCTTATGGATTAGTTTAGTCTCCTATCTTTTTTGTTTTCCACTTAAGAAATTTAAGAAAAGACCTGATATAGGAGCTTCATTGCTTGTGCACATCTCCATGTTTGCTAATAATGATGAAAGATTTGTTACTTGTCCGTTTCAGCTGAGCGAGAGAGATGAGTCACACCATAAGAGAGGGTGGGGAAGCTGGGCTCAGTGCCCAGGATTTTTCTTTCCTTATTTGGATCACTGTGTTTGCTAGGATATTTAATTAATCCCACTCTTGGAATAATGCTGATTGCTTATGGCTATTGCTGAACTGGAATATCAAACCATATGTGATGTTTCTTCAATAAAATTTAGATTTAAAAGTCCCTAAATGATGTATGTGTTTGACAGTCCTTAATGGAAACTGATTAAAGGAATTTCAGAGAATGGATAGGCTTAATTGTAGCAATTCTTTTCACCCAAGTGGAAGAAGTTCAAGATTATAACACGAAACAAGGAATTAACCTAATATTTGGAATAGAACTGCACCCAATCTTAAATATATAAGTGTTCTGTTGTTGTTTTTGATTCTTTGTTGATTTGATTTTTTCATTTTTTCTCTGAAGATGACTTTTCCTGAAGTTCTTTAAGAATTCTTTTTTTTTTTTAAAAAAAAAACTATAGCCATAGTTAGGCCATCTGGGGACTTCTGATAATCTTCCTTTGAGTAATTCAATACATGGCATGATTTTGTCTCACTATTGAACCGATTCCTCAGCAAAGAATGATAGGGATTCTGCTGTTTGTAGCTAAAATCTTGTGCCAAGAGTATTAACCTTGAAGTTCTATACACTTTACAGGTCAGACAATTACCACAGTTATCCTATTTGCTTATTTAAGGATGTGGCAAGGAGAGTCTCCAAAAAAATTGACTCATAAATGTGAGTGGAGGGGGAAAAATCAATTTCTTTTTTTGAAGAGATAGATCCAGAATTGTAATGATGGAAAGAATTCTTAGATTCATTGAAGTTAAAGCCTCTCTTGAATAAATCAGAACAGACAAATAGTCTGATGGACTGAATTGTGCTTATGTGGTCAAGGGAGGCAGAATAGTTGGATGAGATAGCACTTAAGAATTCAATTAAATTCTGTTGTCTTCCAACTTTGTTACAGAACAGATATTGCAATATGTTATTGTTGTTGATTGCCTTCGATTCAAGCATGGCTCATAGTGACCCTATGAACAAAAGGCCTGAAGCCCCTCTACAACTAGCGACATTTATAAAAATTCATAGTTTCCGGAGGCATGTTATTTGGGAATTGGATGCCACTCCTGCTTCCAAATATAATATTACAAAAAATGTATGTAATATGTAAAGTAATTAAGGTGACTTACTCTCCTTAATGGTCCCTGGATTAATGCAAATGGTTAAAGTGCTTGACTACTAGTCAATAGGTTGGCAGTTTAAATCCATCTGGATGCATCTCAGAATCAGAAGGGAGACTTGCTGACCTAGTTCTGAAAGATCACAGCCTTGAAAACCCTATGAAACAGGTGACTCTGCATACATGGGGTCACTGTGAGACATCAATGATATCAACAGTGCCATTCTCATGGAATCCAAAGAGGTTATACCTGCTTATATGCTTCCCCTGCCTACTCCCTTTTTGCAAAGCTTGAAAAGCACTTAATTCTTTCATTTGATGTATAAGACCATTTCCAAAGAGGAGTTAACTGACTTGCTGGAAGTTATGGGATTAGAAAGTGTCAGGGCTGACGATCAGTTTAGAGTTCTGCTCTTCTGTGCGCTTTCTACTTCAGGCCATGGCCAACTTCCTGCTTGGAATTCTGCGAAGAATAAAACCCTCTCTGGTAGAATTCTGGAAACAAGTTTGATGTTCAGGGGTTGTGAAGACACATGAAAAAAAGGAGGAAAAATGCTATTTTCTCAGTCTTAGAGTTCAATACTCATAACTATTAATTGATCCTCTATTATGAGCAAGTCAGGGTTTGAAGTTATGGAGACAGCACAGAATTCAAGAATGAAGGAAAAACTCTTGTTTATCCTTGTTTCACCTTAAAAACATAAACAGAGTAACTTACTTATTGTTGTTGTTAGGTGTTGTTGAGTACAACTCACTGTGACCCAGTGAAC
This sequence comes from Elephantulus edwardii, assembly GCF_000299155.1. Classification (NCBI taxonomy): domain Eukaryota; kingdom Metazoa; phylum Chordata; class Mammalia; order Macroscelidea; family Macroscelididae; genus Elephantulus; species Elephantulus edwardii. Next base: position 28,551,984 of record NW_006399755.1, read on the forward strand.
AACAGATGTGAATTCTGCCCTATTCTGTGTCATAGCCCTCATCATTGCTAACATACTTGAGCCCATTGCCATAGTCACTGTGTCAATCCATCTAGTTGAGGGTCATCCTCTCTTTTGCCTACCCTTTACTGTTCCAAGTATGCTGTCCTTCTCCAAGGAATAATTTCTCCTAAGAACATGCCCAAAATATGTGAAATGAAGCTTCAGCGTCTTTGCCTCCAAGGAGCACTCTGGCTGCACTTTCTCCAAGACTGATCTGTTTGTTTTGGTAATCCATGGGTTATCCAGCACTCTCCTTCAACCCTACAACTCAACGACATCAATTCTTCTGTCACTCTTATTCATTTTCCAGCTCTCAGATGCATAGCAAGTCATTGAAAAGACCATGGCTTGAATCAGGTGCACTTTAGTCTTCAAACTGACATCATTGCTCCTCAGTAATTTGGAGAGGTCCCTGACTGCAGATTTTTCCCAATGCAATACATCTCCTGATCTCCTGACTGCTGGTATGTGTCTGTCAGTATGTTGTATTGAGGGAATGATTTGCATATTGCTAGTTGCTTTGTAGCTTCTTGTTGGAACTGACCCATAGCTGACCTTGTAGCAGGTTTTCAGAGGCTCCAGTGGGAGGAGATTTCTCATTCTTCTCTCTTGAAGCAGCTGGTGGATTCGAACTGAGATTTCAGCACAGCTTCTTTCCACTAGGTCTCCAGAGCAACCTGTTTTATAGTTTAGTTATAGTATTATAGTTAGAGCCCAGATTAGAAGTTAATCAAAATGAGGAGAAAAAAAAAACTACAAACGTGCTTTAATAATTGGAGCATGAATGCACGTATAAATGTAGAAAAACTAGAATTATAAAAAAGGAAATGAAATGAATGAATGATCATTGACATTCTAGCCTTTTATGAAATGAGATGGATTGGCATTGTCCACTTTGAATCAGATGATCACATGGTTTTCTATGCCAGGAATTAAAAACAGAGGGAGATTGGTGTTGCATTCATAGTTAAAAAGACAACGTAGAATTCTACCCTGCAGTACAGTGTTCTGAGTGAATGGGATTCTGTCCATACACAACCAAGGAAAATCTATTAACACAAGTATTATCAAATACATACATGAACAGCTAAAGTCAAAGAGAAGGAAACTGAAGGTTTTTACCAAATTTTGCTGTCAGAAATTGACCAAACATGCAATCAAGTGACTTATTAAATTATGTAAATCACATGCTCATCATATTGGTTATGAATTTTGATGCCAAACTACTTGACTTTTAAGCTCAACTCTGCCTCTTGGGCAAGTTAACTCTCAGTTTCTTAGTTTCCTCTCTTATAAAGAAATAAGAATAATAATATTACCTTACAGAACTGTTGTAAGGATATCTATCTCTACATCTTTCCTAGTAACATGCCTGAAGTGTGTAAGATGAAGCTTTGTAATCTTTGTCTCCAATGAGCACTCTGCTTGCACCTTCTCCAAGACTTATCTATTTGTTCTTTTTGCCAGTCCATGGGGTATTCAATACCCTCCAACACTACAGCTCAAAGGCATCAACAATTCTTCTTCTGTCCCCCTTATTCACTGTCCTACTCTCAGATGCATAGCAAGTGATTGAAAAGACTATGGTCTGAATCAGGCACACTTTGGTTCTCAAACTGACATCATTGCTCCTCAGTAATTTGGTGAGGTCCCTGATTGCAGATTTTCTTAGTGTAATACATCTGCTGATCTCTTGACTGCTGGCACCAAGCGTGCTGATTGTGGATCCAAGTAAGATGAAGTTGTTGACAGTTTCAATCTTTTCTCCAACTGTCATATGAGAATTTTTGTTTTCCTGACTCAGTGGCTCAACAACAAGAACAACATTTTTACTGCTACATCCTCATCTATATCTGTCTTTCTCCAAACATGACTAATGTCAACTCCATATGTTATAGGGTAGAACTGCTCCATAAAATTTCCTTAGATGTAATCTTCACAGTTAGATGGAGAGATTGAGGTTGTTAGCAATTACAGCTTGTTTGGATCCACAATCAACACTCTGAGCACCAGCAGTCAGGAAATCAAAAGACTAATTGCATTGGGAAAATCTTCTGTCATGGACCTCTCTAGAGTGCTGAAGAGCAGTGATGTCATTGTAGAGACAAAGGTGTGTCTAATTCAGGTCATGGTTTTCTCAGTTACTTGTTATGTTTCAGAAAGCTGGACAATGACTGAGAATGACAGAAGAAGAATAGATACCTTCGACTTGTGTTGCTGGAGAAGAGTCTTGAACATACCATGGACTTCCAAAAAACAAATGTCTGTCTTGAGAGGGTGAAACCAAGTATCTCCATGGAGGCTAGGATTTTGAAGCTCCGCCTCACTTACTTTGGGTACATGGCCATGAGGATAGAGCATGTCCTTGGAGAAGGACATCATGCTCAGAAGGATGGACGGACAGTGGAGAAGAGGGAGATCCCAAATGAAATGTACTGATACAGTAACTAGGGTAAAGGGGTTTGGTGTGTCGTAATTAGTGAGACTGGCTCAGGACAGGGAAGGGTTCAGAGCTGCTGTACATACATCACAGGCGACTTAATGGCGCATAACAACAATAATATTCTATGACAGGTTTGGAAACAGTGGTATCCACTTCCTAAATAACATGCCTCTGGAAACTATGAACTTTGATAAATGTTGATATTTGTAGAGAGCCTTCAGGACTTTTGTTCATAGGGTTGCTATGAGTCATTCGAAGGCAATCAACAACAATCTTTACAGAAACAGATCACCAGACTTTTCTTCTGTGACACCACTGAACTGCCATTTGTTAGGTTGTTGTGTTGTAGGAGTCAGAACCAACTCATAACTGATCCTCAGTGGGTTTTCAGAGGCAGATTGCCCATCATTCTCCCACAGAGCAGCTGGTAAATTTGAACCGTGTGTCTTTCGGTTTGCAGCACAACTTCTTGTCACTAGGCCATAAGATCTCCCTAAAAGAATATAAGATTGACATAATGACTACAACAATGGGTCTGAACACAGCAGAGATTATGAGGATAGTGCATGGTCAGGCAAGGTTAGTTTTGATGTAGGTAAGGTCACTGTGAGTCAGTTCCTCTCTGGTGTTATTGATCTCTTTATAGGCTTATCTGTTATTTGACTGAAAGTTGAGTCATGAGGACGATTTAAGCTCTAGGCTTGAGGACTATAATCAAGGACCATAGTCTCAGGAGTCCACCTGATTGCAACGAGTTAGCCAGAGTTTATATTTTTAGTGTCTAGCCTTGCACTTTGTATATAGTAATCAACAGATATTTACTATATGTTGGCGATGAATTCTACTATTAATGATATTCTTCTTAATTTGGTTCCTTTTTCTGATTTTAAACCTTCAGTCTAATTAAAAATATCTCCTACCCTAAATGTTCTTTGTTCCAGTGAGTCTAAGGTTCATAAACTTGTTGAACCTTGAATAAAAGCAAAAAGCTAGCTCAAGTAGGGGAAAGCCATATGCATGGCTTTAATGAATAGTCATCATGACATATGGAGGAGGACTGCCCGATTCATTATTGGGTTTGATGGAGTTACTGCCTGCCTGCCTGAGTCAGTCCAGGGGCCAATTTATAGTGGTGAGTTTCTGTAATGGGCTGATCTCACTGATAAACAAAGTAAATAAATGAACCACGTTGTTTCCGTAACTGGGATAATTTGCAAGATTAGCATGAAAATATTATATTGTATCTTAACGAGAATGTTGATATACGTTGTTTCCGTAACTGGGATAATTTGCAAGATTAGCATGAAAATATTATATTGTATCTTAACGAGAATGTTGATATACTTTTTAAATTTATATATGGTTTTATGATGAAATCCCATTTACATGTATTTTAAGTAATTTAATGCATTTCTTCAGCACACATGTACCAAATATTTTTGTTTCTTTAGAATCAGTTATGTGAAATGTGAGTCAGATTAATAGATAGTCAAATGGACAGATTTTTAAAAATATGTGAAAATAATAATATTCTAAGATTTAAGAAGCCTGCAGCATAAGAGATGAAAAGTAGATATGCACTATTTTTTCACTCCTAACTCCCTAGTTCCTCTCTAATAATAGTGTCAGATATTTCTTGGATAGTCTTTTAGATATTTTAATATATTAACACAAGGAGAACCATATTTATACCAATTTTATCTCAATTTATGTTATTCCCTTAACAACATGTCCTAGATATCTTTCCATATTTGAATTATAAGTAATTATATAACATTAAAAAATAAAAGTACTGTTTCTATGTATGTGTAAGGATTTTAAAATCTTACCTATTGATGGATAGTATTTTGCTATTACAATCAATCTACAGTGATCATATTTTAAATCACATAGTCATATATTGATGTAATTTATCTGTAGGAAAAATTTCTTGAATGGGAATTAGTCCAAAAAAGAAATGTGCACTAGAATTTTGGATAGAAATTGTCCACTCAGAATAATAGGAGATTGTTCCCCTATTTAATGTTTTGCTGTTGTTGTTGTTGTTAGGTCTCATTGAGTTGAGTATGACTCATAGCAACCCTATGAACAACAGATATGAATCCTGTCCTATCCTGTGCCAACCTCATAATTTCTGATGGACTTGAGCCTATTGCTACAGTTATTGTGTCAATATATCAGGTCGAGAATCTTCTTCTGTTTCATCTACCATCCACCTTTCAAAGCATGATGCCCCCCTCCAAGGTACAGCGTCTCCTAACAATAAGCCCAAAGTATGTAAGATGAAGCTTTGTCATGTTTGCCTTCAAGGAGCGATCTGGCTGCACCATCTCCAAGACATATGTTTGTTCTTTGGGCAGTCTGTGAGATATTCACCCTTCTCCAACACCACAGTTCAAAGACATCAGTTCTCCTCCTGTCATTCTTAATTGTCTAGCTTTCAAATGCATAGCAAGTGATTGAAAAGATCTTGGCCTGGATGAGGCGCACCCTAGTCTTCAAACTAACATAATTGCTTCTCAATAATTTGAAGAGGTCCCTGATTGTGGAATTTCCCAATATAATATGTTCCTGGTTTCCTGACTGCTAGTACCAAGTATCTTGATTGTGGATCCAAGAAAGATGAATTCATTGATAATTTCAATCTCTATCTTTCATGATGGGGGGAGGAATTCCCTCCCCCCTTGATATTGAAATGTAATCCATATTCAAGACTTTAGTCTTTGATCTTCTTCAGGAAGCATGTCAAATTCTCCTCACTTAAAGCAAGTAAAATTGTGTCATCTGCATAACACAGTTTGTTGACGAGTTTTCCTCTGATCCTAATACCACATTCTCTTTCATAGAGTCTAGCTTCTCAAATGATTTGTTTAGCATACAGACTGAATAAATATGGAGAAAGAATGCAACCCTGACTCATACCATTTTTAATTTTAAGAAAAATTTGCTCTTTTCACACAACAGCCTCTTGTTTTAGGTGTAGGTTTTGCATGAATACTATTAAATGTTCTGGGATTCCCATTCTTTTCAATGTTAGCAATAATTTGTTATGATCCACACAAATACCTTTGCATAGTCAATAAAGCACAAAAGTCCTTCTATTCTCTGATTTCAGTTAGGATCCATCTGACATCAACAATGATAACCTGAGCGTCATGGCCTCTTCTAAACCCAGCTTGAATTTCTGGCAGTTTTCTTTCAATGAATTATTGATAGCCATTTTTGGATGATCTTCAGCAATTATTTTGCTTGTTGTTGTTGTTATGTGCCATTGAATTTCTGTGGCTCATAAAGATGCTATGTACAAAACTCTGGACTCTGCTCTATGCTGAGCCAACCTTACTGTTTCAGATACACCTATCTTCATTACTCTAGTCACTGAGTCAATCCATCTTATTGAGGGTCCTTCCCCTCCTGTATTGTCTCCCCATCTTCCCACACATATAATGTTCCTCTCCAAGGCCTGGTTCCTCCTTGCAACATGTCCAAAGTATATCAGATGGTGCTTCAGAATCCTTGCCTCCAAAGCATAGCTTGGTTTCACCCTCTCCAGGATCAAACTGTTTATTATCCTAGCAGTCCATGGTATATATAACACCACAACTCAAAGGCATCAATTCTCCTCCTATCATCCCTAGTCATTGTCCAGCTTTCTGTTGCATAGCACATAATTGCAAAGACTGTGGCCTGGATAAGGTGCATCTTCGTCTCCAGACTGACATAATTTCTCTTCAGTACTCTAGAGGGGTCCCTGACAGTAGACTTTCCCAGTGCAATTCATCTCTTGATTTCCTGTCTGCTGGTTGATTGTGGAGCCAAGCAAATGAAAGCTGTTAACAATCTAAATCTTTTTACCGTCCATGCGATATTAATAATATTGTTTATTAATTTCCACATTCTGCTGAAGCATTTTCTTGGGAATGGGAACAAATATGGATCTCTTCCAGTCAGTTGGTCAGACTGTCATAGACTGGTGAGCATGTCCAAAGCTACATCCATCATTTGAGATATGTCAACTGCTATCCTAGAAATTCCTAGGGCCTTGTTTTTTGCCAATGTCTTCAGTGCAACTCCAATTTCTTACTTCATTACCATTGGTTCTTTATCTTATGATACTTCCTGAAATATTTCAGTGTCTTTTTGGTAGTGACTGAATAGGCTGTAGAGATCATATTTTGATCCTTTTTCCCCCTTTAAACATTTTTTTATTATTATTTTTTTTTGTGTGTGTGTGTGTGTACTGTCAAATCAGATCTGACTGGTGGATTCAAACTGTGCACCTCTGGGATTTCAGTGCAGCTTCTTGACACTAGGCCACCAGAGCTTGCCCGTATTTTGATTCTTTTGGGCTTGTTTTCATTTTCAGCCTCAACTTGAACTTGCATATGAGTAATTGATTTCTGTTTCACAATCAGTACCTGGGCAGGTTTGACAGCTAATATTGAGCTTCTTTAGTGATTCCTTCCACAAATACAGTCAATTTAATTCCTATGCAATCCATCAGGTGAGGCCCATGTTTTCCTATTATTTCATTTAAGTATAATTTAATTTTCCTTCTAAGGTATAATTATAGTTTTTCCACATTCATTGTTATGCAATAATCCTTTCATAAATAGTCTGTTTTTCATGTAGCGTATGAGGTTTCACAAAAGTTGAGCATCTGACTCAGTTCTGCCCAATCAGGATGTCAAATCATAAATAACACAGTTTACTTAAGAGTTTATCCATGACCCAATTTGTTCCAGTGTCCAAGATATGTATAGGAGCCACCAGGAAGAGCAGGGGACTGAAACCTGGGAGAATGTAGATGTGGAATTATTGAATTTCACATTGTCTTCTTGTGTATGTAAGAATACTACTGATATGAATATGCAGGCAAATAATAACTCTACTCATATTCATTCATTGCTATCAAGTCAGAACCAACTCATAGCTGACCTTTCAGCAGGCTTTCAGAACCTGTAAATCACACAGAGAAGATTGCCCATCTTTTTCCTATGGACAGTTAATGGATTCAAACCTCTTGTACTTGAATTGGCAGTGCAACTGCTTGCCCAGAGAAGTATTAGCAATGTGTTTTTGTAAAAAAGAAAAACATCGAGGGTGTTTTTGAAAGATGTCTCTTTTATTTCTATTTTCATCCTCTATGGTGTTGTTGTTGTTGTTATGTGCCGTCGAGTCGTTTGCGACTCATAGCGACCCTATGTTCAACAGCCCTAAACCCGGCTCTATGCTGTGCCAATCGCACTGCCTCTGACACACCCATTCTGATTACCCCAGTCACTGAATCAATCCATCTCACAGAGGGTCTTCCCCTCTTGCGCCATCCCTCCACCCTCCCAAGCATGATATCCCTCTCCAAGGACCTGTCCCTCCTTGCAATATGCCCAAAGTATGTCAGACGAAGCCCCAGAATCCTTGCCTCCAAGGAGTTG
>NW_006399755.1:28560003-28561635 GCF_000299155.1 Elephantulus edwardii
AACTGAAACTGGAGCCTGGACTTATGGAGGAATTGTACCTTGGAACTGTTACACTAAACCCTGAACTTGTATTGTGAGATATTCTTTGCTCCCCTACTCACTTCCCTAATAACTGTTGATACCCTGTGAGTCTGTGAGTCACCAATGAATAAACAAACCTCTGGCTGTTGCTGTGTCTCCAGCGGCACCATTGGGCTGGACTACAGGCTCTTTATCTGCTTTTATTCTGAGACACTGAAGGACTGTGCTATTCCTACTCCCTCTGACCCTTTCAGAGAGATGGTCATGGCCCTGTGTGCCAAATATCTTTATTTTGTTTTGTTTTGTTTGTTTGGCTTTTTCTTTTGCTATTTAGACAGGGTCATAATCGAATCAATGACACTTAACAACAACATTTGCTATGTGCTGTTGTTTTTTATGTTTGTTGTTATATACTGTTGAGTTGGAACTGACTCATAGGTGACCCTCCAGTAGATTTTCATAGATCGTAAATCTCATGAGAGGTGACTGCCCATCTTTCTAACATGGAGCAGCTGGTGAATTTGAGATATGTGCCTTTGTGTTGGCGGCACAATTTCTTACTGCTAAACTACCAGAACTCTTGTTATTATATTGCTGTTATTGTGTCCTGTCGAGTCAGAACTACCCATAGCTGAACCTCCCGTAGACTTTTCAGAGGCATTTAATTGCATGGGAGGAGATTGCTCATCTGTTCCCCACAAAGTGTCTGGTGGCCTTGAACAGCATTCTCTCGAGATTGCAGCAAGCTTCTTGCCACTAGGCCACCAGAGTTCCCTGTTATTGTGTTAGGTATTGCCAAATTGACTATGACTTACTGCAATCACATGAACAACAGATTGACATCTCTCTGCAGTTGCTATGTCAATCTATCCCCCTGAGGGCCTCAATTTCCTTTTTCCATCCTCTACTTTTCCAAGCACGATTAATGTCTTTTTACAAGAACTAGAGCCTTCTGTCCACATGCTCAATATATGTGACATGAAGCTTCACCATCCTTGTCTCTAAGCCAAATGAGCACATTCTCTGTTTCACTCTTTCAATTCTAAACTAAGCTTATATTATATCTAGTGCTTTCTTTTTTGGAGGGGAGGTGGTTGTTTTTTATTAGTTTTTTTTTTTGAATGAAGATTTACATATTGTATTTTTTGATACAACCAAAGACATTTTGTTTTACAGTAATGATTACCATTGATTAATAGAATTAATTAATTATAATGCCTAATCAATCTATGGATGGTGAAGAGATTGAGATTGTTCACAGCTTCAGTTTGCTCGGCTCCATGGTCAACACTCTTGGTACCAGTAGCCAGGAAATAAAAAAACATATTGCGATGGGAAAGTCTGCTGTTAGGGACCGCTCTAAAGTACTCAAGAGCAATGGTGTCTCTCTGGAGACTAAGGTGCACCTGATACAGTCTTTGCAATCACTTGTTATGCATCAGAGAGTTGGACAATGACTAGGGATGATAGAAGGAGAATTGATGCCTTTGAGATGTGGTGCTGGAGAAGAGTATTAAATGTACCCTGGACTGCCAAGAAAACAAACAGATTCATCCTGGAGAGGGTTAAACCAGGCTGCTCCTTGGAGGCAAGGATTCTGGGGCTTCATCT
>NW_006399755.1:28561735-28568426 GCF_000299155.1 Elephantulus edwardii
CTTGCTTTTCTATTATTTCCAGTACTGTAGTGTAATGGCTGTACCCTGTTTTGTGATGATTTTTTAAAGTTCTTGTACCTCTTTAGCTACATTATCAATTCTTTTTTCCCTTTTTTTTTAATTTTATTTTTTCCATAGCTGTTCAAGTTGCTCCTCATCAATATGGGTTTTGTTTGTTTTTTTTTTTGTGGGTTTTTTTTTTCCTGGATTGCTCTCTCTGGGGTATTTGCTCTCTTAATGACTTCCATTATTTCTTCTATCATTTACATCTTCTTCTGTAGCTGTTCAGAGAACTCCATATTAACATATTTATTCTGTTCTCTCTATCTGGGGTATTCATTGGTCTGACTTTTCAGGAGAAGTTTATTTTGTTTTTTTCATGTTGCCTGAGGCAGACTCCTGTTTTCTCGGCATTATGTGAGTCTTTTCTCAGTAGATACTTAGTTATTGTAACTGTATAATAACCCAGGGTATGGCATAGTTTTGTGAAGGACCTGTATATTGGTGCTATCCTCTTGGGCAGAACAGCTAACCAGGAGTGGAATGATTGTTCCATCCTCAAACTGTGCCTCCAACTGGCCTCTTTTGCTTGAGCTTAAGAAATCCCACGTGATTGTTTCACCCAAAGTACCTGTGATATTGGTACTCCTGGAACTGGACGGCAGGGGTGGCAGCTGTGCGATCTTCAAGCAATGGAGGTAGTGGTCTAGTGCTCTGGGCTGGATTGTGGTCTAAAACTGCAGCCCCTTGACCTGGCAGGAAGTGGTGTGAGTGAGCCTGTGTTTGGCTGAAACCTTTATTGAATGCTGGGAAAGCTGTGGCTGGAAGACACTCCTGGGCCAGCCCTTCCACATAGGCCTTGGTATCTTTCAGCATATAGAAGGTCAAGTTCCCCAAGAGCAGGTCTTGCATGAGGGCGGGTCTCATGCCAGGAAGGGTTTAGTGCAGGGTGGAGTGTGGGGAAGCGAGTTCTTTTGTTTTTGAATTTGTTCCACATTTCTCCAATCTCTACTCAGGATTATCTACTGTGACCTTGGTAGAGTGATCAGTGGTGGTAACCAGGCACTATTTAGTACTTCTGGTTTTATGGTTGTGGAAGTTGAAGTTTGCATGATCGATTAGTCCTTTGGACTAATTATTTACATATATCTTTTTTTTTCCTTTCCTCTTCTTTGTTCTGAGTAGGCAAAGACCAATAACTGCACCTTAGGTGGCTGCTTGTAGGTTTTCAAGATCCTCATCACTTAGTCTTGGCAATCTTTTTATAGACTTGGTAAAAAACAAGGCCCCAGGAACTGATGGCATATCAATTGACATATTTCAGCAAAGCATATCAATTGACATATTTCAGCAAACAGATGCTGCCCTGGACATGCTCACCAGGTTGTGCCAAGAAATCTGGAGGACAACTCCCTAATTAATTGACTGGAAGAGATCCATATTTATTCCCATTCCAAAAAAAGAGGTGACCTGACGGAGTGGAAATTATCGAACAATATCACTCAGAACACATGCAAGCAACGTCTTGTTGAAGACTATACAGAAATGAGCAGAACAGTATGTGGACAGAGAACTTCCAGCAGTACAAGCTAGGTTTAGAAGAGGTCGTGGCACTAGAGCCATTATTGGCAATACCAGATGGGTTTTGGCTAAAAGCAGAGTATCAGAGGAATGGGTTTCTTTGTTTCATTGACTATGCAAAGGCATTTGACTGTGTGGATAACAATAGATTTTGTCTAACTTTGAGGAGAATGGGAATCCCGAACACTTGATTATGCTCATGAGAAACCTATACTTGGGCCAAGAAGCAGTCCTCAGAACAGAGCAAGGAAACACTGCATGGTTCAAAAACAGGACAGGAGTCTATTGGGTATGTGTCCTGTATCCATACCTTTTCAATCTTTATGCAGAACAGATCATTCAAGAGGCTGGGCCTTATGAGGAAGAATGTGGCATCAGGATTGGAGGAAGACTCTTCAACAATTATGAAGATAACACAACCTAGAGTGCTGAAACTGAGGAGGACCTGAAACACTTGCTGCAGAAGGACAAGGACTGTGGTCTTCAATATGTTTTGAAGCTTTACTCTAAGAAAACAAAGATTCTCACCAGGATGGCGGCACCATGATAGTTGGAGATGAGATTGAGGGGGTTAACAATGAAAGCTTGCTCAGCTCCACAATCAACATTCTTGGCACCAGCAGTCAGGAAATAAAAAACCGAATTCTACTGGGAAAATCTGCTCTCAGGGACCTCTCCAGAGTGCTAAGAAGCAATGATGTCAGCCTAGAGCCCAAGGTGCACCTAATCTAGGCCATGATCGTCACAATTACTAGCTACACAGAAGAGGAATCAATGCCTTTGAATAGTGGTCTGGAGAAGATTCTCGAACATACCATGGACTGTCAAGAAAACAAATAAGTCTGTCTTAGAGAAGGTGAAATAAAATTTCTTCTTGAAAGCGAGAATTTGTAAGCTCCTTCTCTCATACTTTGAGCAGGTGGCCAGGAGGGACTGGCCTTGGAGCAGGACATCATGCTCAGAAGGATGGAGGGACATGCAGGAGAGAATGACCCTGGATGAGACAGAATGATACAATAACTGGGGCAATGGAGGATAGGTGTGTCAGAGTCAGTGAGACTGGCTTGGGATAGGGCAGAGTTCAGAGCTGTTGTACACAGGGAGGCTATGAGTCTCAGGCAACTTGACAGCACATAATAACAGCCACTTAAACAGTTACTTACTAAAGTTAGATGTAAAACATAGTCTTTGGGGACTGCATCATGCCAACTTGACCCAGAAGTCCCTGAAGACTAATACCAGCAACCTATTCCCTCAGGATTTTTGTTTTTGGTTGGGTTGTGTGTTTTTTTTTTTTTTTCATGAAGTTTACAAAACTTTGTTTCTTGTCGACAGGTGAGCGCTTTAACCTCTGATCCACCAGAAATCTTCTTATAGATCTTCAGAGCTGTTTAAAAAATGCTGGATTAAAAAATTGGCATAATTTCTTATGGAGGGGACGTTCAGGAGAGGAAGGCCCCAGATGAGATGGATTGATACAGTACCTAGGGCAATGGGAGTTGGTGGGTTGAATTAGTGAGACTGGCTCAGGACAGGGTAGGGTTCAGAGCTGCTGTACTGAGGGTCGCAGGCAACTCGATGGCACACAACAATAGCAACAACATCAACAACAGCATCAACAACAACAGCATATTATATTGGTTGGTTTTTATTTAAGCCTCTTGTTTAGAGTCAATAGGGCCTTGTGGAGGGCTTTTGTATTTCAAAGTCAGTTGTTATTATATTTTGGAGGAACATTCTTCTAAGTGGTACAACACTCTTCTGTCAATTTGCTATTACTGAGGTAACCTAGTTGTTGTAATGCTGAACCTTGGGCCATTGGGGTGTCAAATGCCCTAACAGTTACCCATAGTGGACAGTGTTTGGTGGAGCTCCCAATATAAGGCAGGTTTGGAAGCAGGAGAGGTGTCCACTTCCTAAACAACATGTCTCTGGAAACTCTAGGAACTTTGAGAAATGACAACAGTTATAGAAAGGTTTTAGGTCTTTTGTTCATAGGGTCACTATGAATTGTGCTCTACTTGATGGCAATCAACAATATCAACAACGTAATTTCTTCTAGACTTAGAATTCCATGAATGTGAGGCAGAATGATTTGTAACACCAACCAACACCCTGAAAAGAACTATAGCAGCTAATTTATACATCTTTGGAAGCACATTCTTAACAGTCATGGAACTCTAGGTCTGGAATAAAACTGCTAGAAATCTCCTAATGCAGTATTTCCCAAAGCATTTCTATTACATCCCAATTTCATGATATTATCCAGATATCATTATTTTTAAGTCCAAGTCTTAAAATGATAACATTAGGACTTGGCATTACTCCATTCTTTGACTCTGGCTTCCATTGTATGATTTTATTCTTAGACAAGCTTTCCTTTTGGATCAAAAGACTTCCAATGGCTTGCAGGATTACATTCTTCCAAGTATGAATCCAGTTGAAAAGAATGAGCAGCTTTATCTCAGCAGTCCCAGAAAAAAAGTCTTGCTGTTCATTCTCAATGTATTTTGTTAGATCATGTGCCCACCCACATCATCATCTAGTGGATGTCATACTTTAGTTTACTTATGTATCCAGAACATTGTTCAAATCCTTTGTTTTGACACACCAAGAGCAATCAATTGCTAAAGGAAGGTATTGTATTCAGTGAAGTAGAAGGCCAACAAGGACAGGGAGGCCCTTTGTGAGATTGATTAGCACACTGGTTGTAATAATGGACTTGAACATGCTGACAATTGAGAGGATGATGCAGGACTAGACAGCGCTTCCTTTGGTTGTATACAAAGCTTCCATGAATCAGAGCCAACTCCACAGCAGCTAACAACAATAGCAGGTCATGTGTCCTTCTGAGGACTAGAGCAGAAGTAAATTCCGAAGGATCTACATGCACTGAGACCATGAGAATAGTAGATTCCCAAATGGATATTAGAGATTGCTGCTGGAAATACGGTGGGTAGATGTTGGGCAGTCAAAACCAATGAAAGCCCATTTTATTCTGTGTCTGAAATGTCCAAAATGATGAATAGAGAATGTTTTCCAAACACAGTCAAGTTTTCTCTTCTTCATCTAGAGAATTTTGCCAAATACAACTTTGGGAAAGGCTAAAAATATACTCCAACTATCTTAGTTTTCATGGAGAAACTAAGGCTCAGATAGATTAAATGACTTGTCTGAGATCTTATCTAAATTTATTAGAGGAAAGATAGTCACTTTCCACTGGGGGTTCTGATTGCCTGACCATGGAATGTTAATTTCTCTGCTTAGACTTTTTTCTACTTTTTTTGAATAATGTCTTATTCTACAAACCAAAATAATGTCTAAGAAGATCAAATGGATTCTTCACATTCACGTATGCATGGAACTTTTGCTTTTAAATCTACATTCTCACCTCTCCTACCCTCTGTTATGATTATTGTCTGGATGTATATAGTCTTTGTGATTGCTTATTCCTGACTCTCAGGCCATTTCTTCCTTTAACCTGTAGAATCTGAACTGTTTGCACCCTGGAGCCAAGTTTGCATCTCTGTTATGTCACAAATGAATTATGTGACTGAATTCATCAGTCTTCTCTCCCTAGGCTTCAGTTTCCCACATTTGAAAAATGAAAGATGAGAAGAGGAGACTAGCTGTTGCCTTAGGTTCCTTCCAATGCTTATATTCTGTGTGCCTTTTTGGATGCTGATCCTTTGGGTACCTTAAATTGAAGTCCTCTGTGGTGTGCCAAGCAAGATTTTTATTTTCTCTAACTTCCCTTCTGTCTAGCTCCAATGGGTTTTTAAAAATTATTTTGATGTTCTTATTTTTATTAACTGTAAATTGCAAAAACAACATTATTTTATAGTAAAAAATAATACTGAAACGTAATAAAAGTAGTTCTCTTTAATTTAACACTTTTTCCTGCCGTGAATCACAGTTCTTTATTAACAATTTGATATAAATACCAAGCTCATTATGTATTATTATCTATTACTGTCTTCATTCCCTATGACTGACATAACAAAATACCACAAAGAGGCCGAATTTAAAGAACATACATTTCCCTCCCCACCCCGGAATAGTTTTGGATACTAGAAGTGCAAATCAGGGCATTGGTATGTTGATTTTTTCTGAGAGCTTTGAGAGAAATATTGCTGCATGCCTCTTTCCTGAGATGATTTCAGAGATGGTGCTCCCGTAAGTTTTTGGAAGCTTTAAATCCCACAAGAAAAGATTTCCCATTTTTCTCACGTGGTGGATTTGAAGCATGTGCCTTAGGGTTGGGAGCACATCTCCTTACCACTAAGCCACCAGAGCTCCATACATCTCTCCTCCTTTCTAGTTACTTTTGCTTGTTTCTATTGAATTGATTCTCTCTTAGGTTGACTTCATGTGTATATAGCAGAACTACTTCATAGGATTTCTTTTTGTTTTCTTTATTGGTTTTCATACTTCATTGGATTTTTAAGGCTGTGAAGTTTTAGAAATGGATTACAGACTGTACTTCCAAGGGGCCTCAGGATGAGGCCACCTTTTGGGTAGTAGTTAAAGGTTTAGTCACGTGCAACAACCTAGGGAATTCTTAGCTGTGTCAGCAATCTTTGGCATTCCTTTGCTGCTTATAGATGTATCTGCCTTTATCATTACATGACACCTGTCTTTTCTCTGTGCGATCCTGTTTCTAGGTCTCTTTTTATTTTTTTAAAAATAGGATACTAGTCATTAGAAGCTACTCTTTTCTGATGTGATATCATCTGCAAGGAAAAATTCCATTTCTTAATAAATGTTCATAATCATAGAAAGAGGGGTTAGGAGTTCAATATTTGAGGATAGAATCAGGTATACACAATTCAATTCAAACAATGAGTTTTTGGCTTGTATTTTTCCCTTTGGGCTCTTCAGATTCTTTAAAAATTTTTTAAAATTTGTTTATTTTTTATGGGCTCTTCTGATTCTTATTTGTTGTTATTCTTATGTGTCATAAGAGTTAGAACTGACTCATAGTTAACACTCCTGTGGGTTTTCAGAGGCTGTAAATCACATGGGAGGAGATTACCTATCTTTCTCCTGCAGAACAGCTAGTGGATAAAAATATAATACCTTTGAGTTGGGAGCACAGTTCCTTCCTACT
>NW_006399755.1:28573851-28581682 GCF_000299155.1 Elephantulus edwardii
AGGGTTTAGGGCTGTTGTACATAGGGTCACCATGAGTCGCAAATGATTCGACGGCACATAACAACAACAATCAATCTCTGGAGTCTACTTTGATTTGAGAATTTTTGTCTTTCAAGGCACGGTAGAAAGCTTTAGAGCTAGACGAGTCTATCATTGAATGTTGATTCTTTCCGTTAATAACTGTGTGATGTTGGCCAACTCAGTTAATTTTGGTGAACTTTAGTTTCTTTCTTTGTCAAATGCATATGCTGATATTAATAATATCTTCCTTATAACACAACTATAAAAACTGTAGATCAAATAAGCCAAGTGTGTACAGATAGTAGATATCCTATGATAATATTATTATTCTCATTAGTATTAACTTCATCTTTTAAGAAACCGAGGTACTAGATGTTTTAAAGGGCACTAGATGTTTTAAAGTATATGAGTATACCATACTTCCATAGGGAGTAAGAGAGTAGTGTAGCCGAAAAGACACAGGCTTAGGATTTAGATTTGAGCTGTTGGCCTTTTTCATTTAGGAAGACGGACTGTTTAACCTTTCTGAATATCAAACTCTTCCTTTAAAAAACCCTCCAGGAATAGTAAAACCAATATTATAGTTTTTGAGAACTAATTGAGATAGCGTATAAGAAGTCTAACAATTACTTTTAAAATATTTGTTTTTTATAGGGCATTATTATAGAATGTCATAACATGTATGTGTTTTCATATTCATCTTTGTACTTCCATCACCTAGTATTGCCACCACACACACACATACACAAAAGGCTGAATAGGCTGTTGAGTTTAAAAGCACACTCACTTTATAAGCAAAGTCTGAGTGCAGATATGCTCGCTCTTTTGAGGCTGGAAACTGGGAATCCTGAAGAATAAAACTGTAAGGGAGTTATAATGCCGAGTGTAACACCCAGGCCCAGGAACTAGTGTGCCTAGGACCTCAGATTTCTTTCTGGCTCTCAGCATGAGAGTCATGATTGTTTCCCTTGCGTCATCCTCCTCATGTGGCTTTTCATCTTACACTCTGGCTTTGCTCCAGGAGACGACAGGCTGCCTCATGCCAGGGACCTGGTGAAAGGTCATGTCCAGAATGACCAAACTGTGAGCAGCTCACTTAACAGTGTCGGTCCTTAACTGGCATTCCTGAGCGCTCCATCTTCACGTGGTGAAAGCGAGAGAGAAAAACTCCACAGGGGCTTAAAATGAAAACATTTCATCTGATTGCTTAACTAGAAGTTTGTATTTTTTTTTTCTTCCCCACTCTGGATTGCTGAAAACCAAGAATGAGTACACTTACTAGGCCACCCCTTTACTGAATAAAAGTGCAATTTATATTAAGTTCTGTAATTTATGATAAGTGCGATTTATATTACATTCTTTTGCATTTTATGATAAGTGAGTAGGCTGTATTTGTTTTCTCCCAGCCTCTGATATTTATCCCAACATTTTACAGACTGTTTTTTAAAATACAGCATGAGAATTTTTGGTACAAAGATGCCAACACCTTATTTTTATGAAACTATGCCCATGTATCATAGAGAGCTGTTTTGGCATAGTGTAGTATGTATGGAGTTGCTAACCAAGAAGAGGTCAATGGTTTGAATCCACTCCTCGGGAGAGAGATGGGAAGCTTGCTTCCATGAAGATTTACCGACGTGGGAACCTGGTGGAGGGTTACCAAGAGTCAGAATCTACTTGACAACATTGGATTGGATAGCATATAATTGTCCAACTTTGAATACTTCTGGATTTTTGCTTGAATAAAGATATAATGAACTGGAATTCTCTTCTGCTTCAAATGCTGATTTTGATGTGTAGAGTTTTTGTTTTGTTTTTGCTTTTTATTTTATTGTTGGTGTTGGTGCTGAGCCCTGATGGTAAAGCATGCTGAGTACTGGATTGCGAACTGAAAAAACCAGCTGTTCAAATCCACCAGCTGCTCAGTGGTCAAAGATAAGCAGTCTCCTCCCATATGGTTTATAGTCTTGAAACCTTCTGTCCGAAGGTTGTGCCATGAGTTGGAAGTGGCTCAGTGGCAGTGGATTTGGCTTTTTGATGAATGAGTTACTTCCTTCAACTTTACGTTTTTCAATGTAATCTCTGAATTTCTTGAAGTTGGTTGTTGTTGTTTTTTGTTTGTTTGTTTTTTTAACCCCTGCAGAGATTCTGCTTACAGAGGTTGATTCCCCTCCATTCAATTCAGAGTTTGGCTCAGCAAACATTGACCAAGCACCTATTCTGTACAAAATATGCTAGTGGTTATTTTCTAAAGTTTCAACATAAGGTCTTTGAAGCTGTAGCATCTAACAAATTAACCATTAGTCATATGTTTCTTCTTAAATTTAAACTCATTAAAATGAAATGGAATTTTTAAAAAAATTAGTTCTTTAGTTTACACTAGTCAAATTGCTAGTTTTCTGTTGTTGTGTACCTTGAGTCGGAAACAACCCATAGCTGACCCTCTGGTTAGAGGAGACTGCCCATCTTTCTCCTGTGGGACAGCTGGTGGGTTTGAATTATGTACCCTGGATAACTTCTAAAAAGCATATTGTCTTTTACTATTACGTGGTATAGGAATTATAAGACAAATAAAAAATGTTTCTTTTCCTCAAGAAACTTCTAATGTATTGAGGAAAGTTGATACATAATACAGCTGGTGATATTTGAAAAGCGATGTAATACAAGAATAGTTGAGGTACAATGGACTTATTTAGGGAAGGATATATGTCTACTCAACACCAAGACTTTCATGTAGAAATGGGATTGGGATTGAGCCTTCTGGGACAGAGGGAATAGCTGGATGACAGAAAGTTATTCTAGGAGCCAAGGGAACAGTATGAGTGAAGACATGGAACAGAGAGTACTTTGGTATAAGTAGATAATACAGCACAGAGATTAAAAGCATAGCCTCTAAGAACTAACTGCCTAGTTTAAAAACCCTGGCTTTGCCTTTTGTTAGCCAGTAAATAAATCTTTCTAAGCTTCTATTTCTTCATCTGTAGAATGGTGCTAAAAATAGTAGCTATCTAACAGGGTATTTGTGAGGATTAAATGAGATGATGCCTGTAGAGATTTATCACAGTGTTTTCATTGTTTTCCCACTAGGGGAGGATCCAGGGCACAATGAGGTTGTTATACTGAGTGTATATTTTGGGTATGGTTTTAGTTGCAGATGACAGAGTCACCAAATTTAGTGGCTGAAATAAAACAGAAAATGATTTCTTTTTCAGTTAAAAATCTCAAGATAGATAATCCAGAATTGAATAGCGCCTTTATCCCGTGAAGTTTTCAAGGGATTCAGTTCCGTCGAGCTTTTTCCTCTCCATCTCTACAATATTGCCCTTGCTTTCATGGTCCAGGGTGGAACTTCAGCCATGACATTCACATCCTAATAAACAGTATGCACCTGTTGTCTCTTAAGGTTGTAGAAGTTGCAACATAACATTCCTACTTCGTCTCATTGGCCTGGACTTAGGCACATGGTCACCGAACTGAAGAAGAAACTAGAAAACATGGTCTTTATTCTGAGCAGTCATGTGCCCTGATAAGACTTTTATTACTAATGAAAGAAGGATAAAATGGATGTTGGAGTAAACTAGCTTCTTGCTACTAAGAGAGAGACAACCAGCAGACAGACTAGGTGTGCAATTTATGCTTGGGGTCTGCAGCACTGAATGTAAATAATTAATATACTTACTCATGAAAATAAACTCTGGCATGGTTGTTTAACCCAGAAATACCCACCCTACCAATTCTCAGATACTTCTTTTCAACAACTCCCACTCACTTACCCTTTCACTGCTGTTGAGTTTGAACTGATTCATAGCTACCCTTTATCAGGTTTTTGAGGCTGTGAATTGAAAAGCAAGGAGAACTGCCACCCTTTCTCCTGAGCACTGCTGGTGGATTGGAACGGTTTGACACATGCAGCCTTTAGGTTAACAGTGTAACTCATCACATACTATGGTGCTAAAGCTCCCTCTTTCAAGAACAGTTACTTTCAATTAAAACAATTTCTCCCTTAACAATCCGACATTCTTAAATTGTGGTCCCTCCTTTTTAAGGCCTTCCACTCATTACTGATGAGTAGGAACTGACTCATAGCCGAGTCTGCAGTGGGTTTTAGAGTCTGTAGATCATGTGGGAGGAGGTTTCTCATTCTCCTCTGGAGCCACTGGTGGAGTTGAAGCTGCCAGAAAGACACGGTTTTTGAGTTAACAGCACAGCTCCCTAGGTACGATGCCACCAAAGCTTTGGGTGTATTGTTAGGAAGGGTATACCTTGGGCATATTGTCAAGAGAGGTCGGTCCTTGGGAAAAAGACACCATTCCAGGAAAGGTAGAGGGTAATCAAGCGAGAAAGACCCTCAACAAGATAGATTGACATAGAGACTGCAACACCGAGCATGTTGGAGATTGGGGGGAAAGGCTAAAGGAAAAGGCAAGGGTAAGGTCGACTGTTCATGGGATATCTCTGAATGGTAGATGACTTGAAGACACTCAACAGCAGAACAGTAACCTCTTAAGAGAAAAAGTAGCTTTAGGGGAGGAAATGAGAGAAGACAGTCCTTCGTCCTGCCAACTTTTCCCTTGGATTTTATCCAATGTATCGATGGCCCTCTAAAACATGCTGAGAACGGAAATCAGTTCTTATAGACTGTACCATCCCCACCAGTTGCTAACCAGTCACCTCTGACTTATGGTGACCTCAGATATGTGACAGCAGAGCTGTACTCTGTAGTTTCCATGGTTGTGAATCATGCTTTTGGGAGCAGCTCACCAGGCCTTTCTTCTGCGGCTCCTATGGGTGGGTTGGGACTGCCAGCATTTTGGGTATTAGCAATTGTACATCCATTTGTGGCATCCGGGGAAGTCATAGGTGGTAGGCAGTGGGAGTTTGGAACACAGAGAACTGGTCCTATATTTTTTCTTTAAATGGTCCTATGTACTCTTTCCTGAGCAGTGAGGTGCTTACTTCAGAGAACGCTCTTGCTATACTGTACTCCACCATTGACAGCATTCTCCACTAGACAGGGAGTTCTTGACAGCAGAATTCAAGTTTTAATGGAATTCTCTGTAGGTAAAACCCAGTCGTGCCTAGTGCAAAGACAGTCAAGTGTACAGAATGTTTTGGTGAGTTCTTAATGTCTGAATGCTGCTAGAAATCGTGTTGACTTTTAAACAGTTATACTAGCATTTCAATCCTTATAGTATCTTGAACTTGTGCCAAAAGTATTGTGGGTAAAGCCGAAGAGAAAGACTTAGGTAAGGTAAAGAAAAAGTTGTGTTCATGCAGAGTGATGTGCTTAGATTACACCAGACAGTGAAACAATGAGATTGTATCAAACAATTTGTATTAAACCCTAAAAGACTATCTTCTTTTTTCTTAGTTTAGATATGATATTCTAGACACTGGTTTAGTAAGACAGCAAAAACCACACTGAATTCATGTGCTTATGAAACGCATCATGGATTGTTGTTGTTGACAGGTGCCTTTGAATTGATTCATAGTGACCCTGTGTATACTCAATCCTGTGCCATTCTCACCATCCTAAATTAAGCCTTCCCAAGAAGAGTTTTTAACCAGCACATATTAACTGAATTCTAGCTGTGTGTGAAGCATCGTGATAGAGATGGTGAGGAACAAAGATAAATGAATGAAAGAACAGGTTCTTGCTTTCTTGATTTTACAGTCAAGAAATGCTTTGCTAGGCTGACTAGCTTCTTCCTGATAATATGGTCTGGAAAACAGGCAAACAGATGATTGCATATATTGTGATCCAGAGTTTGAAACTTTTCCCAGGCCAGATGTACACGTTTTGGCTAAAAGTTGGATGAAATTGTACATTTTCCATTCTGTAAAATCTGTACACACCTTCATATTAACTAGTGTGTAAGATGTTTTCAGGGAGTTGGATATAATATTTCAGGACTGGCATGATAGGATATGCAGGAGAGAGAGAGGGGAAAAAAAGAGAGTTGATCATTTTGAGATGACATTAAATTATCTTTTGACACCAGCTGTATCTTTTTTATAACAGAAAATGGAAACAACTCTGTCCTTGACCTTCAAAAAGAAATTGACTTACCTAGCTTAACTATTCAAACAAACAACTGTGTACTCTCTTCAATTCCTATGACGATTTTGATTTACTGTAAATGACTGAATTTAATGAACTAAATTATGCTATTTAAATGCATTTTGTGAATGGTATTGTAGTTTGTTACAAAGCATTATGTCTATGCTAAATTGTGCTGTAAATGATATGGTATGGAACATATGTGCTGTATTCATAATTTAACTGTTGCTGTGGAGTGCCGTCTTGGATAGGACACACTGAAAAAAGGAGTCTTTATTTACCTGGTGAAATGAAGGTGATATCTCAGCAAATCACTAGGTCTTACTGACCTTGGCAGAATTACAGTGCTAATATTTTCACATGGATGAACTGTTCTTGAACAATTTCTCTAATGTATATGGCAGAAATAGGCTTTCCATTAAACCTGGGTATGTATGGTATATCTTCTCTTTCCATTTTTTTCCCC
Source organism: Elephantulus edwardii (assembly GCF_000299155.1). Taxonomy (NCBI): domain Eukaryota; kingdom Metazoa; phylum Chordata; class Mammalia; order Macroscelidea; family Macroscelididae; genus Elephantulus; species Elephantulus edwardii. Next base: position 28,580,400 of record NW_006399755.1, read on the forward strand.
TTCAACAAACATTTACTGCAGTCATTGCAAGGATAATTCCATCTCCATTATGGTTCATGTTTTCTCCTGCCTTCTCAAATGGTAGGGATGTTACAATACAGGGGCTTGTCTTGTTGTTAAGCTGGGTATTTCTTTAAGGACCCTTGTTAAACAACCTCTTCTTTTTGGACATGCAAAAGATGAAGTAAAGAAAAGTGCTAATACAGGTTAATCTGGTTTAGTGTGAGAGCCAAGTGAGCTTTCTAACTGAACTCTGGTATTAGGTATGGTTTCACCAGGTCCAGGCCAGCTTGCACGGGAGGACTGCCTAATTTATTACATGGAAGGGAGAGCAAAGAACTTGTGCTTTCTGTGGACAGGTTTATCTCAAGTGATGGCACAGCATACCTGATTATTCCTCACAAAATTTACTAATAGAGGAGAAAGAGTGAGGTTTCTGTCCGGTTGGCAGAAACAGTTAAATGTTCTGATTATCAGTTCAAACCTGTCCAGATGTGCGTTGGAAGTAAGGCCTGATGATCTCTGCCAAAAGATCCAAAACCCAAACTTGTTGCCATCACATTGATTCTGACTTCTATCAGTCTTCTAGAACAGAGGAGAAATGCTCTCTGGGGTTTCCAAGGCTGCATGCCTTTCTAGAAGCAGACTCTCATCTTTCTCCAGCAGACAGGTTGGTAGGTTTGAACCACAGAATTTTTTATTAACATTTGAGCACTGTACTACCAGGACTTATTTTTCTAATGGTACTAGCCTTGAAAACCCTGTGAAACACATTTCTGCTGTGCACACATGGGGTCATCATGGACTTCATGGCAACCAGCAACTAACTGTTGTTGTTGTTGTTGTTAGGTGCTGTCGAATCATCTATGACTCATAGCGACCCTATAAATGAAAGGCCTGAGCACTGTTCCTACATAGAGTTTCCGGAGGCAAGCCATTTCGGAAGTGGATGTAGCAACTAACTGTACATGGAATAAGTAGAGAAGCAATGTCAGGCCTGCACTCTCTTCATAGGAAGAGGCATAAGGAAAAAAATATTCCTTAGTTACAAGGAGATTTTTTTTTTTATAGTAAAACTATTTACACATAAAAATTTTATTGCTAGAGAGAAATCCACAGACTTTATTATACACTTATGATGTTGCATCTACTTTTCTTCTCCAGGGCATATCTTCATGATAGCAACATTTTTAAAAATTTTATTCTATTAATTTTAATGAACATTTACAGAGATTTTGGATTTCCATTCATTCATTGCTGCACTTTTCTCCCTGCCCAGCCCT
>NW_006399755.1:28581782-28583486 GCF_000299155.1 Elephantulus edwardii
ATACCACCTTCCACAGTGGTTGCACCATTTTATACTCCCACCAACAGTGAGTAATCGTTCCAGTTTTTCTACCACCTTGCCAGCATTTGTTGCTTGCTGTTCTGTTAAATTTTTGCTATTCTGACTGGGACTAGATGATATAGTTGTTTTAATTTGCATCTCTCTTAGAGCTAGGGATTTTGAACATTTCTTCAAGTGCTTGTTAGCCAACTGAATGTCTTCTTTGGTGAAGTGGCTGTTCATATCCTGTGCCCATTTTTCTATTGTATTATTTACCATCTTCTTGTGGTGTTCAAGTATTTTATAAATTCTGGATATAAGTCTCTTATCTGATATATCATTACCAAATACTTTTCCCCAGTCTGTGGCTTTCCTTTTTACCCTGTTGGAGAAGTTTTTGGATGTGCATAGGGATTTGATTCTTAGAAGATCCCATTCATCTATATTATCTTCTCCTGGTTGTAGGTTACTCTTGTCTTTTGACCTTGCATTTTGCTCTACTGAATGGTCTTTACAGTCTTCAAATTCCTGCCTCTATACTTGGTTTTAGCCTGATATTTTACTTGACCTTCACTACATTTTACTTGTAATTCCCCCCCACCCCCACCCCCCAAGGTTTATTTGCTTTAACTTGAGCATGGTTTCAAGGGCCTATTTGGTTTTGATCTGCTCTTGTAGCTGTTCCCTTGGCTTTCTAGAGAAGCCCAGTACAGGTAGCAAGAGTAGTTTCTAGAGTGAGGTTCCTGGGACCACGTCACAGTCCCCCCACCCCACTTACTGATGATGTGACCTAGTATAAATTACTTATCCATATCTCAGTGTCCTCCTCTGCAACAAGGGGATCATGTTTGAAACTACTTCAATACTCCTTGTAAATGTTAAAATGGCAATGCATTACATGTTGCTGTCACGTGCCACCAAGTCAGCTCTGACTCATAGTGACCCTGTGTACAGAAGAACAAGACACTGCAATCCTGTGTCAGTCTCACAATTGTTGCTGTGCTTAAGCCGTTGTTGCAGCCCCTGTGCCCACCCATCTTACTGAGAATTTTCTCTTTTTTTAACTTTTTAAAATCTTATTGCAACTTCCAACCTACTGTAGATACTTAAGACAACAGTGGACTCTTAAATCTGTCAATTCTTTTTTGCAAAAGGAATAATTTCTCATTAGTAAATTGAATAACTCACAATGGTTGTTACAAAAACAACAATGAGACCCAAAGAGGTTGAAATGAATTGCTTAAAATCGAGTAGAAAGCAAGTGACAGAGTGAATATTTAAAGTCAGATTATATTTTGTCTCCAAATCTCTGGGTTTCTCACTACTTGTGGCAGTGTTTCCCCATATCTTACTTACAGGAGGTTTGTGATACTTTCTTGTTGCCTCTTGTTGAATTTCTAATCTGATTGATTTAGACTTTCATAAGCATGTCTTCATGGGTTTTCTTTATGACTCAACGGCACTTAACAACAATAACATCAACATAGAGAGAGTTCAACTGGCCTAGTGGACAGAAAGTGATGCTATCAAGCCAAAGGTGGGTGACTTTTAATCCACGGCCTATTTTTAATTGTTTTTGGTGAAACATTCTTCTAGGTCTTATAGCCCTGATGTGTCCACTTGCTGTACAGAGGTCACTTGTAGTTGCTGTGAAGCTGAACACTGTGACACTGATGTGTCAAATGTATTAATGGTTACCCATGG
>NW_006399755.1:28585842-28587520 GCF_000299155.1 Elephantulus edwardii
AACAGCCCTAAACCCTGCTCTATCCTGCGCCAACCGCACTGCCTCTGACACACCCATCCCGATTACCCCAGTCACCGAATCATCCATCTCATAGAGGGTCTTCCCCTCCTGCGCCGTCCCTCCACCCTCCTTGCTATTCTATTGAATTTTGCTGTTCTGACTGGGGTGGGATGATATATCATAGTTGTTTTGGTTAGCAGCACTTTTATTATTTGATAGAGGAAGAAAAGACAAGTGTTGGGAATGGGAGAAAGATGAACAGTTGCCTCTTACGTGATTTACAGCCTCTGAAAAACCCACTTGTGGACCAGCTATGAGTCGTCTCAGACTCAATGGCAATGAGTTAGTGAGGTAGTTTCTTGATCCCTGGTGACACAGTGGTTAAGCACTTGGCTGCTAACTGAAAGGCAGACCGATCAAACTGCCAGCAGTTTCATGAGAGAAGAAGGTAGCCGTTTACTTCTGCAAACAACACAGCCTCTGAAAACCTGTGGGGCTGTTCTCCTCTGTCCTACAGGCTTGGGAAGGGTTGGAACAGTCTAGACAGCAATGGTGGTTTTGATTTTAAGGTATGAAGGATTATAATGAGAATAAGAATAGGAAATACCTGTTTATATAATCAATAGGTAAAGAACAGAATTAATTATAAAAATTCAAAAATCTCTCTTACTCAGTGATAAAATGAATAATTTGCTTTAGGTTGAAAATTTCTCAAGGAAAATGTCAGTTTCATAAGAATCTAGCATGGAACTGATGCTAAATCAAGTTTGAACCAATATGTTTTGGTTTTTGGCTGGAGACATTTGAAATACATTTAGAAGTCAGTGGTTGTTTACTTGGAAAACATTATGCTGCATGAGATCAATCCGAGATGAAAGCACAAATATTATGATTTCACTTAGATGAACTTGTTGTTGTCGCCAGATGCCATTGAGTTGAGCATAGGGACATTATGAACAATAGATCTCAATGCCGTTCTATCCTGTGCCATCCTTGCCATCTCTGGCATACTTGAGCCCATTGCCGCAGTCTCTGCGTAAATCCACCTGATTGAGGGACTTCTTCTCCTTTGCCATCCTTCCACCTTTCCAAGCATGACGTCCCTCCCCAAGTAGTAGCCTCTCATAGCAACATGCCCAAAGTATGGGAGACAAAGCTTTATCATCTTTGCCTCCAAGGAGCACTCTGGCTGCACCTTCTCCAAGATCTTTTTGTCCTTTTTGAAATCAATGCTGTACTTAGTACTCTTCTCCAACACCACATTTCTAAGGCATTAATTCTTCTGTCATCCTTATTGTAAAGATGACAGAAAAGGATTGATGCTAGATGAAGTAGCCAACAATATAGGAACAAAAACATACTAATGATTACTAGGAGTGGGAAAGAGGTGAAAATGGGCATTTATTGAGGAGGGAGCACTGAGTCGATGTTAATGGTGGTGGAATAAGTAGAATAGTACTATTTTACACAAAGGTTGTAAATGAAGGTTGTAATAAGTGATGTCACTGAAATAATTGTTGAAAAAGCAGATATTGTGCTATGAATATTCATTCTTGTCATATACACATATCAGTGGTGGTTTAGTGGTGGGAGTCTCTTGTTCATGCAGGAGATCTGGTTTCAATTCCCAGGCAATCTATTCCATGGACAAACATTACATTTGTCAATGGAGGCTTGT
>NW_006399755.1:28589505-28590418 GCF_000299155.1 Elephantulus edwardii
GGGGGGAGGGGTTTGTGCGGGGAGAAGGGTGCAACAATGAATGAATGGAACTCCAAAATCTCTGTAGATGTTCATTGAAATGAAAAATAAACAAACTAAATTTAAAAACAAACCAAAAAACCCCAAAACCAGTCAACAAAAATATGATAGATCACAATGCTCAGTAGTGCTCTGTTCCATTGTGCAGAGGTTAGTTAAGTGCTAATTCGGTGGCAGCTACAACAGCAGCATATTGTAGACTTTCTTACATACCTTGGTGTAGCCTTCTTCATGTTTCTTGGGTTTATAATCTCTGATAAATATTTTTTGGCTTTTATTTCTTCCTTTGTCTTTTCTTCTTGGGCACAAGTTACTCATATTTAAGGGTACTTGAAGTTGTCTCACAGTCCACTGGCTCTTCCCTAACCCTACTGCCTCTCTGGTTTGAAGTGTTGTACTACAATTAGTTCTATCTGGGATATTTTTCATTTTAGACATTACAGCTATTACATTACCTAGAAGCTTGGCTTGGAGGATTATTTTTGGATCTTCTATGTCTCTCTTTAAAATGCTTAGTCTTTTCTTTGTCATCTTGAATATATGTAATATATTTATACTAGCTATTTTAATGTTTTTTACCTCTTAATTTATTATTTGCTTAATTTTGGCATCTGTGTGTATCAATTGATTTTTCTTTTTAATTATGGATATTTTCCTGCTTGATTTGTGACTGGGATCTTGGATGTTAGATGTGGTGATTTTTAAGATGTACAAGGACTGTAGTCTTCAATATGGATTGAAGCTCACCATCAAGAGACAATAGGTACACAGTTCAAATCCACCAGATGCTCTGCTGGAGAAGGAGGGGGCAATCTCCTCCTGTACCAGTCAAATCTGATTTGACGGTACACGTAAAAATAATACAATAAAAATT
>NW_006399755.1:28591118-28600994 GCF_000299155.1 Elephantulus edwardii
TACCCTATATACAACAGCCCTGAACCCTGTCCTATCCTGTGACAATTTTATTGTCTTTGACACACCTACCCCCCATTACCCCAGTCACTCATCTCATTGAGATTCTTCCTCTCTTGTGCTGTCCTTCCACCCTCCCAAGCATGATGTTCCTCTCTAAGGACTGTTCACTCCTTGCAACCTGCCCGAAGTATGTCAGATGAAGCTTCTGAATTCTTGACTCCAAGGAGCAGGCTGGTTTCACCCTTTCTAGGACAAACCTTTTTGTTCTCCTAGCAGTCCATGGGCATATTCAATACTCTTCTCCAGCACCATAGCTCAAATGCATCAGTTCTCCTATCATCCCTAGTAATTGTCCAGCTTTTTGATGCATGGCAAGCAATTGCAAAAACTATGGCCTGGGTCAGGCTCGCCTTAGTCTCCAGACTGATGTTGTTGCTCTTCAGTACTCTGGAGATGTCCCTGACAGCAGGCTTTCCTGGCTGCTGGTATCAAGATTGTTGACTGTGGAGCCAAGCAAATGATAGTTGTTGACAATCTCTTCACCATCTATCATAATGGTGCCAATCAGCCTACTAGTGAGAATCTTTGTTTACTTGATCTTGAGCTTCAATCCATATTGAAGACTACAGTCCTTGTCCTTCTGCAGCAAGCAGAAGGTCCTCCTCAGTTTCAGCAAGCAGGCCTGTATCATCTGCATAACACCGATTGTTGATGAGTCTTCTTCCAATTTTGATGCCACATTCCTCCTCAGATAATCTGCTCTGCATATAGATAGAAAATGTATGGAGATAGGACATATCCCCGGCACATACCCTTCCTAATTTTGAACCATGCAGTGTTTCCTTGTTCTTTTCTGAGGACTGCCTCCTGATTCAAGTATAGGTTTCGCATAAGCACAATCAAGTGTTCTGGGATTCTCATTCTCTTCAAGGTTAACCACAGTTTGTTGTGATCCACCCAGTCAAATGCTTTTGCACAGTCAATGAAACACTGATAGGCATTCATCTGGTACTCTCTGCCTTCAGCCAATATCCAGCTAACATTGGCTGTCATAGCCTTCCTGCCATGGCCTCTTCTAAACCCAGCCTGCACTTCTTGTAGTTCTCTGTTGATGTACTGTTCCAGTAACTCTAATTGACAGGTGACTTTATGACACATAACAACAGCAAATACTCATTTTCAAATTTTTTTTCTGGGAATTTTGTTGGTTATTAGTTTATCCTTTTACTATTTGCATTTAAGTTTTTTTAAGGTAGAACCAGAACAACCTTTAACATAGAAACAACTGGATTCTGCAAAGGTGTGTTTTCTGGTTTAGGGTTCACAACAATGTATGGGCTGATCAGATTTGGCCTCATATTTTAAAAGGCGTTTGGCCTACAGCCTTCCAGGTCTGGTTTTGTGGCTCTCCCAAATAAAGCAAGCTTGGAACCAGGAGTGGCATACACTTCCAAAAAAGCTTGCCTCTGGAAACTCTATGAACTTTGAGAAAAGATGCAAGGTTTGTGTTTAATATTTTCATTCATACAGTTGCTATGGGTCATCTACGACTCTACAGCACTTAACAGCAACAACAACAACACTGATCAAAATACTAGCCTTCTGAGCTCTGCTCATTTCCTTATGCACTTTGAGAATTCTTAGTGCTGGCTGTTGGAAATATGAACTGGAGTGAACTCTGTGTGAGTTCTGGAAATTGCTCACCTGTTCCTTATGAGTCGCTCCAGCCTTGGCTAGTTTTCCCGTGTGTGTGTGTTGATCAGCACTCATCTGGAGAGATGAAGGAACTGCACAACTCTAGAACTTTCTTTCTCTGTTTCTCTCTCTTCTCTGGTGTTCTGTCCTCAGAAATCTAGCTTCCTTGGCTTTGCCAAATTCTCAACTGTCTCCCCAATTTAAGGAGACAGCCTCATTTTATTTTTTTTTCTTTCAGTGATCATTGATTATCTTTCATTGCCTATTGTCAAAGTCTGAGAAACTATTAGCTTATGTTTGTCTGGTATTTTTAGTTATTCCATTTTAGTCATGAGTAGAATTCTATGTCAGTGTGCTTTAGGACTCTTCTGTGAGAAGAATGGTTTCCAACTTTTATTGGTACAACCTAATGTTTAATATACAATATTTAAATGCATTTATACAAACAATTGAAATCTTTCTTTGGGGAAATTAAAACAACAAAGCTTGATTGCATGATTTCATATTTTGCAGATGTTAATATTTAATCATATGCAGAGCCATTTAGCTTAAGTGCATTAATGTAACTCATTTAAAAGAGGCCAGTAATTGTCCTATTAACTCCCAGTCTGGATGTTATCTGCTCTGCCCTGCTGGTAAGGCCAGAGGGGGACTCTTCTATTGGCACCCACAGAGATTGCTCTGATCTGTTGAAAATCCTGTTAAAATCTAATTACTTAGGAGAATCAGCCAGGGAATATATAATGAGCTCTAGGAAACCCACTAGAAGAAATTCTGTGTTACTAATGAATGAAATGTCTTATGTCTTTCAATTATACTAGGACCACATGAACATAATTGCTGCCTTATAAAATGTGACTCTTGTTTGTTGGTTTTTAATTGTGTGTCATGAATTTTTTTGGTGAAAATAACTTAATTTCCTATGGGGGGTGAAATGATGGTGTGAAGCTTAAATAACTATACTTCATTTCCTCACAAATACATTATCAAATGCTTAAAACAATATGTATGTACATTATTTAGTGAAGCCATTATCCTGGTGTAAAAAATCTAATAATTGAAAAAATCTCAAATTTTTGATCTTGAGTGAAAAACAAGTTAATCATGAAACTCTAAAGAGGGTATTTTTTTTTAATTATCTTGAAAATATTATCAAAAGTAATAGATTTCTTAAAAATTACTTTTCTCATGTATTTTACAAATATATCTGATACAATAAATTTATTTTATTTTTAGTCTTTAACAATTAGTTATAAATATAAAATATAATCCTAATTCTAAATTTTAACATTGCTTGTTTTCTACTTCTCTTTATGCAGGGCTGCTTTTTGCTTTTTTTGTGTTTTTTTCCCTCTTTTTTCTCTTTCTCTCCAACAAATGGTGCTGGCAAAACTGGACTACTTCTTGTAGAAAGCTGAAACAGGATCCACATCTCACATCACACACAAAATCAACCCAAGGTAGACAGAGACTTCGGAATAATGCTTAAAACCATAAAACTTACGAGAGACAAACTGGGACCAACCTTAGAAGGCCTAGTCTATGGTATAAAGAGACTGTCAGATACAACCAGAAATACACAATCTGAAGAGGATAAAATTGATGAATGAGACTTTCTAAAGATTTAATCTCGGTGCTCATCAAAAACTTTTTCCAACAGGGTGAAAAGAAAACCTACTGACTGGGAACAAACATTTGGCAATACTGTCACAGACAAGGGTCTCATAATGAAAGTTTACAAGACTGCTTTCTTAAAGGAAGTTTTGATAACGCAGTAATGAGTCGCACTACCAACCAAATCACAGCCAGTTTGAATCTACCAGCTGCTCCTCTGAAGAAAGCTAGGCATTCTCCTCCCATGTGAGTTAGTCTCTAAACACCTGCTGGAGGGTCAGCAATGAGTTGATTTGAGTAAATGGCAATGAGTAAAAGGGAGTTAATGTTCTAAAAGTTGATTAAAACATGAATTCAGAGCATGGGTTTTGGAGTCAGATATACTTGGGATCTTCAAATACTATTCTGACAGACTTCTTCATCTTCTGAGTCTCTTCTAAGTTTCCATTTCTGTTCAATGAAGTACTAATTAATTAATACATATAATTGGTATGTTATCTATAAGACTATTGTGAGGACTAAATGAAGTAAATAAAGCATGTGAAATACTTAGCACAGTATCATGCGTGTTGCTAGAGCTCAGAGATAGTAGTTATTATTTTTGAAGACTAATTAACTTTTTGAATATGAAAGAATTGTGATATCTAAGATTCATTAAAAGCTAATGTAGGGTGAATTTCTATTATCCTAATGTACTCCTATCACCATTCTCATATTAAACTTGTTGAAAAAATTAAAACTGGCCTATTTTTAGTAGCATGTCGGTGAAGTTCATTCCAAAGTTTGTCAAGTTTTTAGCCAATGTGTCATGTTAGAACATAGATTGATTTCATCAAATGACACCAGAAACAAAATGTGGTTTGGTGATACATTACTTAGAAAAATACCTGTCTTGGTGATAAATTATGATTGGAATATTATATGATATTTTAATGATTAAGGAGAAAAAAGATTATTACATATAATTTCAACAATTAACAATGTAGCTATTATTTAAGATTATCTGGCCTATAGAACCCTGGCAGCTAAAATGCTTGAGTTGATGTACTTTTTATTTCCAATTATTTAATAGTGTTTCAAAATTAAGTTTTCTCTTTCATTTAATATATAGATTAAATACTTTAAAAAGACTGTTTTGAAGTTGGCAGACAAGTTGTCTTAGAAAATGGTTCTATGTGTTAGAAATAGAATTATTGTAATAATGTTCTCACTTAAAATAAATTTGTTTATATCTAAAAGTTTCTTTCTTATATAATTCATTAATTCTTTGAGTAACTTTATGAAGTATTCCCATATAGTACTGAATAGCAGGCAGACAAGGAAAACAGAATTTTGGTATATGTGTAGCATTGATTGTATTTCTGGAATTAGAACATGTATAGAACTATACGTGTTCATATGTATAAAAAATAATATTAAACTTATCTGCTAGCTTAGCATTTTAAATTAATTTAGTTTCCTTCTTGAAAAAATTGTCAGTTTGGGCAATAATAGTGCTATTTGGTATAAGATACTAAATTAAATTTATTTTCTGATTTAAAAAATCATGATAAATATTGTGAACTTGTTTTATATGCAGAAAACATGTATGCCATAATAGAGGACTAACAACCAGTTAATTTGCTTATTTAACATAAATTTTTTAAGGGCTTACTATTTGCCAGAAATTAGAATACAGTGTTTAACTAGACAGAGAAGAAAAATTAGCAGATTCATTATAAAAGCTAATATTTTGCCATGATGTCAGTTCGTGAAACTGTTCACTCAGTCCAAGTCACTGCTAGAAAGTGCTTTGACTGCTGGTAATAACATATGAAACTATAAGCTAAACGTGGTCTTGCTAGAGAGTTTGGGTCCATAGCTTAATCAAATGATCATGTCTTTATGAAACTGATTTCTATGGATAACAGAAAACTAACACTTCATTTTGATAAGTGTAAGAGGCAGTATTATTTACTTCTCATCTATTCTTTTCTGAGGTTAACTCTTTCTGGTCAGATTTCAAGGTTCAAGGTTCAGCAATGATGTTCTGATCTCTGGAGTGTGTGACACTGCTTCTTTCTTATTAATTTTTACAATATGGTATCTCTTTATTGTATAAGACTTTACCCATGTCTCCTACTAGATAGCATGAACTTCTTGAAAAAAGGGACTGGGTCTCATTTTTTTTTTTCCTTTTTGGTATTGTTGTTAAGGTGCCGTCGAGTCGCAGACGACTCATAGCGACCCTATGAAGGAGAGTCCTTGACACTTTCATCCTCTCTCCAGGTTCATAGGGTTTCTGGAGGCAAGCTATTATGGAAGTGGATGCCACTCCTCCTTCCAAGCTTGTTTTAATCAGGGACCTCCACCCCACTCTCTGTCAGCGTTGGGTAGCCAGCCATTAACACATTTGACACATCAGTGTCGTAGTGTTCAGTCTCACAGCAATTCAGTTTTTTGGTATTACTGTAAGAATAATGCCTGCTAGAGAGTTGTTCAATGGGTGCTATTGACTTAATTATAATTAATAATTCTGTTATCCTGTTGGCTTGTATTCATACCTGTCCTGTTGATTTTTCTATGACAATGTATCACAGAGACTGATGACATTATGGCTTCATTTTTTTTTACGAAAATGAGTATGATGTTTCTGAAAAACCTATAAATATGTACTGAGGATTCTGAAGAACTTTATAAAGTTGAACTCTATGAAATGGCTGATATTTGATCTTTTTTTAACCTGTAGAATTTTGAAGCTCTGTCTCACATGCTTTGGGCACATGGCCATGAAGGACCAGTTCTTGGAGAAGGACATCATGCTTGAAAAGGTGGAGGGACAGCACAGGAGAGGAAGACCCCAGATGAGATGGATTGACACAGTAACTGGGATAATGAGGACAAGAATGTCGAGTCATTGAGACTGGCTCAGGATAGGGCAGGGTTCAGAGCTTTTGTACAATAAGTTGCTATAAGTCGAAGGCGACTTGATGACACATAACGACAACTATAAATGAAATGGCTGATATTTGATCTTTTTTAACCTGTAAAAATATGAATATAATATGATTCAATCTTATATGTTTTCCTTTATGTTTAAGCTTGACTAAAATAGTATTCAGTTATTTAAAAAATAATATCTAAAAAATGATTCTAAGTATGTTAATTGTATCTCTGCTTTTAATTGTCTTCCCCTTTTCTGTCTATTTCACCTTGATTGCTGATTTTGGCCTTACTTTCATCATTGAACCATATTTTACTACCAAAAAATTAATTGCATAATATACCTGTCACTCCAAATAATAAATTACATATTTTTATATTAATGAGTCTAGACTCCAATAGACTAAAGCCAGCAAGCAGTATTATTTGACTTTTTTTTTAAATGACTTTAGGCATCAGGCAACAGTGGATGGTGCTTAATTCCCAAATTAAATAACAATTTAAAAAACACTAATTTTTTTTCAGTATTAGACAGTATATATAAAACTAGTTTTCATGATTTCTGAAAAATTAAAAGATTTCATTAGCTTATAATTTGAAAATCTTTACTGTGTATATATAAATAACATTTCTAGCCTTGATATACTCATTTCTTATTTACTGTGAGTATTCACGTCGCCAGGAGGGACAGTTCTTTGAAAGGGTGAAGGGACAGCGCAGGAGAGAGAGACACTAGATGAGATGGATTGACACAGTAACTGGAGTAATAGGGGTAGGTGTGTCAGAGTCAGGGAGACTGGCTCAGGACGGGGAAGATTCATAGGATGGCTATCAGTTGCAGGCGACTTGATGGCACATAACAACACAGAATAATATGATAGCTTCTGAAAATATAACTGTCAAAAATGACATTTTTTCTTCAAATTTATGTCTCAGAAGACAACAGAATACAACTAAAATTGGGTGTTTTTTGTTTTTGTTTTTTTTCTGAAAAGGACATATTTCCCCCTCCTTTTAAATGAGAAACTACCTCACTGAATGATTTTTAGCTAACATTCCTCTAAATAAAGCCTGAGCTGCTCTGTTTCACATCTTTGAGAAAAGCCAACAGACTTTAATTTGCCTAATGTAGCTTTGGGAAAGAGAGCTGTAATCTGGAAGATTAACAGAAATGAGAAGCTAGGGAAAGAAAAGAGAAAAAAATTGCAAAATGCACAGAAAAACATATGCAAAGTATGCAGTGTAGCACTAACTTCTGTTAAGTATTTGATAAATACTAACAACAACAAAAATACTGAGAAGTCTTTATGGCTACTTGTCAATTCAGTTATCATGAGCAAGCAGGCAGTTCAAGTTGATGGCCCCCCACTACCCATTTTGGGGGCTTATTACAAGGTTTTCAGGAATCTTGATGGTATAGGGTTAAAGTGCTCGTCTACTAACTGGAAAGATAGTTTGAACCCACTTTCATTCCTTGAAAAATGCAAGAGGCAGAAAATACATGGAAATGAGAAAAAAACCCAAGAGAGTCCTAGAGAGTCCTAGAGAGTTCTGGCTCCCACAGTTTCATGGTTATATACTTTGTTCTCACTTTTTAAATGGATAATGATCACTGTTTCATTGGATTATTGTGAATAATTATAACAAAGATTATTGTGAATAACAACTAAAATACATAACTGAAAGCATCTAAAGCAATCTCTGGTCCTTTATGATGTGCCTACAATAGTTCCATCTGACATTCTGGAATAGATTCCAGGGTTTTATCCAGCTTTTGCTTTTATAGAATGAAGGTATGAAACAGAAATTTTTATTGTTGTTACATGCCATCAAGTTGAGCTCATCTCATAGTGACCTTACGAAGAACAGATCCCTGTTCTGTCCTGTGCCATCCTCACAATCTCTGACACATTTGAACCCATTGCTGCAGTCACTGTGACAATCCATCTGGTTGAAGTCTTTTATCTTTCACCCTCCCTCCACCTTTCCAAGCATAATGTCCCTCTCCAAAGAATAACTTTTCTTAGTGACATGACAAAGTTTGTGAGACAAATCTCATCTTTGCCTCTAAGAAACACTTTGGCTGAACCTTCTCTAAGATATATCTGGTTGTTCTTTTGGCGGTTCATAGGGTATATTCAGTCCTCTTCTTCAACACTATAGTACAAAGGCTTCAATTCTTCTGTCATCCTTATTCATTGTCCCGCTCTCAGCAGTGTAGTAAGTGATTGAAAAAGACCATGGCCTGAACCAGGTTCAATTTAGTTCTCAAACTGATATCATTGCTTCTCCATAATTTGAAGAGGTCTCTGACTACAGACTTTTGCAGTGCAATATGTCTTTCAGTCTCCTGTCCGCTGGTACCAAGGGTGTTAATTGTGGCTTCAAGTGTGATGGCGTTGTTGACAGTTTCAATCTTTTTTCCATCTATCTTGGTGTTGCCTATCAGTCTGGTGGTGAGAATTGGAATTGAGAAATGGTAAATAAAACTGTCATCAAATAGATTCCAACTTATTGCCAACCTCAACAGTCAGAGTAGGACTGTTCCATAGAGTTTCCAAGTCTGTAAATCTTCAAGGAAGCTGACTGCCCCATCTTTTTTCTGTGATGCTCCTGTTGGATTAAAATAAAATGTTCTAACCACAGTTCCAACAGATGCTGCCCTGGGTGTGCTCTCCAGGTTGTGCCAAGAAATCTGGAGGACAGCTACCTGCCCAACTGACTGGAAGAGATACATATTTATTCCCATTCCAAAAACTGATGAACCAACAGAATGTGGAAATTATTGAACAATATCACTATCACAAGCAAGCAAAATCCTGCTTTAGATTATAAAAAAATGACCAGAACAGTACATTGACAGAGAACTACCAGAAATACCAACTGGGTTTAGAAGAGATCATGCCACCTGAGACATTACTACCAATGTCAGATGGATCTTGGCAGAAAGCAAAGAGTTTCAGAGGAATGTCTATCTGTGTTTCATTGACTTTGCTAAAGCATTTGACTGTGTGGATGGCAACAAATTGTGGCTAACCTTGAGGAGAATGGGAATCCCAGAACACTTGTTTGTGCTCATGTGAAACCAATACTTGGACTAGGAAAAGTCCTCAGAACAGAGCAAAGAAACACTGCATGATTAAAAAAATCAGGAAAGGAGTGCATCAGATATGTCTCCATACCTTTTAAAACTATATGCAGAACGGATAATTCAGGAAGCAGGGCTTTATGAGGAGGAATGTTGGCATCTGGATTGGAGGAAGACTTATCAACAGCCTACATTATGCAAATGACATAACCTTGCTTGCTGAAACTGAGGAGAACCTGAAGTGCTTGTTGCAGAAGGTCAAGGACTGTAGTCTTCAATTTGGACTGAAGCTCAAAATTAAGAAGACAAAAATTCTCACCATTGAACCAATTGACAGCACCATGATAGATGGAGAAGAGATTGAGGTTATTAAGAATTACAGCTTGCGGAGATCCAAGATGGCGGCAGAGGCAGAGACAGCGTGGTGAGCTGCGGGAGCAGCAAACCACTTAAAGCAGGGCCATTATGGCCTTCCACAGACTTCGGCTTATTGATAATTGAACACTTAAATAGTTGATGACTGGCCCTCAGTGAAGATCGAGGCTCAACAACAGGAA
>NW_006399755.1:28602769-28603942 GCF_000299155.1 Elephantulus edwardii
AATAAAAAAAATTACAGCTTGCTCAGCTCCACAATCATCATTCTTGGCACTAGCAGCCAGGAAATCAAAAGACGAATTATACTGGGGAAATCTGCATTTAAGGACCTCTCCAGAGTACAGAGAAGCAATAATGTCAGTCTAGAAGCTGAAGTGCGCCTGATCCAGCCTATGGTTTTCACAACTATTTGCTCTGCGTCAGAGAGGTGGACAATGAGCAAGGATGACAGAAATAGAATCAAAGTCTTTGAGTTGTGGTGCTGCAGAAGAGTCTTGAACTGCCATGGACTGCCAAGAAAACAAATAGGTCTGTCTTGGAGAGGATGAAACCAAGTTTCGCCTTGGAGGCTAGGATTTTGAAGCTCTATTTCACATATTTTGGGCATGAAGCCAAGAGGGACTGATCCTTGGAGAAGGACATTATGCTTGGATGGGTGGAGAATCAGCACAGAAAGGAGGAATACCCTACCCTGGATGAGATGGGTCGATATAGTAACTGGGGCAATGGGCATAGGTGTGCTGGAGTCAGTGAGACTGGCTCAGGACAGGGTAGGAGGCAGAGCTGTTGTACTTAGGGTCACTGTGAGTTGCAGGCAACTTGAGGGCACATAACAACAACAACAACAACAACTGTAATTCAACCACAGCTCTTATGGTACATAATAAGTGCCAAATAAGTGTATATATTTTGGTTGTGGGATACAAAAACAGAGGAGTCTTGTAAGCAGATAAGTATGAGCATTAGTAGCTCTAGAATGAATTCAGCACAAGGAACCATTAGTGCATAGATGGTATTGAAATCAGGAAAGTATTAAAGGCAAGAGGACCTGGGAGAGACTGTCATGGTCCTAAAGCCCATGAAGCCATGTTGTTTCCCCAACAAACATGCATAGGAAGCACAGAGATTCAGGACATGTCCCAACAATCTCATATTAGTGATTTTTAAATGCAATATATATATATATTTACAGCATATTATTTCCCCCCCTCATTCATTCATTGTTGCAAATTGTCCTCCCTGCCCACCTCTCTCCTCAGTTCACTTTTATCTTTGAAGAAAAATAAAAATTCTTTCATTGTTATACAATCCCCCCTAGTTCATTGTCCACTTTAATATGCATTTCTTTTTCTGTAATCTTGTCATGAAAATAATACCTAATACTATATTCCGTTTGA
>NW_006399755.1:28604662-28627640 GCF_000299155.1 Elephantulus edwardii
CCTTTGTCTTTTTTGTGGAATTTGAGTATTCTTTAAATTCTAGATATAAGTCCCTTATCATACGTGTCATTGCCAAATAATTTTTTCCCAGTCTGTGGCTTTCCTTTTTATCCTGTTGGAGAAGTTTTTGGATGTGCATAGGGATTTTATTCTTAGAAGGTCCCATTCATCTATTTTATCCACTTCTGGTTGTGGGGTTTTCAGGATGCTTGGAAGACTGTGTTGTGGATTAGGGCATATTAGTGATTCTTAGCTTGTATTTCTTATTTTTTGGGGTCTTAGAGGAAATATTGAAAACCTTTTGACTCTTGTTGAATTGTTACTTCTAGAGATTGAGACTCTTTTCTTAATACAGTATGTGTATGAGTGCAATTGACACTGAGAGACACTTTTTTAGATGTCAGAACTAAGAGATCATATAAGGGGCTCTTGGATGGTACTATTTCCTGAAAAGCACTCTTCTCTGAGGAGTGGCCCATGCTATTGGAGAAGGATTCCTTTTTTTGACAGAGCAGCCAGCCAGAGAAGAAATGCATATGGAAAGGTAGGACAGGAAGGAGATCCTAGCCCAGCCAGCCAGAACTAATGAAGCTAGCCTGGCAACCAGTGGGGTAACAGATGTTGCAGCCAGATCACTCTCACACCAACAGAGATGTATGGTTTTCTTATCCATGTGTAAAAGGGTAGCCAGAAAGACCTTTGTGCAGCCTGGCCTTTGTTACCAGCTGTCTGGCTGTTGGTCGAATTTGTCTCTGTTTATGGTACCTTCGTCATTTCTTCCCAAGAGACACATTTATTCCATGAGTCCCATTGTCATATGCTATGTCAGTCTGTGCACTGGAAAAACCCTAAAGTTTCCTTGGCTTAATTTTCATTCCTGGGCTTGTTGTTTGGATTGTGTAAGTTGTGAGTTTGGCAAACTTCACTATCAGCTACTCTGGGGTTCTTTCTTTCTCTCTTGCTCCCTGGTTTCCTCTCCTTTTCTCCCTGGTGTTTTCTCCCTTCCAAGAGGCCATGCTTATATAGTCACTGATTTCAGAGAGATGATGGATACTATTTGATAAATCAACAAATATTTACAGTGAAAGCAACCTTGTTAGTATCCTAACAAATGAAACGTTATATAAACTTACCCTTTTCTTCTGGCTTCCATGTCAGGAACTGAAACTCTAAATCCAAACCCACTGCCAGTGAGTTACTTCTAAATGAGTTTCTGAACCTGTAAATTTTTCATCTTTCTCTCATAGTGGGGCTAGTGGATTCAAACTGCAAACCTTTCAGTTAGCAGCTCAATATTTAACCCAACACACCACCATTACAGGGTTCATGTAGAAGGCTCTCAAATCAAAACCAAATCCACTGCTGTAGAGCAGCTCTGACCCCACTGGGCTTCTGAGGTTGTAAATTCTAACCAGAAGGGACTGCTCCTCTTTCTTCCATTGAACAACTAGTGGATTTGAACAGCAGATCTTTGGTTAGCAGTTGGGCACATTATACAAGACACCTTATGTAAAGGACCAAATCCAACCCAGTGCCCTCAAGACAACTGACTCATTGTGACCCGAGGATGACACTTGAGTCTCTGAGGCTGTAGATCTTTATGGAAGAAGACTGCCCATCATTCTCCTGGGGGGAAAAATCCATCACGGAGCAACTGGTCGCTGGTTTGTCTTGCAACCAAAACTTTTGGTTAGCAATGCAACATGTAACACAGTGCACCACAAGACCTCCTTTATGCAAGGGACAGTTATCCTGAATTCTAGAGCTGATCTTTCTACTTGTGCTCTGAATCTCATTTCCTCGCTCTTCCTTAGGTTCCTAGCTGTATCAGTGACCTGCTCTTCCTCCTATTCTTTCATTCTCTACCTCTCTTAAAATATCTAAGTTATAACTTTAGTTTTGGTACTTGCTTATTGTGAAACTTTGGCAAATGTGTTCACCTCCCTGGGTCATGTAAAGAATTGATAATTTCTAGAGAGCTCTGATGGCGTATTCCATAGGGAGTTGTGCTGCTAACCCAGAGACTGCGCCTCTTTGGTGGTTCAAATGTCTACTAGGTCCACAGGAGAAAGCTGAGCAATCTCCCTTGGTGGGGTTTACGGCCTCAGAAAACCTCTGGAGTTAGCTTGAGTCCATTCTGACCACATGACAACGAGAGAGAAAGAAAGAGATGATTTCTGATCTCCTTTCTCACCTCTAGCTTTCTGATCTGAAAACATAAACTCATAAAGCTCAAGTTTGTCCTCATATCCTCACATATTGAACCGCTTGTCTTAGTGATAAATTGTGATTGGAACATTGTACAAGATTTAATGATTGAGGCAAAAAAAAGGGCTATTGCATATTCCTTCAGCAATTAACAATGTAACTATTATTCAATTATTTTCTGGCTTGTACAGCTCTGGTAATTGAAATATTTAAATTGATAGCACCTCTTAGGTGCTTAGTTGGTTTTTTTAAAAAATATTATTTTGGTTCTTTGTTTCAGAAAACAAAATAATTTTGCCAGTCACTTTACACTAACATGCTATTGATTTTTTATTTTTTTTAATATATTCTCCCTTGTTAGTCAGATTTCTTGTTGTAAGAGACTAAAACCCAAATCAAACTAGTGTAAAGAAAGACATTTCTTAGGGGAATAGCTAACTTCAAACCTAGATTTCTCTATGGACTCAATGCCATTGTTGTTGTTAGGTGCTGTTAAGTAGGACTCATTGTAACTTTATGATCAAAAGATCTAAACCCTGACCTATTCCTGTGCCATCCTCAACATCTCTGACATACTTGAGCCCATTTCTACATTTACTATGTTAATTTATTGGGTTAAAGGTCTTCTCTTTTGCCAACCTTTTGAAGCATGATGTCCTTCTCCAAGGAATAGTCTCTCCTAGCAACATGCCCAAAATATGTGGGGCAAAGCTTTTCTATCTTTGCCTCCAAGGAGCATGCTGGCTGTGCCCTCTTTAAGATATATCTATTTGTTCTTTTGGCAGTCCATGGGATAGTCAGTACTCTTCTCCAATACTATAACTCAAAGGCATTAATTCTTCTTTCATCAATTAATTTTCCATAAAGCTGCTCGTCCATCCTGTGCCATCCTCATGATTTCCAGCATGCTCAAGTCCATTGCTATAGTCATTATATCAATCCATCTTGTTGAGACTATTTCTTTTCTTTCTTTGCTCCTCCACCCTTCCCAATATGGCATCTTTTTCTGAGGACTGACCCATACTGACAACATTCTTAAAGTGTAGGAGACAAGTGTTGCTTTTACCCTAAGACAGATTTGGGGTTTTGGCAGTGCATGGGACACTTAGCCCTTTTCTCCAACACTACAATTCAAAGGCATCAATTCTTCCATTATCCTTATTCATTGTCCAACTTTCAGATATGTAGAAAGGAATTGAAAATATCACACCTTGGATCTGGCACATATTATTTTTAAAAATTATATCATTGCTCTTTAGTACTTCGGATAGGCCTTTGAAAGCATATTTTCTCAATTCAACATGTCTTTTGAGTGCTTGTCTGTGGTTACCATGAGTGTTATTTGTGGACCCAAGAAAAAGGACATTGTTGACAACCTTAGTTTTTTGCCATCTATTATAATGTTGCCTGTTTGTCCAGCAGTGAGGATTTTTGTTTCTTGAGGTTGAGATGTAATTCATATTGAAGGTTGTATGAATATATAATGATATTTAATGCACTGGCAAAATCTGCAGTTAGGGATCTTTCCAAATTATTGAAGAGTAGTGATGTCAATTTGAGGAATAAGGTGTGTCTACTTCAGGCCATAGTCTTTCCAATTACTAGCTATGCATCAGAGAGCTGGACAATGAATAAGGATTACAGAAAAAGAATTGACCTCTTTGAGCTGTGGTGTTGGAGAAGAGCACTGAATATCCCATAGATAGTCAAGAGAATGAACAGATATGTCTTGGAGAGGGTGCAACTGCAGGGCTCTTTGGAGACAAGAATGATGAGGCTTCACCTAAAAAACCTTGGAAATGTTTCTAGGAGGTTCTATTCTTTGGAGGAGGACACGATGTTGGGAAGGGTGGAGGGCTGGTGAAGGAGAAGAAGACCCTCAACCAGGTGGATTGATATGGTGACTGCTGCAATGGGCTCTTGTGTATCAGGAAGTGTTAGGATGGTGTAGGATAGAACAGGGTTCAGATCTTTTGTTCATAGGGTCACCATGAGTTGTACTGGACTTTATGGCACCTAACAACAACACCAGTTAGACAATGAATATATATATATATGTGGTTGCTATGAGTCGCAGGTAACTTGATGGCACATAACAACAACATATATACATATATACTATACAATAGACAGTTATGGATACTTTGCAGACATAATCAAACACTTTGTGAGACTAATTTCTTATACTTGATGGTATAAGACCACAACCTTCTGTGACAGCTTGGTAAATTGACAAAAAAATAATTCATAAAGTTTATGCCTTAGTCTGGATGGCATCTGGAGTCTTAAAGCTTAAGGGAGAACATTTAAAGTACAATTGCTAGTTTTTAGTAATTTGGAGCAAAAGAAAATGAAAAAATTTGAAAGTTGCAAAGAATAAACTAGGCCACACAGTACTAATAGCCTGAAGGAACCATAACCTCTTCTAGTCTGAGACGAAAAGCCTACTTAGTGCTCAGAAATCATTGTCAACTTTTTTGTCCAGATACACAAATAGAAGGTCTCATATAGAAAAAATGCTGATCAAATTAAAACGACTAAAAAGATCAGATTATTGGACCAATAGAGACTAGAAGAACCCTTGAGAAGACTGACCTAAAAATCCTTTGAATTTGGAGCTGAAGACACTTCCAGCGGTCAACATTCAGCCAAATAAAAGGTTGTTTTATAAAATAAACTATCACCTGTGAATGATGAGCTCTCTTACACCGTCAACTCTATGAGATCAAGTGTTCAGCATTTACTTAAAAGCAAAGATAAGGCAAAGAAGAGTAGGGAGGAGAGATCAGCGAAAAAAAAAAACAGGATGTAAGTAATGAGAATGTTGACATGTGAAAACTGTGACCAATTCCATAGAACAATTAGTAGAATTATTTTTTTAAATGTGACACTAATTTGCCATGTAAACTTCCACCTAAAATACAATAAAGTATTTATGTAGAAAATACTGGGATAGGTGAATTTCTATATCTACAAAAGAAAGAAGGTGGGCCCATATCATGTGCTATATAAACAAATTTCTCCCAAGCACATTCAATGATATGAATGTTAGAACTAAGATCATGAAACTCTTAGAACAAAACATAGGAATCATGCTTTGAAACCTAGTCTTGGGCAAAGGATTTGTAGATCTGGCAGCAAAATCAAAAGCAACAGAAAACAAAATAAGGCTTCATCAAAATGGAAGAACTTGTGCTTCAAGACTGTATTTAAAAAGTTTTTCTTTATTAAAGTGAAGAGAAAAAATATAGAATGAGGAAAAATACTGACAAATCATGTATCTAACAACTTATAAACATTTATTATGTAGAATATAGAAAAGATCGCTACAACTCAGAAGGATGGATGCCTTTGAGTTGTGGTACTAGAGAAGAGTACTGAATATTCCATGGACTGCAAAAAGAACAAACCAATATATCTTGGGAAAAGTGCAACCAGAGTGCTTCTTAGAGGCTAAGGTGGCAAAGCTTCACCTATCATATTTTGGGCATGTTGCTAGGAGAGGCTATTCCATGGAAAGGGACATCAAGAGGGCCCCAATGAAATGGATTGACACCCTGACTGCACCAATGTGCTCAAGAGTGTCAGAGAGTGTGAGGATGACCCAGGATAGAATAGGGTTCAAGTCTGTTGTCCTTAGGGTCACTATGAGTTATATTCAACTTGATGACACCTAATGCCATCAACAACAAAAACCAAAACCAACCCACTGCAATCAAGTCATTGTTTGACTCGTGCTGACCGTCCACTGGGTTTCTGCTGCTGTAAATCTTAGTAAGAGAAGACTACCACATCTTTTTTTTCTGTTAAGTAGGCAGTGATTTTGAACTACTCAACTTTCATTCAACAGTTCAACACATAACCAACCATTGTCAGAGCTCTCCTCAACAAGAAAAAGATGACCAAAACAAAACTCAACAAAAGACTTGAATAGACATGCAAACGGTTAATAAGCACACAAAAACATGATCCACATCACTAATCAGAGAGATGCAAGTCAAAACTTCAATGAGATATTTTACTACCTCTAGGATGGCTATTATCAGAAAAACAGAAAACAAAATATATTGGCAAGGATATGAAGCAGTGGGAAGACTGTACAATGAGATAGCCGATAATGGAAAATAGTTCAGAGGCTCCTCAAACGACTCACCTAGCTATACACAAATGCCACACCTAGCTATACACCACACAAGGATACAAACAGATTTTTGTATGCCAATGTGCGTTGCTACACTATTCAAAATAACAACAATAAACCTACCAAAAAACCAAACAAAAAAAAATGAAAACAACCTAGATGTTTAACAGGTAAAACCAACTGATGTAAAATTTATTCTGATGCATAGCAACCATATAGGATGGAGTAGAGCTACCCTACAGGGTTTCTAAGGTTTTAAATCGTGGGTGTAGACTGTGACCACTCAACCATTTGGTTAGCTGCCAATGTGCTTTAGCCACCAATACACCTTCCAATTGGTGAATGCATAAACAAAAAGTGGCATACACATCATAGCAAATATCTTTTATAATAAATACAAAAGGAGACTATACACCTGGGCCTTACCTGATGGCCTACACTGGGAACAGATTGATTACATATGTGGGAAAAATCATTGGAGAAGCTCATTATCAGCTGCAAAAATGAGGCCAGGTGCTGATTTTGGATCAGGTCATCAACTATTTGTATGTAAGTTCAAACTGAAACTAAAAAACAAATCCACAAGAACCAAAGTTTGACCTTGAGTCTATGCCTCATGAATTTAAAGGCCATCTCAGGAACAGGTTTGAGGCCTTGAATACTAGTGAACGAATACCTGATAAACTGTGGGAGGATATCAAGAATATTATCCCTGAAGAATGTAAAAGGTAACTACAAAGACAGAGAAAGACGAAAAGACCAAAACTGATATCAGAAGAGACCCTAAATATTGCACTAGAGCACTAAGAAACCAAAGCAAAGAGAAGAAATCGAGGAGCTGAATAGAAGATATGAAAGAACAGCATGGGAAGACATAGAAAAGGATTATAATGAAATGTGTAAAGAGGTAGAGGTGGAAAATCAAAAAGGATGAATTTGCCCAGCATTTCTTAAGCTGAAAGTACTGAAAAACAAACTCAAACATCGAGTTGCAATATTTAAAGACTCTGTGGGAAGAATGATGAATAACACAGGAAGCATAAAAAGAAGACAGAAGATTATACAGAGGCACTATACCAAAAAGAATTTGCTGACTACAGAAGAATTTTATGAGACAACATATGATCCAAGAGCCCATGGTGATAAGGTTCAAGCTGCTCTGAAGGAATTGGCAAAAAACAAGACCCCAGGAATTGGTGGCATACCAATTGACATATTTCAGCAAACACATGCTGCCCTGGACATGCTCAACAAGTTATGCCAAGAAATCTGAAGAATAACAGTCTGGCCAACTGACTGAAAGAGGTCTGTATTTATTCCCATTAAAAAAAAATATGTTGACAGAGTGTGGAAATGATAAAAGAGTATCATTAATATCACATGCAGCAAAATCCTGCAGAAAATTATTGCAAAACAGAGAAATGCCAGATGTGCAGGTTGCGTTTTAGAACAGGCTGTGGCACTAGGGACTTTGACTTCTAGTCAAAGTTAGATGGATCTTAGCCGAAAGGAGGGAGTGCTAGAGGAATGTCTATCTGTGTTTCATTGACTATGCAAAGGCATTTAACTGTGTGGATCACAACAAACTGTGGCTAACTCTGAGAAGAATGGGAATCCCAGAACACTTGATCATGCTAATGCAAAACCTGTACTTGGACCAGGAGACAGTCATCAGAACAAAGCACAGAAATATTGCCTGGTTCAAAATCAGGAAAGATGTACACCTGGGATGCACCCTATCTCCATATCTTTTTAATCTATATGCAGAACATATCATCCGGGAGATGGGGCTCTTTGAGGAGGAATGTGGCATCAGGTTTGGAGGCTCATCAATGATCTGTGTTATGCAGATGATACAACCTTGCTTGCTTGAAACTGAGAAGGACTGGAAGCATTTGCTGCAGAAGGTGAAGGAGTGCAGCATTAAATGTGGATTAAAGCTCACTATTAAGAAAACAAAGATTCTCATCACTGGGCCAATAGCATAATGACAGATAGTGAAGAGATTTAAATTCTTCACTGTTTCAGCTTGCTTGGCTCCACAATCAACACTCTTGGTACCAGCAGTCTGCTGTCAGGGACCTCTCCAGAGTACTGAGAAGCAAAAATGTCAGTCTAGAGACTAAGATGTTCCTGATCCAGGCCATGGTGTTCACAATTATTTGCTATGCATCAGAGAGCTGGACAATGACTAAAGAGAATGGAAGAATTGATGCCTGTGAGTTGTGGTGCTGGAGAATAATATTCAATGTGCCATGAACTGCTAGGAGAATAAATAGGTTTGTCCTGTAGAGGGCAAAACCAGGCTGTTTATTGGAGGCAATGATTTTGAAGCTTCATCTGACATACTTTGGGCACGTTGCAAGGAGGAACCAGTCCTTGGAGTGGGACATCATTCTTGGAAGGGTGGAGGGACAGCATAGGATAGGAAGATCCTGAATGAGATGGGTTGACTGGTGTGTCAGAGACAATTAGGTTGGTACAAGATAGAGTAGGGTTCAGAACTGTTGTACATAGGGTCTCTATGAGTCACAAGCAACTCAATGGCACATAACAACAAAACAACAACAACTACATGAAAACACTGGCGCTCTGGTGTCTTATCATTGTTAGGTACTGTCGAGGTGAGTGAGTACAACTTAACTATGAATAACAGATCTGAATCCTGTTGTATCCTGTGCCATACTCATAATCTCTGATACATTTGAGACCACGGCTGCAGTCACCATGTCAATTCATCTCCTCAAGGGTCTTCCTCTGTCTTGATAATCCTAACACTAACCCTCCACTTTCCCAAGCATGATGTCCTTTTCGAAGAAATTACTTCTCCTAGTAACATATCCAAAGGATGAGAGAAGACTCTTTGCCATCCTTGACTCCAAGAAGCACTCTATTTGCCCTTTTCTAAGTCATATCAGTTTGTTCTTTTGGCAGTCCAGGGGATATTCAGTGCTCTTCTCCATCACCACAACTCAAAGGTATCAACTCTTCTGCCATCTTTATTCATTGTCCAGATCTTAGATTCATATCAGGCAATTGAAAAGACCATGGCCTGAATCAAGCACGTCTTCGTCTTTAAACTTTGACTGCAAACTTTCCCAGTGCAATATGTCTCCTTACATATGTTGTCGTTCCAAGTAAAATGAAATTATTAAAGGCTTCATTCCTTTCTCCTTCTGTCATGATGTTGCCTATTGACTCAGTGGTAAGGACTCTAGTTTTCTTGACATTGAGATGGAATCCATATTGAAGTCTTTCATTTTCTGCTGCAAGTGCTTCAGATCCTCCTCATTTTCAGCAAGAAAGGTTGTGTCATAAGCATAACTTAAATTGTTGGTGAGGAATTATGCTGTCAGCGCAGACACACAGTTCAACTGCACCAAAACTTCTGTAGCAGAAATGTAAGGAATCTCTTCATGTGATTTGTTGTTGTTGTTATGTACCATCAAGTTGACTACAACTCACGGTGACCCTATACATAATAGCTCTGTACCGTGCTCTGTTCTCAGTCAATCTCACTGTCTCTGACACAACTACCCTCATTACTCCAGTTATTGTGTCAATCCATCTCATCGGGGGTCTGCCTCTCTTGTGCTGTCCTTCAACCCTTCCAAGCATATCCCTCTCTGTACACTGGTCTCTCCTAGCTACATGCCCAAAGTATGTGAGATGAAGTCTCAAAATCCTTGTCTCCAAGGAGCAACTTGGTTTCACTCTCTCCACGATGGACCTGCTAGCTTTCTTGGCATTCCATGATATGTTCAATATTCTTTTCCAGCACCACAATTAAAAGCCATTGATTCTTCTTCTGCTGTCTTTATTCCTTGTCCAGCTCTCTGATGCATAGCAAGTAATTGTGAAGAACATGGCCTGAATTAGGCACATTTTAATCTCTAGACTGACATCCTTGCACTCTGGAGAGGTCCCTGACAGAAGATTTTCCTAATTCAATTAATCTTTTGATTTCCTGACTTCTGGTGCCAAGAGTTGACTGTTGAAATGAGGAAGCTGATATTGTTAACAACTTCAGTCTCTTCTCCACTTATCATGATGCTGCCAATGATGCAGGTATTTCAGGCCCTTCTCAGTTTCAACAAGTAAGGTTGTATCATCTGCATAGTGCATATTGTTGATAAGTATTCCTCCAATCCTGATGCCACATTCCTCATAAAGTCCAGCCTCTCGAATTATTTCTTCTGCATATGGTTTCAAAAGGTATAGAGACAGGACACATCTCTGAAATACTCCCTTTCTAATTTTGAACCATACAGTGTTTCCTTGCTTGTTTTGACAGCTGCCTGCTGGCAGAAATATAAGTTTTGCATGAGCACAATCAGGTGTTCTGGGTTTCCCATTCTTCTCAAGGTTATCCACATTTAGTTGTGATCCACACAGTCAAATGACTTTGAATAGTCAATGAAACACAGTTAGACATTCTTCTGGTACTCTCTGGTTTCTGCCAAGATCTATCTGACACTGGCAATGACATCCTTTGTGACATGGCCTTTTCTAAACTCAGCTAGTATTTCTGGTAGTGCCCCTGAAAACCCATTGGAAGCTGAGGTACTAGACAAAGCAAAGCTTATTTGTGGTTATTGGGAGTCTCCGGAAAAGGGAAATAGACGGTTATTGCTCAGGGAGTATTTAGGGTCCGTTAAGGGTGATGAAAATATTGGGAGTGAATAATGGGTATAGTTGTGTAACGGTGAACATAATTGTCACTGATTTGCAAGAGTAAAAGAGTTTGAAATATAAAAAAATATACACATAATAAGGTATTTAAAACACTGATTTAATTTTAAACTAATGATTTAGTTGAATATTAAATTTTAAAAATTTAAATTAAAAATTAATGAACTAAAGATTGAGTTCGAGGAATTAGAATCGTGATAAACATTTAAAAAAGAGAAAGAAGAAATTATAAATGTAGAAACAGAACTTAAGCAGTAGAGAAAAGAAGAATCTACTAAATGAGATTGTTCTTTAAAAGGATCAATAACTTAAAATATCTGTTAAGACATCAGTTACCTATAAGTTTATTGAGATTCTTATGCATCCGAGTAGAACTGGGCTCCATAGAGGTTTTCAATGACTGATTTTTCCAAGTACTTTCTCAGGCTTTTCTTCCAACATACCTTGACATGAACCTTCAGCTTTTTGGTTAACAACCAAGACCTTAGTTCTTTGCACCAGCAAAATACCCCTGAAAAGGTTTTTAAGGTTTTTTTAAGAGCAAAAAGATAACAAGAATGGCAAAAAAGGGAGTGGTTCACTGAATGAACTACCTCAGAGATGTCTAATAAGATGAAGTGTCCTTTTGAATCAGCAGTAAGTATGAAATGGCAGAATGGTAAGGTCAAAAACTTCATTCACTGGTTTTTGAAATGAATAAATTAGGAATTATTAGAAATATTGAGTCATAGATAATTCCTTCAAGAAATTTGATTGTAAAGGAAAGAAGAGGGTGTGAGAGAGCCAGAGAGCGAGTGAGAGAATAGAAGCATAAAATGAATATAATAGCTCTAATATTCATGGTTGAGAGATTTTTCACACAGGTTCAGCAACCTGTGTGAAAGGAGAAAAAAAAATGACATAAAATAATGTTGAGGGTTCTTTCCTTGCTTATATTCTCTACTTAAAGATAAGATTTAGCAGCCGTATTTTCATTATGTATTGTTACCCTTTCTTGGCCACCTCTGATTACTGGGCTTAGTGACCAGGAGCGTACTTTTCTTTCAAGAAATTGTGCTAGGAGTCAGATTGTAGCCTATTGATGGTAGGTTCTGGATTTTTACATTTATGTAGACTTGACAGCTGTGTAAAAGAGGAAGGTTGTTGAGATACACCCATTGCGGAGGATACAGAGATATAGAAGCAGGAGCTAAGGGACAAGAGGAAGAGAAGAAAAACAACAACAGCAACAACAACAAACAAAAAACAGAAAAATCAAACAGAAGAGAAGGGGAAAAGATAATGTGCTCTCTCAGAAAGAGAAGTTTTGGTTTGTTTTTCAAACTTGCTTTCTGATACTTGTGTCCATAAAACTTGGCTCTGTCTTCTGATTCACCAAAACTATCCTTTGAAAGCCTTGCATCAAAGCCCTCATTAATAGAATCATATATATTATTGTTGTTATGTGCCACTGAGTTGACTATGATTTTTAGCAAACCTGTATACAATAGCTCTGAACCTGCTATATCCTGAGCCAGTCCACGTGATCCCATTGTTAAAGTCACAGTCCCTCTTATCCGGGGTCTTCCTCTCCTGTGCTGTCCTTCCACCCTTCCAAGCATGGTGTCCCTCTCCAGGGACGGACCCCTCCTGGCAACATGCCCAAAATATGTGAGATGGAGCTTCAAAATCCTTGCCTCCAAGGAGCAGTTTGGCTTCACCCTCTGGAGGCAGACCTGTTAGTATTCTTGGCAGTCCATAATATGTTCAGTACTCTTCTCCAGCACAATTCAAAGTTGTCAATTCTTCTTCTGTCATCTTTTGTTATTGTCTAGCTCTCTGATGCATAACAAGTTATTGTGAAGACCATGGGCAGGATAAGGCACACCTTAATCTCTAGACTGACATCCTTGCTCTTCAGCACTCTGGAGAGGTTCCTTACAACAAATTTTCCTAATGCAATTTGTCATTCGATTTCCTGACTGCTGGTGCCAAGAGTGTTGATTGTGGAACTAAGCAAGCTGAAATTGTTAATACTCTCAATCTCTTCTCCATCTGTCATGGTGCTGCCAATTGGCCCAGAGGTGAGAAGCTTTGTTTTCTTGTTTTTGCACTTCAATCTATATTGCAGACTAGAGTTCTGACCCTCTGTAGCAAATGTTTCAGGTATTCTTCAGTTTCAGCAAGGTTGTGTCATCTGTATAACATAGGTTGTTGATGAGTCTTCATCCAACCCGGACGTCACATTCCTCCTCTTAAAATTCAACTTCCCAAGTGATCTATTATAGTAAATATCTGTGCCTAGGAACAAAATCAGCTTGACAGTATGGTGTTGTTTTAGACAGTGAGTATAGAATGACACAAGCCTTGGGAGTGGTAATGAGAATGCAATTAAACCATTAGGAAAGCATAATGGGAGTGCCTAACAGCAATGAAAGTTTAAATTGTTCAAGTCAGCCACATGAAGTCCATGGTAGAAGGAAAGCCAACCAACCAGCTCAGTGTTGGTGTGGACTTTCACCAACTTCTCATCTTCTATTTGACCAGGTTAGATTTTCTGTTTTATCTAGAAGTAGTTGAACAGAATTCTTTGATAAAAGTGCTTTACCTATGACCCTAAATAAAAAGCCACAATTAACAGCAGGGTTAGAAGAAAGGGTTTGGCGAGCTCTGGTGGCGTAGTGGCAAGAAGCTGCACTGCAATCCCAGAGGTACAGGGTTCAAATCCACCAGATGCTCTGCTGAAGGAGGAACAATCGCCTCCTGTACCAGTCAGATCCGATTTGATGGTACACACATTAAAAAAAAAAAGAAGAAGAAGAAGAAGAAGAAAGGGTTTGCCTTACACCAGCTTTACAGTTTGGGTTTGTTAATGATGTGAACTGTATGTTAGTTACTTGTTGTTGCCTGGTAAATTACTGCCAAACTTTGAGGCTTTAAATCACAATAATCATAGATCACTGCTCAAGTCAAGGTTTAAGCAAGCTCAAAGGGGATGACATAGTTTTAGGATTTCTACAACCTTAATGAGACTAAATTTAGAATCATCTGTAGGCCTATTTACCTATAGTTATTGATGGTCTTGGTTGATGCTCCAGCTGAGGATGCCAGCCAGGACACCCATACATGGCCTCTCCCTTCGGCCTGTGGTCACAGTTCACCAAACAGCTCAGCAAACTGTGAAACTGCTGCTGAACAAGACAGTGCCTAACTTTCCAGAAGGAAAGAAAAATGTTTATTATTGTGTATAACTGCTTACATTTTAGTGACATTCCTGTCTAGCTTTGCCACTTGGGATAAATAGATGAGTTGTTATTTTTGACCTAGAAGTTCTGATTCTATTACAACCCTTTCTGACAGACAGAATCCACAATCTAGATGGCAGTCACTGATGCACCATGGACATCTAGGGACTTATGGAACTTTTAAATTGGCATTTTCTAAGAATCTCGCTTAGTATTTGCACACAGTAGGTACTTAGTATGTATTGAAGTGAGTTGAGTTTTTCCACTTAAAGTACAGCATGTTATAGGGCCCTATAGTAAAAATGCAATATGAAAGAAGCTATAAGGGAATAATATTTCAGTACAAGGAGAGTTGCCTAGGGTAGCAGTAGAATCTTTATTTCATATTGTGTACGAGAGAGTTTACCAAACCTGAACCAAATACACTGCTCTTGAGCCCATTTGGACTTTTAGTGACACCCCATTGGGTTTCTGAAGCTGAAGCTGTAAGCTTTTATGGAGGACACTGTCCATCTTTGCTTTTTAATACTTTGAAGAGATCTTTAGAAGAAAATTTGCTTAGTGCACTATGTAGTTTGATTTCTTTTTTCTGTAGATTTTAGTTGTGGCTCCAAGTAAAATGAAAATCTTGACAGGATTTTTTTTCACTTAACATAATATTTATTGATTCATTTGTGAGAAGTTTTGTTTTCTTTCTTGTCAAGATGTAATCCAAGCCAAATGGTCTTTGATCTTCATCAGTAAATGCTTCAAGTCTTCACTTTTGCAGGCAAGGTTGTGTCCTGTGCATATTTAAATATCTTCCAGTCTTAATTCTGCATTCTTCTTCATTGTCCAAATTCTCAGATTATTTTCTCAGCATACAGGTTGAATAAGTACGGTGAAACAGTGTCACTTTCATGTACATTTTCACTACTTTTAATCTACACAGTATCTTAAGTGTTCTGTTGAAACAGCTGCACTTTGATCTATGTACAGGTTCCACAGGAGCAGAATTAAGTGTTCTGCAATTCCCATTTTTTGTAATCTTTTCCACAATTTGTTATGATCCACACAGTTAAAGACATTTGCATATCAACAAAGCAAATATGTATGCCTTTCTGGTATTCTCTGCTTTTAGCCAAGATTCACTTAAAATTAGTAACAATATTTCTCATTCCATAGTTTCTTCCATATTCAATCTAAGGTTCTGGTAGTTCCCAGTTAATGGTTGATATAGTTGTTCTTTTTAAAATTATCTTCAATTGGATTTCACTCACACTTGATATTAATGATGTTGTCTGATAATTTCCACTTTCTCTTAGATCACCTTTCGTTGTAATGGATCTCTTCCAGACAGTTAGTTGGCCAGGTAATTTCCTCCAGATTTCTTGGCATAGATTAGAAATGTGTACATAGATTAGAATGTGTACAGTGTTGCATCCACTTGGTGAAACATCTCAGTTGGTATTTTGTCAATTTCTAGAGCCTTGGTTTTCATTAATGCTGTCGTGTTGCATATCTGCTTACTCTAATAACGTAATTTCTTGATAATATGTTATCTTCTGAAATGGCTGACTGTAATGACCAGTTCTTTTGAGTAGTGACTCTGTATACTCTTTCATTCTTTTCTTGATGTTTCCTGCATCATTCAAGATTTCGTCCAAGTTGCTCTTGTTAGTGTTGTTGAGTTGGCTCTCATTCACAGTGATCCTGGGTACAACAGAGCAAAACACAACCTGGTCTTGCACCGTTCTTTTTCAAACTCTGTTGCACTTGAGCCCATTGTTACAGCCACTGTGTCCACCCACCTTGTTTGGAATCTCTATTTTTTTCCCCTGACTCTACTTAATAAAGCATAATGTCATGGTATGTGAGACAGTGTCTCACCATCTTTGCTTTTAAGGAGTATTTGGCTACACTTTTTGCAAGCCAGATTTATTTGGTTTTTAGGCAATTTATGGTATATTCATTCAGTATTATTTTTCAACATCATAATTTAAAGGTATCAATTCTTCTTCAGTCTGCATTATCTAAGGACTACGATGTGTCTGATTCAGTCCATAGTCTTTCCAATTACTAGCTATACATCTAAGAGTGGGACAATGAATAAGGATGACAGAAGAAGGATTGATACCTTTGATCTGTGTTGTTAGAGAAAAGCACTGAACATCCCATGGACAGCAAGGAGAACAAATGACTATGTCTTGGAAAGGGTGCAGCTGTAATGCTCTTTGGAGGCAAGAATGATGAGGCCTTATCTCACATACTTTGGGCATGTTGCTAGGAGTGCCTATTCCTTGGAGAAGAACATAATGCTGGGAAGGATAGAGGGTTGGCAAAGGAGAGGAAGACGCTCAACCAGTTAGATTGACATAGTGACTGCTGCCATGGGCTCTTGTGTGTCAGGAAGTGTGAGGATGGCGCAGGATAGAACAGGGTTCAGAACTTTTGTTCATAGGGTCACTATGACTCAGACTTGACTCGATGGCACCTAACAACAACAACAATTATCACATGCAAATTGAAAATACCATGACTTTAATTAGGTGATTTTAGTCTTGCAAGTGACATCATTAGCACTTTAGCTAGCGGTCCTTTGCTGCAGATTTGCCTAAGGTAATAAGCCATTTGATTTCTTGACTGCTGCCTCCATGGGTTTTGATTATACGAATCCAAATATAATGAAACCCTTGACTTTAATTGTGCCAATTGTCGTTGTTGTTAGGTGTTATCAAGTCAAATGTGACTCATAGAGACCCAAACAACAACAAATCCAAATGCTATCACATCCTGTGCCATCTTTATCATCTCTGTCGTACTCGAGTCTATTGATGCAGTCATTGTGTCAAACCATCTCATTGAGGGTCGTCCTCTCTTTTGCAGACCCTCCATCTTTCCAAGCACAATGTTCCATTTCCAAGGAACAGGCCCTCTTGACAATATGCCTAAAGTATGTGAGATGAAAATTCACGATCCTTGCCCCTGCGGAGCACTCTGGCAGCACTTTCTCCAAGATATATGTTTGGTTCCCCACCCCCCCAAGCATGATTATGGTAGCAGTCCAAACAAAAAATGATGGATCAGGTGGGTGCAAGTTGGATGGAGAGACAAGTGAATGGATTCCATAGGATTTAGTGTTGGTTTGGGTATGGGTGAGAAGTTCACTCACATTGACTTCCTTTTTAAGAAAGAAATTCTCCAATCATTTATTTTCAACATAAAAATAAAAATTCTCATTTATTATGAAGTTATTTTTCATTTTTATTTCATTTGGAAATTTTTACTGTAATCTGAGTTTCATTAAAAGAACATGTTTATTTTCTTTTTTTGAACATGTTTATTTTCCATTCGAATATTTATACATATTTTGTTTCATGACACTAATAACAATACCCTAGTGACTGGGGTAACCGGGATGGGTGTGTCAGAGGCAATGCGATTGGCACAGGATAGAGCAGGGTTTAGGGCTGTTGTACATAGGGTCATTATGAGTCGCAAACGACTCGACGGCACATAACAACAACAACAACATAGTTACTGCACCCTTCCCAATTCTTCTGTGTGATTTTCAGCTCCATTACTCCTTCCGTTTTACCTTTTTCTGCATTTTGAGCTTTAACCCTCGATAAATGCTGCCCTTTTGATCTTGTATGGTTAATTTTTCTATGGAATAATTATCTTTTCCGTGTTTTTATTCCTTTTATAGACCTCTTTTTTATGGTATTGCTATCTCTTTATGTTTATTAGAATTATGCAAATTTCTATTAATAAACCTTTTTACTATTTCTAAGACAAACTTTACACATGTATAATTCATTTATATTTTAGATAATTAGAATTTACTTTGCCAATATTTAATTTCAAGTTTTTTTGCATGTCTTGTCACTTGATATTAGTCTATAAAAGCCATTTCATTTTTTTCCTTTTTTAAAAAATAATTTTAATGGACTTTTACAGAGAATTTGGATTTCCATGCATTCATTGCTTCACTTCTTTACCCGTCCAGCCCTCTCCCCCCGCGCCCCAGTTCGCTCCTTTATAGACCTCTTGTTTGAGTGTAAGCTGAGCTATTATTGTTATAAAACCATCGAGTTGGAACCAAGCCATAGCTGACCCTCCAGTGGGTTTTCAGAGCTAATAAATCCATGGAAGGAGGTTGCTCCTTTTTCCCTCAAGCAGCCACCGGAGCACCCTAATTGGAACCATAGGGGTGAGGTTAGTTCCAGACTTGAGAAATGACGAAGAGTCATAAGTCTTGGGGATCCCACCAGTCTCTCAGATTAGCAAGTCAGTTCACTGATGTGGTTTCGAGTTTTGTTTCATATTTACTCTTTA
This sequence comes from Elephantulus edwardii, assembly GCF_000299155.1. Taxonomy (NCBI): domain Eukaryota; kingdom Metazoa; phylum Chordata; class Mammalia; order Macroscelidea; family Macroscelididae; genus Elephantulus; species Elephantulus edwardii. The sequence continues at coordinate 28,623,245 of NW_006399755.1, forward strand.
TGCTATCCAGGACTTTCAGTGATCTCTTTTATAGCAGTCAGTAGTGGTAGCCACACATATGCTAGTTCTTCCAGCCTCTGGATATTGAAGGTCCACACGGCCTAGGATGATTTCCTTGAAACAGAAACTAGCTCTGGTTCACTGAAGTCACTCCAGCACAGTATTTGGCACATTGTGAGCACCACACCGAGGGCAGAATTGGGAACAGAATGATGTCACATATTTCCCAGTGTGCTCTATTGCTTTGCCCATCCTGTTGGAGTTCTGCACTTTCATGACCTTAGAACATATTTTTGCGCAAGTTTGTCCTGTATTATTTGTGCTAGTAGATGGTAGGGGTGAGGGTGCAAGTTATGGGAGGGGGTGAGTGAGTGATAGAGGATGTGTAATCATGAAAGATTGTCAGTAAAAAAGGAGCTTTTTTTGTAGATTTTTCAGGGCTTAACATACATATTTCATACTTAAACTACTTGTTAAGCAGAAGAAACTGGTGTTTTATTTTCAAATGCTTTCATCTTAATATCTAATTTGAGCTTCATAATAATGAAGATGAGTAGGACAAGGATTATCACCTCTCTTTTTCCAGGAGAGGAAATTGTGGCTCAGAGAGATTTAGTGTGCTGCTCAGATCACAGCCCTGGTAAGCGACCCTGAATCCATGTCATTCAATTCCAAGTTCAATGCAGTTTTCTGCTAGGTTACATACTGAGTGTAGAAATTTTTTTGTGTTTAAATTTGGAAGTTAATGATCTGAATTTTAAGGAAAATTTGTTAAAACTTAAATCTGTAATGATTTAGGGATTATGATTCCCAATTGTGTGGTATTATGTATTCATAGTCTCCTGAAAGCAGATTTACCTTTTAAGAAACACAAGCTATTACCTCACACAACTCATTTGCATGGTAAATTGAGAGTACATGGGGCTTAATTCCTTCAGAGCAGATTCTCTGCCATTCAAAGTTTTTGGACTCAGAAATTTTCCTGATTATCAGGTGAACAGACCAAGGCAGTAGGATTAGGAAACAAAGTCTTTGCAAAGTTTCTGCTTCCCTATCAGAAATGGTTGAGTTTCTACCTTGTCATTTCAGCCCACTCTCACACCCACAAACACTCCCAGATCCCTGCTTCTCTCCATGAGCTTTCTGTAGCCATCTGATCTTTCCTGGACAAGGCAGTCTGCTGTTCACCAGCATCTGCTGCCTCCAGGACTGGGAGAGGTTGCAAGGCTGTAGATTTATTGTGATGAATTGAACACGTAAAGTGTGTTAGCAACTCAATCTGCTGCCACCGGGAGATCCACACATTTTAATTATGAGTTTAGGTTCTTAGGCTTTGAAATTGTAGGATCTACATTCTCCCCCTGCTTTGCACATTTAGGGATGTGTTCTCATTTCAGTTGTGAGAATTTATGTGCACAATTCCCATTAGCATTAATGGGAGTTGCATATATAAATTGCTGAACGTCAAAATGAGAATATACCCGTTAGTCTCAAGGATGAATTAGCCACATCTCTTTCCAGCTCTCCTCACTGGGTATACCTGCAGAATTTCTTCAGCAATGTGAGAGCTGATTGTGGATAAGTTCTAAATATAATGTGAAATATTTTAGTTTTACTAATTATATACAACATGATTTTTCCTTATATACATTGAATATTTATGTTCTTATTTTTGAGAATTTTCCAAATATATTTTTAAAATCAAGTAGTTTATTTTTTAAAATGTAATGAAATATATTAAAGCGATGACTAATCATTCTTAAATACGCTTTTAGTTGTTCATTTAACAAGTATTTGCTGAGTGCCACTACGTGTCATGAGAGCTCTAGCGGCTTAGTTTATAGTGAGTTGCATTACTAACCCAAAGTTTACCTCTCTCTGGCTGTTCAAACTCATCAGAGCTCGATGAGAGAAAGATGGGCAATCTCCTCTTGTGCCATTTACAGCTTTCAAAAACCCATGGGGATGTCAGCTATGAGTTGGTTCAAACTCCAGGGCAATGGAGTTGGGTTTGACTATGTGTTCGGTAATATGCTATAAATTTGAAGGAAACTAAGGATCATAGTCTTTTCATTGGTGGTGAAGACAGATATAAAAAAATCTAAATCAAAGCCATAAAAAAAGTAAGTTTGGAAGCAGAGGGACAAGGATGTGCAGGGGAGGGGAGGATTAATCCTAGAGTTGTATAATTTGTTCGGTGAGGGAATGAGGGAAATGGAAAGAATTTGTTGTTGAAAACAATGTATTCAAATTATGTAAATAAACTAGTAGAAAATTAAAAAAATTGGCGAGCTCTGGTGGCCTAGTGGCAAGAAGCTGCACTGCAATCTCAGAGGTATACATTTCAAATCCACCAGATGCTCTGCTGGAGAAGGACGAACAATCTCCTCCTGTATCAGTCAGATCTGATTTGACGGTACACACAAAAAATAATGAAATAAAAAAAAAGAAAATTAAAAAGATAAATAAAATGAAACAAAAAAAAGTAAGTTTAAATGATCAGGAGAAAATTGAGGAAAGAGGATTATTGTTGTTATGTGCTGTTGAGTTGACTCTGACTTATAGCGACCATATGCACAATACCTCTGAACCCTGACTTACTCTGAGCCAATCTCACTATCCTGACACACCTACCCTTCTTACCCCAGTTATTGTATCTACCCATCCCATCCAGGGTCTTCCTTTCCTGTGCTGTCACTCAACCCTTCCAAACATAATATCCTTCTCTTAAGACTGGTCCCGTCCTGGCTACATGTCCAAAGTGAAATGAAGATTCAAAATCCTTTTCTCCAAGGAGAAACTTGTTTCATCCTCTCCAATATAGATCTGTTAGTTCTCTTGGCCGTCCTTGGTATGTTCAATACTCTTCTCCTGCACCACCACTTGAAGGCATCAATTCTTCTGTCATCCTCAGTCATTGACTAGTCTCTGATACATAGCAAGTAATTGAAAAGACTATCTTAGCCTAGATCAGGCAAACCTTAGTCTCCAGACTGACATCATTGCTCTTCAGCTTTCTGGAGATGTCCCTGACAGCAAATATTTCTAATGAAATTCATCTTCTGATCTCCTGATTGCTGATGTCAAGAGTGTTGATTGTGGATCCAAGCAAGAAGAAGTAATGAACAACTTTAATCCTTTATTTATCATAATACTGTTTATTGGCCAAGTGGTGGTGGTGTGAATATTTGTCTTCTTGATCAATATTGAAAGCTGCAGTCTTTGACCTTCTGCAGCAAACACTTCAAGTTTTCCTAAGTTTCAGTTCTTGGGAGAGGGAATCATGCTTGGAAGGGTAGAGGATCAATGCAGGAGGGGAAGATCCTGGATGAGCCAGATTGGCACAGTGACTGTGACAATGGTATCAGATGTGTCAGAGGTGATAAGGTTGTCTTAATATAGTACAAAGTGCAGAACCATTTTTCATAAGGCCACTATGAGTCATAGTTGATTCAAGAGCACATAAAAACGAATAACACAAAACAATTAAGTTCTTAGGAAAAAACATAGGGATAATGTTTCAGGTCTACATATTGACAATGAATTCTTATATATGATGCCAAAATCATGAGCAACAAAAGATAAAATAGGTCAATTGAGTTTCATAAAAAATATAAAAAAACAGTTGAGCAAGAAGCTGCACTGCAATCTCAGAGGGGAGTGGTTTGAATCTAAGAGATGCTTCTGCTGGAGAAGGAGGGATAATCTCCTCCTATACCAGTCAGATCTGATTTGACGGTACACACACACAAAAAATAATAAAAATTAAATTAAAAATATATAAAAACATTTTCACATCGAAAAAAACTTAAAAAAAGAAGAGAGACAATCTACAGAATAAGAGAAAATAATGGGGGCCCATATATCTCAGAAAGGTTTACTATCTAGAAGATATAAAGAACCTTTATAACTCAGTAGCAAATGTTATATATTCTGAATTTTTCTACTTTTATGCTCACGGTATTATTTAACGTATTCATTGCACATATATCCTATAAGCTTAAAAATCAGCCTGGAGGCTTAATTAGAGTCAGGTGAAACATTTTTAGTGAGAATAATGTTTAATTTATATTGTGCATTTTATTTTATAAATTTATGTAGTTTTAAGGGGCACAAAATATTAAGATGTCCATTGTTATTGATGCTAAATTTGATCTCTTGGTTAAAATGATGACATATCTTTCTCTCCTACAACACACATTGACACAGTGACTGTAGCAATGGGCTTGTGTGTGTCAGAGACTGTGAAATTTGCACAGGATAGAACAAGGTTCAGATCTGTTATTCATAAGTTTGCTATGAGTCATACTCAACCCGATGGCACTTAACAATAACACAGCAGTCATGCTTTGGTGGGAGAAGGATGAGCAATCTCCTCCTGTGTGATTTGTTGTTG
>NW_006399755.1:28628015-28629749 GCF_000299155.1 Elephantulus edwardii
GCTTCAGGTCTTCCTCAGTTTCAGTAAGCAGGGTTGTGTCATCTGCATAATGCAGTTTGTTGATGAATCTTCCTCCAGTTCTGATGCCACATTCCTTCTCATACAGCCCAGCTTCCCAGATGATCTATTCTGCATACAGATTGAAAAAGTTAAGGAGACAGAATACATCCTTGGCGGACACCCTTCCCGATTTTGAACCATGTGAAATCTCCTTGCTCTATTCTGATGACTGCCTCTTGGTTCAAGTATAGGTTTCTCATAAGCACAATCCAAAGATTCCCATTCTTCTCAGAGTCAGCCATAGTTTGTTGTGACCCACACATTCAAAAGCCTTTGCATAGTCAATGAAACACAGATAGACATTCCTCTGGTCCTATAAAATCCAGTGAGTCACTTCTACTCTGTGCTGTAAGGTTGCTGTGAGTAAGATTTCTACACAGAAATGAGAATTATGTCAGGCTCATGTGTGAAGCAGTTGCATTCTGGAGAGTAGGTTCTCTTGTTTTAGTTGAAAGTCAGTGTGAACTCTTTGTTTTTTTTATTTCACTCACAAGTGAGTATAAGCTCATTTGATTTGCTAGATTTAGCTAACAATCAGCTGTGGGCCTGAAGTCTCTTGTTTAAGTCAGTCAGGACCGGGTGGGCGGTGGCAGTAATGTATTTAAAAAACTGGTTGTGCCTGAGGTCCAGGACTGCATTAAGTGTGTTTGGGAAGAACTGGTCTGTCAGTTTGCTGTACTGAAATAACTTGGGGCTGGTGTGATACTGATGCCATAATGGTTACCCATGGTGGACAGGGTTTTGTAGATCTCCCAGATTAAGATAGAGTTGGAAGCAAGATTGCATCCACTTGCTAAATAACATGCCTTCAGAAGCTCTACAAACATTAGAGAAACAATGATAGTAATAGAACAGGGTTCAGATCTTTTGTTCATAAGATCATTATTAGTCATGCTCGACGGTGTTTATCAACAACAATAACAGCCATTCTTCCATCTGTTTCAGTGTCTACAGTCCTGTAATTCCTGGTGACACAGTGGTTAGGTGCTCAACTCCTAACTGGGAGTTCATTGATTTACACCCACCAGTTGCTTTAAAGGTTAAAGATGTGGCAGCCTGCTTTCACAGAGCAATGGAAACAATGAGACAAACTTTGTTCTATAGAGTCACAATGAGTCAGAATCAACTCTATGGCAACAGGTTTTAATGGGTTTTACCATCACTCCTAGCTTGTTCAGTCCATGTCTTATGGTATTTATTTTTCCTTTAGGTCAATTGGTATTTTAATAGCCATTTCTGCGTTTAAGGAAAACTAAGGTAGCTATCACAGACTTTATCTTCTTAGATACATTTAGTTGAGTTTTTTGTTGAATATCTTGCTTTTCCCTGGACTTGACTTAAATAAGGTACAGATATCTACTCTTGCAATCTCACAGATTTATCTGAAATTTCCATTATTACTCCATTCAAGGAGCTCCAGTGACACACTGGTAAGGAATTGTGTGGCTAATGATAGGGTACATGATTTGAATCCTTCGCCTGCTCTGTGGGAGAAAGATGGACTATCCTTTCCGTGCAATTTACAGCCTCTGAAAACCCACTGGAAGGTCAGATATGTATTGGTTTTGACTCAATGGTCGGAACACAACAACTCAATTTCAGGCTGAGCCAGGCTGAAAGGCCCTTCTCAGCAACTCACATCATGCCTCCTCTTTCTTTCTTTTTTTTTTTTTT
>NW_006399755.1:28630579-28639521 GCF_000299155.1 Elephantulus edwardii
TGGTTGTCTTGATTTGCATCTCTCTCAGGGCTAGGGATTTTGAACATTTCTTCATGTGCTTGTTGGCCATCTGAATGTCTTCCTTGGTGAAGTGTCTGCTCTTTCTTAACCTCAACTCTTTCTTCAGTCTAACTTTCAAATGTGAATCTTCTTCATTGTATCTTCTTTTCAGTTCTGTGATTTTTAGATAGTATTGACGTTCTGATAGCGTTATACCCTTACATTTGAAAACGAACGTTTTCTCATAAAATATCCAACAAACTATACAAAAAAAGAATGCTAACCTTTCAATTCTTTCGATTGTAGGTAGAAGACTTTTTAAAAAGTTAATTTAAGGAACTCTCATGGCCTAGTGGCAGGAAGCTGTGCTACAATCCCCAAGACAGGCAGTTCGAATCCACCAAGTGCTCCGCTGGAGGAAGAGCAATCTCCTCTGATAGTACACAACCAAAAAAAAAAAGTTAATTTAACTCTCCTTTCACTGTCATCAATTTAATTCCGACTCTCAGTGACCCTATGTCAGGTTTCTGAGGCTGTAAATCTTTACAGTAGAAGATGGTCCATCTTTCTACCCTGGGGAGCCTGGCAGGTTTGAACTGCAGACATTTTGGTTACTAGGTTGGTCGCCGAAATGCAGTTGCACTACTATCCCAGAAGCCACATCTCTCTTCTGGTTCAAGGGAAAGAGATGGGCAATTTCCTTATGGGTGATTTATGACCTAAAAAAAAAAAATTCTACTGGAATGCCATCTATGAGTTAATTCAAACTTGATGATACCAATGAGAAAGACAGAGTATATAAGCTTAAGTTTCAAAGTTTAATGTTAATTTTAAAAACCTAAAAGAATTCCTGAGAACACCACCACCAAACCACTGAGTAATATCTAAAATATCATTGTATTAGAGAAGTGCTCATGGCCCATAGTCCAAAGTTTGTTGCACTGCTTACCAAAATATCATTGTATTATAAATTTATTATACTAAACGAAGGCATATGTTTTTCCACACTTATTCTCTGCTGGTGGTGCATTCCTTAGAAGAGTATCTCCTTTTAAAAGACTGCAAGAAGCATTTCAGTGTCCAGGTTATGAATGGGATAGGAAAAAAGAGGTTGTAAGAAAATGCAGACTGAGATTTAAGATGGAAGAGAAGATGCTCTGTCTTTGTGCACATCACTGACATTCAGTCATTACTGGCCAGTGGAGTGGCAAATATAAAGGGACTGATTTGAAGTGGCACGAATTCACTGGGAAGTGGGCTGGGTTCCTTTGGAATCACATCTTATTTTGGCCCTAACAAAGCTGAGAAAGCAGTATGGTACCTCTCTTCCAATAGTGCCGGAGAAGCTTGGTAATTGCCATTTGCTCTGCCTGATCCCTTTAATATGTACCCAAATGGGGTGAATCAGTGTCATATTAGTTTAAAAATAGGTACTATACTATTTATACAAGCATGGTTTTGGGTTTTTTTGTGGTTTGGTTTTGTGGGGTTTTTTTTGTTTGTTTGTCTTTTACTTTGTTAAGGCAAAAAGAAATAACTATTAACTTAAAGTCAATCGCAATATTCTATTACAGAAGAAATAATGTCATAGATTTGGAAACAATTTTCCTAGAGTGTGATGAACAATGATAATTTGCTTTGAAATTTAGGGCAAAATTCCTGTATTCTCTTCATACATAAATACTAACTCTATCAGTGTATTTAGAAATGCATATGATGTTACTGGTTATATTATACTTATGCAGTAGTATGTATTTGTCATAAGACATATTTATGGAGATGCCCTAAAGTTATGGAATCTTGGAGGACACTGGAAGCGTAAATCAATCCCAGCGCTTCAAGATAGGCTGCTGCATAGTGGCGGGAGCAGTCTCTTCTGGAGAGTTCACTTGAATATTCTGTCCTGGAGGCAGCTTTTGTTTCTTAGGTACCTGATTGATTTCAGGACTGACTCCTTCACTGCAGCAGCATTTGGAATACTACCTGCAAGAAAATGGTCTGACCAACTTTCATCAGCCTGTGTAAAACTGCTTATATGAGGGCCCTTTATAATGTGTGTATTCTGTAAGATTTATTTGTGAATGGCCACTCTTTAGTCCTCTTTTCCCCCTGTATTGTAAATATGTATGTAAAAGCACATTTTCCACTTTACCATCCTTCATATGTAGAGGTCAGTGACAATAATTTTATCATTCTGTACAACCAACACCACTATCCATCTCCAGTAGCCTTCACAGTAGCTCAGTGTTCTAGGAATAGATCCCCCTTTCCCCTCCCTCCCTTCTGCTCCTGTTTTAATTTATTCTTATTCTTGCATCCATTTGAGATGTGTCTCTCAAGATCACTTGTATTTAAGTAATTGTAAATATAACCTTTTTACTAGACGATTTAAGGAACAGTGGTGGTTCAGTGCTAGGATTTTCTTACTTTCTTTGTGGAAGACCTAGTCTGATTCCTGTCTTGTCAATGGAAGCTGGGGTGTAGCTTTGATGCTGAAAAAGGTCTCTGTAGAGCTTCCAGATGAAGATAGACTAGGAAGAAAGACCTGTAAGTCTACCAGTGAAAATGCTATAGATCACAATGACCTGTTCCACAACTGATCATGAGAATAAACAGGACCAGACTTTTTGTTGCATTGTACACGGGGTCACAGAAAATTCACCCAGGGCCATCATGATGGCAGCTAGCTACAACAATAACACCTAGAAGACAAACAATTGTGGAGTTGTGGACTAGACCTAAAATATCTCCCACTCTTTTCTACATTCATATAAACCCTACCTGTCCCTTTAAGGCCCAGCTTCATCTTCTGCAAGAAGCCTTCCCCGAAAAAAAAAAAAAAAGAAGCCTTCCCCGAACTCATTAGTCCATAATAATTATTTTTTAATCTAGGTATATTTTATTGATTTAATTTTTCTCCTTTAAGCCAACTCTGCTTTCATGGCTTTTCTTTCTTTTCTTTTTTCCATCCCCTCCTCACCCATATTTTTGTTTTGATTTGAATGAAAATTTACAAAGTAAATTGGTTTTCCATTTTACCATCCACTCACATTTTGTTTTATGACATTGATTACACCAGTAGTGCACCACACTCTTCCCACTCCTGTGATTCTCATTTTAATTAATCTTTCTATCCTACCTCTTTCTGCTTCCCTGGGCAAATGCTGCCTTTTGATCTTACATAATTGTGACCTTTTCTATTTCTAAGTTATGTCATTTTAACTGAATTGCAGATTCTTTGTCATCACAAACTGTGTAAAATATGGTGCTCATAGTCTTCATATCTCCTTAGATTGCTTAGCACATCAGGGATACTTCGACCATATGAAGGAAATATCAGATTCATGCACCACCACTGGAGGCCATTTATAAAAGTGGTCTGTGAACTCGTATTACTGTAAGATATGTGTTTTCAGAAGGTCCTGGAGTCTTAGAAGATACTTCAGGGACAACCTAAGAGGTTTAATAGTTTTTTAAATACAAAAATATTTCACTGTATCAATCATAATAAATTATAGATAACACTGCAAAGAATGGAAATTCCAGAACAATTAATTATACTCATGAAAAACCTATAAATAGATCAAGAAGCAGTTGTCAGAACAGAACAAGAGAATCTTGACTGTATGGTTAAAATTAGAGAAGGTATGCATTAGGTTGTATCCTTTCTACATACCTATTCAATCTGTACACTGAGCAAATAATTTGAGAAGCTAGATAATATGAAGAAGAATGTGGCATCAGGATTAAAGGAAGACTGATCAACAGCCTATTTTATGGAAAATGACACAACCTTTCTTACTGAAAGGAAGAAGACATGAAGCACTTACTGAAAAAGATCAAAGACTACAACTTTCAATATGGATCACATCTCAATAACAAGGAAACAATAATCCACACCACCGGATCAATATGGAGAAAAGATTGAAATTGTCAATGATATAATTATACTTTGGTAAACAATTAACAATCAGGTACCTAAGAAACAACACTGATGATAGCAGCATGAAAAATATTGGAAGAATCTGCTATCAATGACCTCTTCGAAGTTTTAAAGAGCAAGACTTTCTATCAGTTTAAAGACTAAGGTACATCTAATCGAACCTATTGTCTTTTCAATTGTTTCCTAACAAGCAAGGAAGACAGAAGAAGAACTGATGCCTTTAAATTGTAGTTGGAGAAGAGTACATAAATAAGTTCTTCTTGGAGGAAATGCAAACAGGCAAGGATGGTGAAACTTCATCTCACAGATTTTGTGTATGTTGTCAAGGTCAGTCTTTAGGAAAACAGATCATGCTGAGAAAGGTAGAGGGTGGGGGAAGCGAGGAAGACGCACAATGAATGGAATTCCACAGTAATTGCAACAATGGGTTTAAGCTTGATGGAGATTGTAGGGATGACACAGGAGAGGGCAAGGCTCAGAGCTGTTGTTCATAGGGCTGTTGTGAGCTACAGTTGACTTGATGGGATCTAACAACAATAACACAAAGTTATTGATAGAGCTCTAGTGGTGTAGTACTTAACACATTAGGCTGTTAACTGACAAGGTAGCAGTCTGAAGTCACCAGCTGATCCACAAGAGGAAAAAATTACATACTCAGAAGTGGTTGCTCTGAGTTAGAATGGACTTGATGGCGGTAGGAAGTAGGTTGTTGTTATGTTGCATGTGTTGGAATTGGTCCATAGCTGGCCCTTCAGTAGTTTTCAGAGGCAGTAGTATATTGTGTGGGAAGAGGTTGCCCATCTTTCTCTTGTAGAGTAGTTCGTGGAGTCAAAGCATGTGCCTTCAGGTTGATAGGATAGTAGTAGTGGGTAGTGTTATTGATATTTGTTGTTGATGGTGTCATCGTTTATGTCATCAAGTTGCGTGTGACTCATAGTGACCCTATGTAGACGCTCTGCCCTATCCTGAGCCAATCTCATCATCTCCGACAAGACTTAATATGAAAATTAAATTTCTCTCTTTCAATATTTTATTTTTGGTATCTGTACAAATATTACTGTTCTTATTTTTTAAATGAAAAACTTATTTTCCAGGGAAACTAGACTTTCAGCATCTTTTAAAAATAAAATTATACTTGAGATTGAGTTACTTTTATTGCTTTTTAGTTGGAAAGAGACCTTGAAGATATAGTTAGTTTTTTCTGTTTATTTTAGAATATGCATTCTTTTTAAAAAATATAATGGGAGCTTGCTAATTACTATTGTTGCTAGATGCCGTCTAAATGAGTATGACTTATAGCGACAGAACAACAGATCTGAACCCTGTTCGATCCTGTCCAAAACTCACAATTTCTGTCACACTAGAACCCATTGCAGCATTTACTGTGTCAATTCACCTTGTTGACAATCTTCCTTTTTTTTGGTAAAAGCAGCTCTGAGAAAACCATTTATTCCCCTTTTCTTCTAACCCCCACAACAGAAGCAGCAGACCTGCAATGCTTGGAGTCATGTATAATATTTTCATAAGAAACAACTATCCCTCAACATTTCCAAGCATGATGTCCCTCTCCAAGGACTAACCTTGCCTAGCAACATGCCCAAAGTATGTGAGATGAAGTTTTATTGTCTTTGCCCCTGAGGAAAACTCTGGCTACACCTTCTCAAGGACATATATCTGTTTTCCTGGCTGTTCATGGGATGTTCAGTATTCTTCTCCGATACCACAGCTCAAAGGTTATCAATTCTTCTCCTATCATCCTATTCATTGTCTAGCTCTCAGATGCATAGCAAGTCATTGAAAAGACTTTGCCCTCACCTTAGTTCTCAAAACAACTTCATTGTTCTTCAATAATTTGGAAAGGTCCTTGACTACAGCCTTTCCCAGTGCAATATATCTTCTGATCTTACTGTTGGTACCAAGAGTGTTGATTGTGGATCTATGTAAGGTGAAATTATTGACAATTTCAATCTTTTCTCAATCATGATGTTTCTTACTGATTCACTGGTGAGAATTTTTGTTTTCTTGGCATTGAAATGCAATCTGTATTGAAGGCTAAAGTCTTTGATTTTCTGCAGGAAGCACTTCAAGCCCTCCCTATTTTCAGCAAACAAGGTTTGTCATCTGCATAATAGAAGTTAATTATGAATCTTCTTTTGATCCTGATACCACATTGTTCTTCATAGAGTCCAGTTTTTAAAATAATTTTGCTCAGCATACAGGTTGAATAGATATGGAGAAAGGATAAAACCCTGACCACCCTTTTCTTAATTTTAAACCATGCAAGGAGAGACCAGTCCTTGGAGAGGGACATCATGCTTGGAAGGGTGAATGGATAGTGTCAGAGAGGAAGACCCTGGATGAAATGCATTGACTCAGTGTTTGGGGTAATGGGGGTATATGCGTCAGAGACAATGAATTTGGCTCAATATAGAGCAGGGTTCAGAGCTATTGTACATAAGGTTGCTATGAATCAGAATCAACTCAATGACACAGAACAACAACAACAGCAATGTTCCCTTGTTCTGTTCTCATAACAACCTCTTGATATAGGTATAGGTTTTACATAAGCACAATGAAATGTTCTGGGATTTCGATTCTTTTCAATGTGAGCCATAATTTGTTATGATTCACATAGTCAAATGCCTTTGTATAGTAAATAAAGCACAAATAGACATTCTTCTGGTATTCTTTACTTTCAGCCAGGATTCATCTGATATCAGCATTGACAACCCTGGTGCCACAATCTTTTCTAAATCCAGCTTGAACTTCTGGTAGTTCTCTGTCTACGTGCTGTTCTAGCAATTTTTAAATTATCCTCAGCAATATTTTGCTTGCATGTGATATTCATGATATTGTTTGACAATTTTCCACATTCTGATGGATCACCTTTCTTGGGAATGGGTACAAATATAGATCTCTTCCAGTCAGTCAGCCAGGCAGCTGCCCTCCCAATTTCCTAGCATAGACTGGAGCGCTTGCCTAGGGATACATCTATTAGTTTAAACATACTAACTGGCATCCCACTGATTCCTTTTGAGAAGACAAAGCAAAGTATTACAGCAGAATGTCCAGAGACCCGAAACTGGAGAATAAAAAGGAAATAACTTGCTTGGCTTTTTTTGCACTGAAAGAACTAAAAAACAAATTCAAACCTCAAGTTGAAATACTTAGAGTTGCTATGGACAAGTTTTGAAGATGGAGGGAATATACAGAATCATTGTACCAAAAAAAGAATTAGCTGTGTTGGACCAAATAGAAAAAATAAAGCTTTTAGCAACAGCTTAAAAAAAGTAATTAGCTGACACGAAAATATTCCAGAAAGCATCATATGCTCAAACCCAATGGTAATGAAAGAACTTGAAGTTGCACTGAAGGCATTGGCTAAAAATAAGTCCCTAGGAATCTAGAGGATACTAACAGGTATGCTAGTTACTAGAGATGTGAAAATAAACAAACATTGTTTTTGCCATCTCAGACCACATACATGGTCCCAACTCAATTCAACTTAACTCAACTCAACTCAACTCAACTCATTGCTATCAAGTAAAAACTGACACATAGCTGACCCTCTAGAGGGTTTTTGGAGGGTGTAAATGACATGGAAAGAGAATACCCTTCTTTCTCTCTTGGACGTGCTGGTAAACTCAAACTAGCAGAGAAGTGCCACCTTTACGTTAGCTGTACAACTCCTTACAGGTTACACCACCAGAACTGGTGGAAACAAAATAGTACTTTTACCCTTTGTTGGGTCATCTTTTATTTATTCAGCAAACAATTACTGAGAGCTTACTATATACTGGATTCTGATCTAGGAACAAGGAAAACAGCAGTTATCAAGTTAAGTAAGGTTCTTGCTTCTCTGAAATAGATTTTCAATTAAGAATAGACAGTAAACCCATCAGCATACAAATACTGTGTGTTTTCAGTGGTGATAATGGTAGTTTTCAGAGGATGATAAATGTAAAGAATAAAATAAAATAGGCTAATAAGATAGTGAGGGACTTGGTAGATATGAAGGCAGAACTACATTTGACAGGAGGATCTAGGAAAGCATATGAACAACTTATATTTGAACCAAGACTATATATTGGGTATAATGTTGTTGTTGTTAAGCACATTCAAGTCAAATACAACTCAGAGAGACCCTATGAACAAAAGAGCTGAACCCTATTCTGTAACTATCATCATTTCCCTAATGTTCATAGAGTTTCCAAGGCATATAATTTAGGAATTTACATTCAGTTGAATGCCAATCCTGCTTCAAATCCTGTCTTAATCTGGTTACTCTACCAAACACTGTCCATCATGGGTAACCATTGTGGCACTTGACACACCAGGGCATTCAGTATTACAGCAAACTCAAGTTATCTCAGTACAGAAAACTGACTTACCAGTGCTATGCCACTTAGAAGAATCATCTTCCTAAATATAATTACCACCAGAATTAGTTAGAGCCCAACCAACTTTTTTTTTATTCTCATCACCGACCAGGTCCTGAGTGACTTAAACAAGAGGCTTCCAGCCCACAGCTGATTGTTAGCTAAATCTAGGCAACCAATCAGCTCATATATGATTGTGAGCAAAATAAAAAAAAAATAAAACCACAAACCAAATCAACTAGTTTACACTTGACTTTAAACTAAAACAAGGGAACCTACTCTCCAGAATCCAACTGCTTCACACTTAAGCCTCCGAACTGGAGATTTAGTCAGGGCCCTACCAACTTTTCAATACAAAGGCTTACCGGCCAGATCCTGATTGACCTAAACAGGAAGCTTCCAGTTCAAAGTTAACTAACTGTTAGCTAAATCCAGTACATCCAGGTGACCAATCAGCTCACACATGATTATGAATGAAATAAAAAACAACAACAACAACAACAACAACCAAACAGTTCACACCTGACTTTAAACTAAGAGAACCTATATTGGATATATGTTAGTATTGTTGTTGATTGCCTTTAAGTTGAGCATGACTAATAGCAATCCTATGAAAAAAG